>NC_091275.1:2503564-2816509 GCF_042100115.1 Alternaria dauci
ACATAATTGACCCTGACCTTGCGCCGTTCATGTCAGACGAGGGCTCGAGCGAAGAAGATCATGCCAGCATCTTCGCAACTTTGAGAGAAGACCCTGCTGCCAGCGCAAATCTGGATAACGAGAGAAGTGGCTTGGGCGGCCTGTTGGCTGCGATGAGAAAGGGCAAGTCCAGAGCTGGTGACAGAAGTGTCATCGGCGGCGGTCATGCTCGAGATGCAGACAACATTAGCATCACAAGTCGCAACGGGAATCGCCCGTCGCGACGAAGGAATCTCAGCGTAAGCAGTATAACTCATCGAGCCTCCCCGAGGCGGTCTAAGAGCAACACTCTGTTGAGACCATACGCTGGCTTCGGTGCTAGCGGGCCAGGAACGCCGCAACTCCAGCCGTCTCCTTCGCCAACACCCCCAGGGGGGAGGATTACTCGCAGCGCGTCGATGCAAGGAATGACGCCCAAAGTCGAGCTTAACAAAGCCAGCCTGGATCATGCGCGAAAGCTGTTGATACAGATGCTCAATGATGCCGGTGTTCCACGCGCGTCGAGTTGGGAGAAGGCCTTGATCCCAATCTTACGTCAGTGTACCGATGATGTCAACCCTGACGTCGACAGAGGCGACGACATCGATGTGAGGAACTACATCAAACTCAAGAAAATTCCAGGTGGCAAGCCAAAGGATACGGCATACGTCTCTGGGGTTGTTTTCACCAAGAATGTCGCCCTGCGAAGCATGCCTCGCAACATACCTAATCCGAGAATTGCGATCATTACTTTTGCCATCGAGTACGCGCGACACCAAGCACACTTCATGAGTCTCGAGCCTGTCATTGCGCAAGAGCGGGAGTACCTCCGCAATCTTGTCAGTCGTATCGCGGCCCTTGAACCTCATGTCTTGCTCGTACAGCGCAATGTGTCTGGTCTGGCACTCGAATTCTTGGAAAAGGAAGGAATTGCTGTGGTCCATAACGTGAAGCCTACAGTTCTCAATGCCGTAGCGCGATGTACCAACTCGAAAATGATCTCCTCAGTGGATAAGTTGGCGATTGACCCGTCTCACCTTGGATCCTGTGGCAGCTTTGACGTCAAAACCTATATGCACAAGAATGCGAGAAAGACTTACATCTTTCTTTCTGGATGCCAGAAAGAGCTTGGCTGCACGATTGTTCTGCGAGGTGCTGAGAGCCATGATTTGGTTAGGCTCAAACGTGTCACTGAGTTTATGACATACGTGGTGTACAACCTCAGGCTCGAGACTTGCCTAATGCGCGACGAGTTTATCGATACACCGACAGCTTCTATCACTGGTACTATTGCCCCGAACAGTCATGATCAGGACAGCTTGCAACCCCAAACCGGTACAAGTGATTCCGCTTCCCAACATACCAGCGCATTATCCGACGGCGGCGATCCACAGTCTAACGATGCTGCACCATCATACTACAGCGACATGGTCGAAAACCACCGCACTAAGATCCTTTCGTCTTCGCCTTTTGTCAAGTTCATGCAACCTTACCTGCTCGAACAGGCTCGTCAGTATGAAGCAAAGCTTGGTCATCTAAAGAAGCTCAAGAACCAATATACTGCTGATGAAAACGACGAGAAGCCAGGAGAGATTGGCCGAAAGTTCGAACTCGTGCAACCTGAGATGGTTCACACTGTGGTGGAAAAGGCTTCGAAGCAAGTGCGCGAGTTCCTATCTGCAGTGCACGCGTCAGAGTACGACAAAGCAATGCATCAGTACCTGACTCAAAAGCGACAATGGGAGCAGTATCTCTCAGGTAACACTGATCTTTACGACCCTTTCAACCACCAGAAGATTGCTGTTCTATATAGTGTGGTCAATACCACAACGTCAACTCCGTGCATTGGTCCGGAGATTATCGCGCTTGGCTTCTATCAAGAGCACGACTATGACGATGGCTTCACACCAGACTGCACTCTGGGTCAATATGTGGAAGATCTATGCACTTCTGCTGGCGTTGCTTGCGAAGTGGGCAACTGCGACCGAAGGATGCTCGATCATTCCAGGCAATACGTCCATGGAGAAGGTCAGATGACGGTCATCGTCCAGAAGCATCCGCCAAAAATAAAGGGCATGTACCAGACCATTCTCATGTGGAGCTGTTGCAGGATATGTGGCCAGGAGACCCAAGCGTTCCCAATGTCTGAGTGGAGCTGGAGATATTCTTTTGCGAAGTACCTCGAATTGACTTTCTGGAGTATCAAGCTGCATCCGCGAGCAGGCATATGTCCACACGACATCCACAAGGATCACGTCCGCTACTTTGGCTACAACAATGTTGCTCTTCGTATCCAGTACGATCCCGTCCCAATGTACGAGGTCATTGCGCCTAAACCAAACGTGACCTGGAAGGTGGATAGCGACCTCAGATTAAAGAACAGCCAGTACTTGATGATCGAGGAGAAATTGGACTGCTTCATGGACTCACTTCGCGCCCGCATCCAAGGAATACACGTCGAAGATGTTATTCCTGAGAAGGTAGATTTGTGTCGAAAGGAAGTTGAGATACTCCTGAAGCGCGCAAATGAAGAGCACGAATGGTTGAAGGCTAAGCTTCAAGACAAGTACATGAATTCAAAGTACTACGAGATCATCCCCATGAACCGCGCAATCCGCGCGATCCAGGAGAAGGCTATTGCCTGGGATGTGACGTTCTTGGAATTCGAGCAGCAGTTCTTCCCATCTGAGCGGGACATTAGGAGGTACGCGAACATGCAGCTGAAGAGATTTCTAGAGCGCGACGAGTCCACGAGCTCGTTGGCATCTGTCGATGAAGGCACAGAATCGGGTGCAGATGATTCGTACATCGATGAGAAAGATGAGTCGATTGCTCTATCGCCTAGGCCTTCCAACATGTCGCCCGAGATGGCTCGCGATATGTTGAGCTCTGTCGTCAAAGAAGAGAGTGCAGCTAGCGATCAACCTGCAAACGATGAAGAGCAGGCATCTGAGCCCAAGACGCCTACGCCTCCCAAACTTAATTTAGACTTGCCAATCCAAACTCCACGCGAGGCCCTCGAGCGAGAGGATGTCCGTCATCTAGATCTGGCGGTGCCTTCCAACTACCCCGATACTTCTACCATCACCAACGAAGAACTGACCCAGACTCCAACTGTTGCCTCCGATCCAAGCAGGTTTGACGAGGGGTCACCTACACCTACTAGTCTTCCCAAAGTAAATCCGATCGACAAATCTCTCGCAGAAGCTATCGAAAACATGCCTAGTAGTCCATCTCCGGTGCCATCAGCTTCCACTCCAACAGCTGAGAGTAAGATACCGCGACTGGTTGAAACTTGTCGACGTGAGACAGCAGCCAGACCAACTTCACTCGTTAGGACACAATCCCAACCAGGAAATATCGCCAAGCACCTAGGCCCTTTTCCAGGCTCGACCACTGTCAACAACGGGCCCACTAGTCCAAAGTCGAGCGCAAATGATTCTTCGAAAGCTTTTGAGCGTATGACAGAGCGACTTGGGCTAGGATTGACAACCCCAAAACAATCCAAGTCCTCATCCCGGATACCTCGTTCAATTCCTTACAAGAGTCAGAACAAGGTATCGAAGATTGCACAACATTTTGAACAGCTATCACGAGAGTTCCAGAACCAGCGCATGCGTGAGCGACGTAACGATCGGGCTAGACAAGTGCGCGCGTTCCCACTTGCTTCTTCTAAACCAGTTGTTGAGGTATACAAGAACGTACATGATGCAGTTCAAGAAAACGAAGATTCTGACGAAGATATACGTACTCCAACCCCTCCTCGCGCAAGTCTAGACAATAGCACACTTGGTGATAGTACCCTCACTGAACGTACGGACGACGGAACAACGGCGCTACACTCACCAGTCGAAGAACGAAATTCCCAGGACGCTATGGCTCAACTTCCAGGCAGTGACGCATCATCCAAGTCTCCAAGTCACTTTCCGTCAGATATAGAGAACGACATCAGTGATACAGAGATTACACCCGAAGACATACCTTTACCTGAAAGCCTTTCGGGCTCCAAGCTTCTAGACCTGAGTGACTCGCAGCTAGAGAACTCTCTTGAGCTGCCCAAACACGAGAAAAACACTCTTCTCAAGATCCTTACCAGCTTCTGGTCCGAACGCTCAGCAAGCGGATGGACACCACTCGAATATCCTTTCTCTCAGATTGAACACGTTTGGGAGAACTCCGATATCATTATTCGAGAAGACGAGCCAAGTTCCATCATCGCATTGGCCCTGTCTTGTCCCGATTACGTTGCTAAGCGGCAGAATTTCCGCGATGACCATTCAGCCGGCGATGGTGTTATGGAGACTTTTGAAGAGTCAGTTGAACGCAATCTCTTGCATGAGGAAAACCACAATATCCGCTATAGTTTCACGAATCGTGGGGTCAAAGCGCATTGCAAGATTTTCTATGCCCAGTCCTTTGACGCCCTCCGCCGTAAATGCGGTGTGGCAGAACGTTTTGTTGAATCCCTATCCCGCTGTTCGAAGTGGGACTCCAAGGGCGGGAAATCCAAGTCTATCTTTCTGAAGACGCTCGACGACCGCTTCGTCCTCAAATCGCTCTCTCCAGTTGAGGTGCAAGCCTTCTTCAAGTTCGGCCCCAATTACTTTGCCTTTACGCACCAGAATCTCTTCAAGTCACTGCCTAGTGTTATCGCCAAAATGTTTGGTCTTTTCCAAGTCCAGATCAAGACACCCACGGGCCGAGACTTTGATTGGTACATGCTGGTCATGGAGAACCTGTTTTACGATCGCGAGCCCAATCGCCGTTATGATTTGAAGGGTAGCATGCGCAACCGCAAAATCCAAGCCACTGGCGAACGCGACGAAGTTCTTCTCGATGAGAACCTTGTCGACATCATCTATTCCGAGACGCCTATCTTTGTCCGTGAGCACACCAAGAAGCTACTCAAAGCCAGTGTCTTCAACGATACGCTCTTTCTATCGCAAAACAATGTCATGGATTACTCCCTCATGGCGGGCTTCGACGACACTCAACGCGAGATTATCGTGGGTATTATCGATTGCATCCGTACGTATACTTGGGACAAGAAGCTGGAGAGTTGGATCAAGGACCGCGGCAAGAACAAGCCTACCATCACGTCACCGCGTGATTATCGTAATAGGTTCAGGATTGCTATGGAGAAGTACATTCTTCAGGCGCCTAATTGCTGGCATCAGTTCAGTGGCAGACTTGTTGGGCAGGGTGTTGATGGACGGAGAGCATTGGTTGAGGGAAGGAGCAGCATGGAGGGTGGGCATAAGAGGGGTGTCAGTGGTAGTAGCGCGGGAGGAGCGAGCACTGTGAGGGATATGGGACGCACACTGGCTTTTGGTGGGGAGGGTCGTAATGCTCGGAGAGCTTGATGAGATCAGACTGATATGGCTATGGGGCTCTTGGCTAGTGCAGCGCTGGGACGGGAGCTTTAATTTCGATAATACCTTGTGTTACAAGCTTAGATGGATAGCACGGACATACACAAGAGTAGTACAATTGCATATTGCTACTTCTATGTTCGGTCTTTCCTCAAACCTTCACCTAACATGCTGACAACACCATCCACATCTCCCATATTATCTTTCCCTTCCCTTTCTACAACATCAGCCAGCCCCTGAAACACACTTGCAATCTCCCTGAAAACCTGCGCATCACCCTTCCAGCCACCCTCTTCTTCAAAACACGCTCCAATCTGGTTCATCTCTTCCACCCAACGATACGCTTTCCCTGTGCATCCCACAACACTTTTCTCCGCCTTCTGCCTCGGACCAACGTTATACACATCCATATACTCGAGTAGCGGGTTCAGTACCCCAAGCGACGACGCAGTAGTAAAGGATTGCAAAGCCAACGCCGTGAAACCTTTCGACAGCGCCGCGAAACAGCATTTCAGGCCAGACGCTGTACCAATTTCCGGACCAAGATACCGTGTATTCAGCACTTCTGCCAAACGGGCACCGGAAGCTGGTGCTAAGTGAAGAGGGTGCGGACCTGATAAAGGGATATCAGGTTTTTTCCACACATTTACTTCTGTCTCTGATGGCGATGGTGGTGCGCCGATGATGCCGCCATCAACGAACCGCAAGCCTGGCGCATTCTGCTTGAACGACCTCGCTATGGTTTTCGCTGTGGACGGGCTGATGGCGTTCAAATCCAGGTAATACAGTGGTTTCTGCCCTCCGTTTGCTAGTGCGACTTCCACGCGTTTTGCTGTGGCGATGGCGTCGCGGGGTGGCACGATACTCAGGATATAGTCTGCAGTTGCTACTAATTCTTCGTCTGTGTCAAACAGCTCGATTCCAGCGGACTCTGCGCGAGACTTTGTGGCGTTGCTTCGAGCGCTGATGTTTGTTATTATGCGGTAGTCCTGTGCTTTGAGGAGTTGGGCGATGCCTAGGCCCATTTGGCCGATAGAGAGAATGGCTATTATTGCAGACATTTTGGAGGATTTAGCTGGCAGTTGTGAGGTTGGAGAGATGAGGTGTTGAATTGCGTTCTAGGTACTGTAAGGGTGATGGCAAAGTGGGGTCGTATGGTGGGGTGAACGTCGATAGGAGCGATTACGCTTCCAGGTAATCACGGCAGTTCGAGGCTCATGGATTGCGCATAATCATATAATATTTTAGCAAGCAAAATTTTTATCAAGCATTCTTGGTCCAACGGTAGGATAATTGCCTTCCAAGCAATTGGCTCGGGTTCGACTCCCGGAGGATGCAACATCTCTTTTTGGCTCTATAATGGTGAGAATCTTCCTTTTTGCCAAATGGCGCATTCAGCCCTCTAGGTAACTTGAAAAAAACAGACTGCGGTCTTACTCTCTTGTAGAGCGCTACCTTGCATTCCTTCTCTGTACACCTTTTTTATTTGTCATATTTAAAACTAATATATCTCATTCACACTGGAAGCTATGGCGTTACAGTCGCTGTCAACGCCTTTACAATTTGAACTATGAAGCTACAAAAGCTCATCCGCTCCCAGCCAACATGAGATCTGGAATGCATCTACACAAACTCAGCAAACTCGTTTGGATTACTGTTATACGTATACGCGTACCACCGCTCGTGTGCAGAAATGTGACCACCAGTATACGTGGCTGAAGCTACGCAAAAGTTTGTGAAAATGAACCATTTTCACCAAGAACTGAAGACTCTTTCTCAATTTTCAAGCTGCTGC
The DNA here is from genome assembly GCF_042100115.1 of Alternaria dauci. Classification (NCBI taxonomy): domain Eukaryota; kingdom Fungi; phylum Ascomycota; class Dothideomycetes; order Pleosporales; family Pleosporaceae; genus Alternaria; species Alternaria dauci. Next base: position 2,510,750 of record NC_091275.1, read on the forward strand.
CTTATCGTAACATCCACACAACCTACTTGTTCGGACAGTATTCATCGACCGCCCTATTCGCACAGTCACTGCCACCATGCTGCCAACACTGACTGTCCCAGCTATTGATAACCATAAACGTACTGTAGAAACACTGGTCCATGTATTTCGTTTCGTTCTCACAGCGGAACAAACAGCGGGAGCAATATCTCTTGTAGCCACCAGCTTCAGCCTCACAAACTTCAAGAGGTGTCGCTGGAGTTGGAGCTGTAGTGGGAGTTGAAGTAGGTGTTTGGATAGCGCTCGTTACGGAGCTGCTGGTTGCAGAAGGCGTTGGCGGTATACCCCAGTTCTGTTCGATACAGTAAGAATTTCCGAGAGTGAGATTGCAGCCATCTGCGAGAATTGGATTCTGCTCGACACGTTAGTATCAGGGGAATGCGTCTTGCTGTGTTTAGCCGTACGTATGTCTTCAATTGCGCCTCTGTAATGCCCCAGTATTCACTTATAGTGGCACATGTGTCAGTCTCCGTAGCGACGTGCCACCATGTGCAGTCCGAGATGGTATCTGGGGATGCGGTAGTTGGAGCCTCGGTTTCATAAGCCCTAACAAGCAGCGGTATTAGGGCGAGGTGAAAGGTGAATGCGGCTAACATGATGTAGATATAAGGGCTGTGAGATTTGCTTTTACTTTACGAAAGGATGAGTAGGAGGCAACTGGAAGTGCGAAACACGGAATCGCTTTATACAAATGAGCAACCTGTACTCGGAGTGGGTAGCCTTGCGCATAGACCACGAGCTGCCTGTGCGGTACATTAGCCGCACAACACGTTCTAGGCTGCCATCGAGGCTAATGAACAAGCACCTGGAAAATGGCATGAAAGATCTCGCTTCCCAGGAGAAAAGAAGAGATTCTGTAAGATGGGGCAATTGGCTGCCTGGCAGGAGCAGGAAGCCCACATGCCCAGGTGGTCACGGCCCCTTGAACGCCTGATGGCCAGGAATACACATGTTCTAGGCAGGAGCGATGGAGAATGGCTCAAAAGCCTTAGCTCATATGGCAACGGAAACTTCACAAAGCATCCATGAATAACGCGACAAAAGCTGGTGATGACCCTTGTTCCAATAAGCCTAGTGTATAATAAGGGGGCCGCTTCCCGTGTCAGCCTTGACTTTGAGCCGTCCGAAGATGCATCACCAAATCATGGTGTGTCAAATTTTTGCTGCAGCAGCAACCGCATAATACCTAGTAGCCCGAATGATAGAGTTTATCAGCATATTGCAAGACGGCCGTCGATCTTCCCTTTATCAAGCCTTACCACGCTGTGCAATACCAGCCTTGCTCCGAATCAACAGCCCCAAACCAAAACTCGTAAACCAAAACATTGCACTCAGAAGACCAAATGCCTGCGCAGCATTCCATTTGCTGCATAATCCGTTTCGCAAACTCATCTCATTCCAAGCCCAGGCACTACCACAAGACATGGCGTTGGTGTATGAATCTTGCAGCAGCCCAAACACAGCGCACCATGCGCCGCAGAAGAGAAAATCGCTCAAGATATTCAGCATGTGTGACGTAGTGGGAAGCAGCCAGGCCAGCGATGCGATCATTGATACAGCGGCTATGATGACGCTGTAGATAAGGTGGCCGTACGAGCCGAAGTGGTCCTTGTGCTGTTGGTGGTGCAGGAGGTAAGATGCCAGGGCTAGTACAACGGCTGCGCAGACAAATTGCGCAAAGCGCAAGGCCGAAGAGACGAAGCGGGAGATGATCATTGTGATCTTTTCGAGAATGGTGGCCTGAAGTTACTGTCTTGTAAGTGATGTTGAAGGTTGAGGTGACCAGTAGCTAAAGAGGTTGGTTGAGGTCGTGGGTGTTATTGTTCTGTTCTTGCAAAAGAGGTAGGATATATATACTTGCCCGCAAGCGGTGGACCGTTCAATCGTGGAGCCAAATGCGCCCACTGAAATTTAGTTGGTGAATATAAGTGAATGTAGGATGGAGCTAGAGTTTAGTGCTGTTGCTTCCATTCATATAGCCACGGACCAATGGCCTCTGTTTGACATTGGTGATGTTTGACGTGCCATCAAACTACCGGTACAGCATTCATTCTCCAGGTGAATCATTATTCTAAAGCGTCATAAATACCCTTCTCCGCCATGAACCACGCAGGAATGACCTTGGGATCTCCATTGGGCAATACCTGCGATGCAAGGATTCCCGCAACCCCCTTCTCTCTATCCACCCACCAGAAACAATTACACAAGCCCATCCACCACAGCGTGTTTGCCCCACGGCCAGACGGACCAGGCTCGATAGTGATGAATCCGCCAAAGCCCCAACCCTGAGGAGGGTTTCCAGGCTGAGGATACATATCCGCGGATTGGTTGACCAGCAAAGGATCTGCGGGCGGCACGTTGCCGCGTGCGAAATCGGGTTGAGAGGGAATTTGGTTCTCCCACAGGAGATCCACTGACTCTTTGTTGAGGATGCGCTTTTGTGTTTGTGGGTTCGTTCCATCGTTCAGTAGAACAGCAAGAATCTTTACGTACTCGCTCGGCTTTGACCAAAGTCCTGCGCCACCAGATTGAAAAAAGTCTTTTTGGTCTTCTTTGGCGCAGGAAAGCGGACCTTTGTAGAAATGTTCACGCTCCCTAAGCGTGCCGTCGGTGTCACGCTGGTGCATATGCGCTAAATTTTTCTGAGCTTCCTTGGAAGGAAACATGGATGTGCCTTCTGCGGCGATGCCCACAGGCGTGAAGATGTGCTCTTGGAAATATTCGCCTAGCGTCTGGCCAGTGACGCGTTCGATAATGAAGCCTACCCAGTCCATATTAATGCCATATTCCCACATGCTACCTGGCTGGTTCACCATCTTCGCGTCAAGGATCTCGCGCTTGTCGCCGCTTCCGCCTTCGATGCCGTCCGCTTGGAGCCTCGGATCAGCGAATGCATATCCAAACCCCGCTGTATGGCTCAACAGCATGCGCATCGTAACACTCTTCTCTTGCTCGACGCCGTTAACACCATCGGCATACACCTTCTTCTCAGATATTTCCGGCACAGTTTTCTTGACGAATTCAGCATCGTCCAAAGAGACCTTGCCTTGCTCAACAAGCTGCAGCAGAGCTATGGCAGTGACGAGTTTTGTACATGAGGCAACCCAGAAGATCGTACTCTTGGTGTCTATGGGCTCACTGGAGTCCACACCCAGCGTACCTGAAGCATGTTCGACAAGTGTTTCGCCTGATTTGTCGATGGCGTGGAAGGCGAGACCAGGTGAACCGTCCTTGACGAAGTGGTCTAATGTACCCTTGATACCTTCGACAGCCTTGGCGGAAAGAGGCATGATAAGATAATGTTGCGTTCAAACGATGATGTGGAAAGTCGAATATAGTAAAGCATAAACATGATTCGTGTTTCTCTTATAGGAGATTTTGCTATATACCGAGGGTATTAACGTACCATTTCCCATACTAGGCATGCTACGCTACATCCATACAAAAGTGGATGAAGTGCGCAACTGATTGTGCGAGAAGAATGCTAAGGGTCATGCAAGAGACCAATAAGAGATAATGGGCACGGATGGCCGAGAAGATCGAAGACTTGGAACGTTGTGTTATTGATATTGGACCTATCAATCGTCCATGCAGTCATGGTGGAAGACCCTCGCTTGCCAGCCTTACCCCGCAGCGGGGTATCGAGTGGATTGTTCGTACAGTAGTGCGAATGCGAAGCTGAGAATAGTGCGCCACAAACACGCGTCTATTGTATTCTCGCATGAGAAGACTTCTGAGCTAGCTCTTGTCTTGCACCTTGTGGATAGTATCGGCTAGCAGCTCATACACTCTCCAGTCCATGTGTTCATCGTTCGCGAGTGGTTCGGTATAGTCACAATCCGGAGAGGTAGACGAATGTCTGTTTGAACACCAAAGCACATTGCAACTTGGCAATCTGACGAGGCATTCAACCTCGCTTTAGTGCTGATTTCAGCTCTTTCAAAGCAGCCATGACCAGAGGGACGGCAACAGGACCTAGTAAGGGTAGGTACACAGCGACCTTGTGCTCATCGGGAAAGTAGACTTGACCGACCATGGAGCGTTCGAAAAAAGCTTTCTCGGCCTCGACCTCTGCAGCGCGGGCGTGTTCTAGAGCGCTCGGGAAGCGACCATCTCGAAGGTAGTCGCAAGCTTGTTGCAAGTGTACAATGGTCTCCTGCGTGGAACGGGCAACGTTATCCGGGACTGGGATGGAAGGAAGCTTTTGGTACACCTGAGCTAAAGCGCCTAGAGTAGAAGAGGCGGAGAAGATGAGTGATGCGGCTCGGACACGTTCCAGTGTCGAAATGCGGAGAGGCAACGAAGCAGGGCTCTGTGGCAAGCCAAACAACGACATCAGTTGATTCGAGAACGTGTGCATTGCTGGAGCAAGCATCTCGGCAGTCAAAGCAGGCGGCGTGTTTGCTTCGCCCTCCAAGTTCAGAATATGTACGCCACCCCATTGCGGGATCAACCAGCTGTTCCCAGCATTTTCCTTGACCAGGAGTGGCGACTGTGAGTGATCCGGTACATACAAAATGAAATTGACCGTCGGTCCCTCGCCGATGCTGGGACTGAGGGGCCACTCGGCAGCATTGACGAACCCACTAAGATCCTCCTTGCGGAGCGTCCATGCCTTTGTGCTTTCATCATACTCTGGCTGGCGAACAGAAGGAGCAAAAGTCGCGTAGAGTTGTACTTGCGTGTCAACGGTGAAGTTGCTGATGGCCGAGAAGGCGTCAAGAAGAGGGCTCATGTACGTCTGGAGTGCAGTCTCGATGTCCCACTGAGAAGGGGCGTAAGAAGGGCTGAACAGAGAGAAAGTCAGGTGGTATGTTGGAGCATACTTCAAGGCGCGAGTGGACTGGCGTTGGAGCTCTGCCGACGTTTCTGGAGAGAGCGCCTTGACCTTGGCAGCATGTGCGCCGGAGGTAGCCGATAAGACATGGGCCAACTGTGCCTGCTCCTCCGCAAATATGTTGTGTAGTTCCTGGGCGAGGAACGTGGCCAGACTGGAGCCAGTAGACGACTGCGAGGGAATCTGGTTGGGCGAATAGTATACGTCGAGTGTTGGCGAATAAGGCTGAAGGTGTGACCGAGGCGTCGTGCCTGTTTCGACCGGTATCAGTCGTATGACCAAAGCGACGTCCTTGTCATGGCTTTGGATGCTTGTTCCGTCACTAATGACTTGTTGCGAGGCGTTTGGCTGTAGTGGAGAGTCGGCGAGCATCAGTCGGAGATGGTGCGCGGAAAAGTCGTTGACGTCGTCGAGGGCGTGCTGTGTGGTGCGAAGCAGATGTTGCGCGTCCGTCAAGGGCATCGGGGCCTCCACTGCTATCCGCAGAGGGAAGACTGGCTTACAGACCTGCCATCATGTTAGCCATATTTTTGTCAAGGTGCCCAACTTGTGGCATTGCTTACCTTGCCCTCGGCCCAGTCCGTCATGTCCTGTAGCGGCAGTTCCGCCCTGTAAATGGCCGTTGTTTTCAGCCATATTGGAAGGCCCAGAAACACGACTACAGCCCAAAAGGAGAAGATGGATAGGCGCCGCAGCCACAAGCTCTCCTTCGTCTCTGGAGGAGGCCGCTTCGGCGATTCGGCGGCAGCTGTTGGCATTGAAGAAGACAGAGAGGGTGCCTGCTTCAGTTTGTCCGCCAGCGGCGCGTCATTATCAATCGGTGCCGCCATGATGCGGTAGACGTGTTCGTTGCTCCCACCTCGGGCCATGTCGCGCTACCACGCGTGCTCCGTGCGCATTACCGATCTAGCCTCTCTACGTAACCACGCCGTTCACAACCTGGAAACTCGATCATCACGGCTCCATGGAATTCTCTGCCTCTCAACCACTGAATTCGTGTAACTAAGCTGGCCTTCTTCAGCGCAATTGTTGCCTTGGAATTATTTCACCCCTAACAACCCAGCCATAGCACAAACTTTCATCTATGAAATGATCACCAGCTTGGTCCCCCATCTCTATCGATTCAAGAAGACGTATGCAGACAAAGCCGATTAAGCGACCAAAAGAAAGCAGTGGTCAAGTGGGCCCAAGATGCAGCGTAATTGAGTTCCAGCTTATGTCATGTGCTTTCTAGCGTACAGCCTCTTGACGCCAGTGGAAAGTCAGAAGGTACGTTCAAGATGCGTCAAACTTCATGCTTGTAACTTTCAGTCTAGTGCCTGCTGAAAGCAACGTGACCTTTGGTCGTTCACCTCTCTACGTTCACCTCTGATGGTTGACGCGCGAACGATTGGTCCGTGCACGTCAATCAGGAAATACAGATACCATCGAGTCTTCAAGTTGTCAAAACCCTTTCATTTGGTCACAAACTGAGTGCTTATATAGAGCGGTACCTTAGATCGATTCTTTACAGTTTACAATCGGTGTTTCAGGGACGCATGCGATCGAGGTGGTCCAGCAAGGGCCAGGACACCGAGAGGTTGGATCGACGCTCTGCCCCGCCAGCTAGTCTACTTGCAGCCACCAACGGTCCGTGCTATGCGGGGTTGCATGTCTGGGGGAAGCAGGAAGGAGCTCGCGGGTGCTCACGAGATCTATAGAAGCTACCCCTCCCAGCTGAACAAACTTCGCTGCTTCCCTTTGCTTTCTCACACGACAACTTCATGCTCACTCCCACACCCTACTCGATTCATTCCAACCCACATTCTACATCAAATCATTCACAATGAGTGCAATCGCTGACAGCACCGATGGCCCTGTCGAGCAGGTCAAGGTGCTGTTTGCCCTGTTCCCGGGCTACAACACGCTCGACGTGGCAGGTCCCCTCGAGGTTCTGAGTCGCTCCCTCCAGGACCTCAAGGACAAGTGTCAGTCAAACTCTCGCCCAATTCGTTCTTTGTTGACATGAAGTAGCCAGCAAGGCCTTCAACTGCCAATTCGTCGGTACCGCAGCTGCCATGACATCCGTCCAGGGCCTCACCATCAAGGCAGACATGGACTACGAGGTGAGCCTACATGTACGGAGTCTCACAGCTTAATCTGACATTCGCCCTAGGACGCCAACAACGAGCTTGAGGACTTTGACGTCCTCATCGTTCCCGGTGGTGAGGGTGTCTTTGAGGTCCTCAAGAACAAATCTGAGCCTCTCGGACTCCTCACCAAGTACGTCGAGCTTCAGGAGAAGAACCCTAGCAAGGAGCGCACTATCCTTGCCATCGACGTCGGTGCCCTGCTTCTTGCTCAGCAAGGTATGCTCGAAGGCCTCGCTGCTACAACCCACCCAGACTACTACGTCCGTCTCGAGACAATCTGTCAAGACGCGGCTAGGCGAGACATGTCCGAGCGCACGGATGTCATGGAGGAGCGTTATGTAGTCAACAACGCCCGCTTCGACTTGGGCGAGAACCCTGACGACAACCCGTAAGTAGACTCTGGATCGCACTGGCGTGCATCGCTGACTATCCCAGGTACATCATCAAGAAGTCGCGTGAGCCACCAAGCGCTCCCGAAGGCACCAACACCGGACATGCCCGTAGGAAATCTATCGCTCGCAAGGGCAGCAACGCCTGGCGTGACTCTCGCCGCCGCGAGTCTATCGCTAGGCGTGCTTCCATGCCTCTGGGCGGTATGCGTGTCATCACCACCGGTGGTGTGACTGCTGGGCTCGATGCCAGCCTTTACTTGGTGGGTTCTTTGGCTTCCCACGACTCGGCCCTGGAGGTCGCTCGTGCTATGCAGTATACTTGGGTCAAGGGCGTTACGGTCGATGCGATCGATGTTTGAGCTACGGCTCCCGCGCGACGAGCGAAGGCGTGTACGATGAAAGGGTTGAACAGTGATCGGATTGGTCATCTGAAACATGTCGGGAATCTTCAAGATTTACCACGACGAATCATGTGAGGATTCATTGAGGAGTATGTAAAGAATCAAGAAATTCTGAAAGTCGTCCCTGATGGGGTAATGCGTGGTGAGAGATGTCGACAGGGAGTTGTGCCGACGCGAAGCTCAGGCGTCTCCACAGCTCCACTGCAGGCGGGTAACCGTGCCTTTGCTGTTAGCGCGCGCAGGCCGAACCTCCTGCATTACGGCATATAAATTATGCAGCGGTCACGTATTCTGCATCAGCTCGCCCGCAGCATTCGGAGCATCATCGCCGATCACCTCAGATAAAGTGTTGCATCACGACATTGGCCCCTTTGGGCCCACTTACATATGTCAAGACTGGAAGGAGACGGTCTGCACTACTAACCGGCGGGTCTGCCACTCGTGTACATTATTTGGTCGCGGGTTACTGAGATCGGATCCATCTCATATAGTCGTAGATGCAGAAAAGCTGACACAGAACCAGTTACATTCGTCTCATGGGAAAGCCTACGTGCCACTGAATGCCGATATACGGTCTTGTCCTAGTAGTCTACAAAGAACTCGCACACGGACGCCACTTGTTGACTCCATTACCTCCCACTCCAAAGCTTCCGTAGGCATAACGACCAACTCTCCTCTTTTTCGAATCACCGTGCCGCCATACGAACCCGAAGTACTGGCGCGACTCTGCAGCCGTCCAAGGCGTATTACTTGCCACGTTAATACGAAGCCTTTGGCATCCTGCGAACAACCATCATCGCTGTTCTCTTGGTACCCCATGTAGGTGCCACACTCATGCCTGCCAGACCAACCGTGACGAAGTGCTCGATGCTCGATGCTCGATGATTCCCCCATCAACACCTTCTTGCTACCAAGGGCAATTTCGACATTGAGTGGGTAAATAATCGGGGTGAAAGTCGCTTGCCGCCCTCGATATGTGAAGGAATCAAGGAAGACCGCTCTTTCAACCGACGAGGACGATAGTCAGAACGATTCACTTTCCGAAACCACTGCAACATCCGGCGAGAAAGTATACCTATATTCGCTACTGCTCTTCTTCTCCCAGCTTCTTCGGTTGTCAGAGCCTGGAAGTCAGAAGGTCCTTGGAGAAGCAGAGTATACAAACCAATGAATCTAAGCAATATGCAATGAACTACAAGAAATCAAGCTGTTGCGCTGGGTACTCGACCCGGCATTCCTGACCAATGACAGCCATCCAGTGACGTCCTCGCTTAGACCTGCCTCCATGTCCATGCACCTTCCCTAATGCAACCGTCATGTCTTGGCGAAGACGAACCTAGGCAAGCCACAAATGTCGCAACACATGGGCACGATGATTGGAAGATGTGTATCCATTATGTCTTGTTCGCGACTCGAGTGTCTTGGCCTTTATAAGCGTGCCCAGGAATATTGTCTTGGGATATATAACCCTTGGGCTATTGCAACCTCAATCTAGCTTCCCAATGCCACAACAACGCGTATGAGTAACGCGTATCGCCAATGCCGCTCCAGTCTCTCATAAGCTCGCTCCGGCGGCGTAGCCGTCGCGCTTCGCCTCCTCCAGCTCATCTGCAAGCCAATACTCAAAAGCTCGAATGGCGTCTTTTGGACATCTTCACGCGCATGTGGGATTTGGGCTTCACTGCTTTCGGGGGCCCACCTGTGCACTTTCAGATCTTGCATCGGAGATTTGTCGAGGGTTTGGGATTCCAGGGTGGGAGTAAATGGTTGGATGAACAGACTGTAAGTGTAAAAAAAGCAGCATATCTGATGTCGTTCGCAAAGAGACATTGTTCTCTCCCGTATCCATCCCACCTATCAGAGTGTCCGCACAACTGATCCCCTCACCTGTAGTATCAAGAACTCTTCGCAATATGCCAAGCTCTCCCCGGCCCAGCCTCAACCAAGATGTGTTTCTGCATTGCCCTCCTACACGCAGGCATCGTCTCCGCCGTCTTCGCCTTCCTCCTCTGGAGCCTCCCTGGCGCAATTGGCATGTATGGACTTTCCCTCGGCGTACAGAAGATGCCGGAACGTCTCCCTCCCATCGTTTACGCTTTGCTTTCCGGATTGAACGCCAGTACCGTTGGAATCATCGCACTAGCAGCTGTTCAGTTGTCCGAAAAAGCCATCAAAGACCGTGTCACACGCATTCTGGTGATATTTGGTGCATGTGCGGGTCTGTGTTATAATGCGCTATGGTACTTTCCCGTGCTAATTGTTATCGGCGGCTTTACGACCGTGATGTGGGATATTTGGTTGAGACAGCGTGTGGATAAGATGAAGGCTGCATATCATGCTAAAAGGAGGAGAGCGAGAGATGAGCAAGGTGACGCAGAGGAGGTTCAAGCTACAACACAGAGCATTCCTCTTGAGCTTACGCGTCCGGAAGCTGTAAAGAGGAGACAGTGGGCGGGCAGCGTGACAGATCGCATTGTGCCTGAGCGGGAAGAGGCGAGAAGGAGTCATGCTGGGGAACGGCCGGTTGTTGATGATGTGGCTGCGAAGAATGATGCCGAGACCGTTGCACCTGTGGCGGATGTCAATACGCACAACATTTCTGTCAAGGTTGGTGTGTCACTCATCGTGGGCTTCCTGCTCTCCTTCATCATCGTTATGGTTATCCGCGGTACGGTATCTAGCGGTCGGCTATTCAATCTCTTCTCCAACATGTAAGTTTCTCATCAAGCTACCTACCCTGCGCTTCCTACTAATCGCACCACGCAGGTATCTTGCCGGCACCATCATATTCGGCGGCGGTCCCGTAGTAATCCCTCTACTGCGCTCCTATGTCGTAGACCCAGGATGGGTTTCACCTCGGGATTTTCTCCTCGGCCTGGCTATCATCCAAGCCTTCCCTGGCCCCAACTTCAACTTTGCAGTATACCTCGGTGCTCTGACCATCGCTTCGGCACCCGGTTCTACGCCAACCATAGTAGGCGCCCTTCTCGGTTTCATCGGCATCTTCTTCCCCGGTATTGTGTTGGCAGTCGGCGTGCAGTCTATCTGGCAGGTCATGCGCACCAAAGCATGGGTGCTCAGTCTACTAAAAGGCATCAATGCGACGGCTGTGGGACTTGTCTTTACGGCTGTCTACAGGCTTTGGGAGATTGGTTATTTGACGCCAGAAAGTACTGATGGAAAGAGTTTGGCAGATGAGCCCTGGTGGGTAGTTGTTGCTGCGTTGGCCTACGCAGAGACGGCTTGGTTTGGGGTTCCACCTGCTGTGGCAATCATCATTGGTGCCATCCTAGGCCTGGGGTGGTATGGAGCTGTTGGGCAGTGAAAACTTTTACAATATAGATCGATATCAGGAGGAAAAACGCCAAGAAAAGCAATTCGGTCTTATGGGTAATTGGTCACCCGATCCATTTGGTTCTTACACCAGCTAACAAAAACCAGTCTAGTGGTAGTACGTTCTCCTGTGAATTGATCCGATTAACAAATTTCTAACATTCGTTCTCAGTGATTCTCGCTTAGGGACGTTCTATCAGAACACAAACCCAAGCACAGCTTGCGAGAGGCCCCGCGTTCGAGTCGCGGTAAGACCCGTCTTTCTTTTTGCTGCAAACGATATCAGAGCGTCGCTCTAGTCACCTCAATATGCTAGGTTCTTGCATATGTATAATGATGATTATTTGTACTGCAAATCGCTATCATTCTGTGCACCCAGAAGTCTTATCCTGGTAGTAGTTTTTGCTATATGCTCGTTCTTATTCTGTAACATCTCCTGCCGGCTTTAACATCTTCGATATTGGAGCGTACCCTTTCCCATAGACCATGCTGTGTTGCTCTCCCGCGTTGTGGGACCTACTCCATGCATAGATAGCAGTTTACGTTTTCGAATAAAGCTTGAAACCAATCTTGTTGTGGTCAAAGTAGATGAGTCAATGAATAAAATGCAATTGTGCACCGTCGTGACTACCTGTTGTACAAACGCTAGCTACAGCTCATTCCGAAGAAGATGAGCAGGGGAGATGCAACCCGATAAAAGGACCTCGACCAGCCAGCAAAAAGAAAATACTAACAATGCTCAAACAGAGCTGAGCCCATGACCCCAAATAGTATGTTATCAACTCCAGGCACCGAAGCTAAAAAGAGAGAAACCCCAGCAAAACGCCATGACCTGCCAATAACCCCGAAGGAAAGTTGTAACCACCACGACCACAGAATAACATCATGATGTCCATAAAAACATGAGTCACAACCAAACGATCGGCGTTTGGCCTACTTGTAGTATCCTCCATTCGGCGCGGAAGTCGACGTGTTCGGGTCGTAGATCTGACCACCGCCGTTGTGGATGATTGGTGGCTTGCTGTACGCTTTGCTGCGTGACGAGCTACCCGAGTTTGTGTATAGGCTCGAGGATGCGGCAGAGTAGGCTGCAGGGATGTTAGACTCATCATTGAGACATGCCCTGATAGGAGCAGGCAACGTACATGTGGATGAAGTCGAGGGACGGGATGCATAGGCACCCTTGTTCTGACTGTAGGAGCCGTAAGACGAGCTCGACGACGACATGGTTGGTTGGTGTTGAGAGTGTTGGAGGCGTTCAATGGCCAGTGGTGATTCGAAGGATGAGATGAGTGATCGTCGTGTAAAGTGCGGTTGACGGCGATGAAGCTGGGGTTGGGTGTATACGAGACAGTAAGGGCGTATGGCGGGTGTGATGAACCTATACTGTTGACTGAAGACCACACGAGAACAACTCTGACTCTTTTGAAGATGCTTGATATAGCTGTAGACTGAACAATTCTTTGATCGATTGACTGATAAAGAGAGGAAAGAAAGCAATCACCCACCTTACTCACAACTATTTATTCCAGGCAGACAGAACCTGAGGCCGCCAATCTACAAGACTCACCTTTCGCACCGTTGACTGTTCCTCCGTTGCCATCGGAGCTCTCCTACGCTCCATGTAACGCCGTTGCCTGGATAGCTGGGCCAGGCGCGTGAACGACGTGGATGACTGCGCGATTGCGATGATTCACACGCGTGGCTATGTTGCCTCGGGACAGGTCCTGAGGCAGGACACGCGTAAGGGAGCGAATCAGCGATTAGGCAGCCCTTTTTGGCACCTGCTCGATCTGCCAAGAAGAAGAGTCATCGCCGGTGGGTGTGAGTTCACCGAAGTAATCAGTTCATCCGGGGTGGGCTAGATCTGCGGTATGTCTAGAAAGGGCTGAGTTGGTGAATTGGGTGGTGTGTAGAGTGGATGTGTTTCGCCGTCTTCTCCTGCATGGCACATCAAACAACACGAACGTATTGGAAGGCAGCAGGGAATCTGTCGGAGACGCGCTATCAAGTGACGTGCACGACACCCCAGGCGACAGCGATGCCAGAAATGGATAATGACAAAGCGGACAAACTGGTGAACAGAAAAGTCACCGGTACCGAAAGAAGAATAAGGTGTGGGGGCTAAGGGAAAGATGGATGCCTGAAACCATTAGCAGCATTGCGAAGTGTTCACCGCAACACAACGTCATGGAAGTACATCGGCGGCGTCCGAAGATGGAAGCAATGCGCATATGATTGAGGAAAGAGAAGAAATGAAGAGGCAAAGGGTGGTGTTGTGAGAGATGGGGGGAGGCGCAGTAGAGGGTCGCTGATGCATGGCGGGGTCGCTGCGGTGCGAACGGCAATCAACATAGCCAAGGCTGTTGCGAGGCTGAACGCCATTCACGTGGCAAGATATTGTTGCTAACTCGAAGCGGTATCCATGAAGGTGGCAATTGCGCGGCTGTGAATTGCGCAAGCGCGCATGTTGTCCTGCGGTTTGCCAGCGCATAGCCGGTGAACCGCTGGAGGAGTTCTGAACGGGAGGCGCAAGCCCGAACGTCTCGCCAACTATGCGGCACATGAACAGGAGGATGGGTGGCGTAGACTGCGCATCTCAGTCTGCCGGTGTATGGTCGGCGAGAAAGTGGAGGCATAGCATTCTACACTTGTAGTCCGGACTGCTTGTGAAACCAGGAGCGTGTCACGGAATTGATATGACCATCAACTGGTATCAAATGCATTGGGTATCGCTATATCCGCTCCTTCAATCTTCTCGTCTAATCGTACAGTCTCAAGACACCGTTCAAATCACCCGCAATCACTTTACTCGTCTCCCTAGGGTGCCACTGTACTGATAGCACAGGCGCATCGCTGGCCGCAATCTTGTGATACATCTTGCACGTCTTCCAGTCCCAGAAGCACAGATAGCCTCCACTGTCACCAGAGCTGATGAACTGCCCATCAGGACTAATTGCCACATCTGGCGCATATCCAGCCACATTGTGTCCTCGGTAGCTCTTCTTTCGATTTTGTCGGAAGCGGTCCGTAGAGCTGTATACGGTGATTTGGTTATCGGACGATTGGAAGGCCACGTATTTGCCTGACGGATGGGGCGAGGAGCGGACCATGGAGAACATGTAAGGTTCGGCGATGAACTTGATGGGTACAGGAATACCGTATTCCCAAGCGCGCAGTGACTTGTCGTCTGATGTGGTAATGAAACGGCGGTTCTCGTCGCAGAAGGTGATTGTGTTGACAGGTCCGAGATGGTGGTCGTATTCTTGCACCATCTCTCCGCTTCTTGTGTCGTATTGTAGGATCTTCTTGTCGCTCATACCGGCCAAGAACTCGTGTGGTGTACTAGGGTTGATGCGCACAACATGCGGTGTTTTTCCAGTTGTAAACCTGTTCAAGCACTTTCCAGTCTCTGTATCCCATAGCTTCATGTAACGATCGTAACTAGCGGACACGAATTGTGTGCCGCTAGGATTGAAGTCAATGTCAACCACCGACTTCGTATGCCCCGAGTAGGTTCGCAGGAGCTCGCGTTGGTGGTAGACGTCCCATAGCGCAATCTTCGAATCGGCCGAGGCGGAGAGTAAGAGGTGACCACTGTCGGGAATGAAGCGCACTTGGGTAATCGACTTCGTGTGGTATTTGTAGGTGTGAATGAGCTTCTTCGGTATGAAGCTCTTGGGCTCGTAATCGCCGGTGAGTTTGATATCGAGGTCTGTGGGGACATGCATGTACGTCCGTCCCTGGTAATCGTACTGCTGGCTACCGACAAACTCGCTCGTCTCGCCTTCGGCTTCGGTATCGCGGTAGTCTGTGCCAGCGAGCTTCTTTTGCGCGGGTGCAGCGTTGTCGACGATCTCATCTTCCTCGTAGACTATCTCCACTTCGACATCCGATCCAAACTCGTCATCTGAGGCAGCGTCTGGCCTCTCTTCCTCGTACTTTGCCCAGGGCCCCTTGTATGCGCCAGCACCGGTCACAACACTCGAGTCGCCCTTGCCCTCTCGCTTCCTCTTCTTCGATCCCGCGCCTGACTCGATTGCACGCTGTCCTTGACGGAAAGTGTGGTCGCTGATGTACGTCTCTGCAGCGAATCCGGTTGGCACCCTGCCCGAGCCGCCGGCGGCCATCGTAAATGTTTTTGCTTCTTCGGGGGTTGAAGCAGAGTCGCAGCAGGTTTAAACGTTGGCGACAACTTTGGTAGTGTCGGTTGAAAAGACCAAGAAGTGAGAGGTGAGGACTGATGGGTTTGGTGTTGGAGTTGGAAGCTCCCAGCGCGCTGGAAAATGTGGGTGACTAAGCACGGACCATGTTGAACCATGTATTGCGCATCATGCGCGGTATTACATGTGAAAACTGGGTTTCGTTCACGGGAGCTAACATAACGCTATCATACCCTATCATGACATAAAGTCGTCCAATCGCTTCCTGTATACGCTTCCTGCCGCCAAACCCATCGCTTTGGGTATTCCACATTATCTCAAATCAACAACCATTCATGTCCTCCCACTAGCAATATGCGTACGCGTGGCCCGTCTACCTGAGCCGGATATCAAGTGCACTTATCCGCCAATCTTTAACTGCTGTTGAATTCCTGTCTCGCGGTTCACTGCAACCACTACAACCACAAAGGTCCCCACGATCAAGACGAAGGCCGAGGTCCCCACCTAGTGAGACTCGTCACGGATGAGGGCGACAATCATGCTGTAGAGGTAGAAGAAGAACATGAGCAGGTGGAAACCCAGTTTGATGAAGGACTCCTGCGTGTGTGTTAGCCTAACTCCCTGGACTATAGCATACTCTCTTATCGTACCTTCTTGTGCACGTTGAGCTTCCTGAAAATCTCTGTCGCGTCCAAAAGATGCTGGTTCTCAAAGATTCTGTTGCTGTCAGCATCATCCTAGTTCCATGTTATAACCCTGGCCTGTGACGTACTTCTTTCCATTCCAGGCCAACAGAGGCAGGTTCAGAATCAGCGCAATCCAGTATCCGTTGATGAGAAACAGGAAGGTCAGGAAGGCGTGGACGGCGGCCTCGGGGATGATGTAGGTGTTCAAGCGGTTACAGAGATCAATGGGGTTGATGTAGTCGCTGGCGCAAAATTAGCATGTGCTGATCAAGGTACAGGCTGTATCGCAAAGGACGCTCTGCCATGGGATGATGTGTTTGGGGGCCGCTTACCATTCCAGATCGCTGTACATGATAGTGAAGAAGACTTGTAGGAACAGGTTGACGGCATTTATCAGCACCGCCAACAGGTACAACCATGCTTCGCCCGTCATTGTGAAAGAGTCGTCGTGTGCTGCGTAGCACGGCTATGGCGTGTGAAAAAGGTGGAAGGTAGACTAGCTGTACCGCCAGTAGGCTCCTGTGTACGAATGAACAGATAGACGATAGATGTTCAGGACTCGGATGCGGTCGTGTGTTTGCAGGCTGCCGAGCTAGAACGCGGGAAGCTAGCTTGTGCGCGGGGCCTAGCTAGAAGTTGCGATGACGTGGGTGGGTTGTGGATCGACAAGACTGTATAGCGATAGTCGAATCCCGAGGAGCAACGGCGGCTGGCAAGGTCCTTGAGATTCTGGTCGGAGTTAGGCAAAGATGTCTGGATGACGTTGAGGCGGAGACTCGATTGATTCCCTGGACAGCGGGCGGGCAGGCACCGTTAGCGTCATCCGCCTCGCTTGCAGGTGTGCGATGAGCGGGCCAACATCGTCCGACCGAAGCTTAACGGAAGATGAGTGATTTCACAGAGGTCAAGACTGTTCGCCGACACGAAAAACGAAACAAAACGTCATGTGCAGAGACACAAATGCCAGCCATGTGTATAGCTACAACGTCCATCACGATCATACGCTGACAGAAACAGCCCACCACTTCTGTCAAGTGCCAAGTAGAGCAATGCCCCGTTTTGCTGACCCACGCCACGCAATGCATTAATGATGGTGGTATCGTGAAGCAATATGCGACCCTAAATGTCCTCACTTTTCTCCTAAGCAGCTGCTTTCGCTTCGCCGTTCGTCTCCCCATTTGTGGTTCCCGGCATCTGCACCGGACCTCCGGGCGAGTCTGGTAGTCGCGCGGTCAGGACCTCTACGCCATCCTCTGTCACGAGTAGGGTGTGTTCTGTGCCATGTTAGTTTTGAAAAGGGTACATGGGCCAATGGAGACGGGGACTAACCGAACTGCGCCGTCAAAGAGCCATCCTGGGTCACACTGGTCCATTCGTCGGGCCACGTCTTGTCCCTGTACGAACCAATACTGATCATGGGCTCGATGGTGAAGCACATGCCAGGCTTTGCCGTGCCAACTGCCTTGTTCTTGGCGTAATGGGGAATGTTGGGCGCACAATGGAATAGCTGGTTGACACCGTGCCCGCAGTACGTCCTGATCACGCTGCAGTTCTTGCTCTTTGCGTGCTTCTCAATGACGTTTCCATATTCACGGAACAATGTACCCGGCTTGACAATCTCGATAGCCTTGTCCAAGCACTCTCGCGCCGTCTCCGTTACCCGCACCGCATCTGGATTGGCCAAAGCCTTGTCTCCGATGTAGAATGTTTCGTTCAGATCCGCATGGAAACCGCCGTGGTAGACAGATATGTCAACGTTCAAGATGTCGCCGTCTTTGAGCACACGCTGGTCGGGGATGCCGTGGCAGATGACCTCGTTTAGCGATGTGCATACAGACTTCGGGAAGTGGCAGTAGTTGAGGGGTGACGGGTAAGACTGTTGCTGTTAGCACATCTCTCTGTCTTGTTACGACTGTCGCTCCTCTTACGTCGCGCTCAATGGTAGCCTTGTGAACGATCTCATCGATGTAATCGGTAGTAACTCCAGGCTTTGCCGCCCTTCCTGCAATGTCCAAGATCTCTCGGCCGAAGCGGCACACCTTGCGCATCGCGTCTTGCTCCTCTTTGTTCAGGATCGTGATCTTGTTCCGGTTGACAAAGACCTGCTCTGAACGCGGTATGCCATCCTTGGCGTAGTCTGGGTGTCTAATGTGCTTGGGGACTTCGCGGCGCGGCGAGAGCGGGTATACGGGTCTAAGAGGGCCGGTGTACGAGTACGTGGGGAATGGGTTGTAGTGACCCGTAGCTGGATCCGGGTGAGAAACTACTTTTGGCGTAAAGATGTTTTGGAGAATACTACTTTGTGACTTGTGGACCTTCTTGTGCTCACTCTACGGGGCCGTTAGACTGTTTTGTCTGCAATGTAAGAGCAATCTCACTATATACCCAGTTGCGCTTGAAGCAGTCCTGCGAGCAGAAGTAGCTTTCTTTTCCTATCTTCTGGCAGTTTGGACATTGCAGAGAGCCGGCATCGTTTTCGCAGTCATCGCCTGAGCATTTGCGCGGGGCGTCCGTGGCCATCGCGTGTGGTGGTGTAAGAGTAACAAAAAGTGTGGCTAAGGCGGGGAGTGGCCTATATTTTCTCAGGCTTTGCAGTTTATAGCGCGCTGTAAAACTGTCCGTGTCGAGTAGCGGGTTGCGCACAAAAGGCCTGGTGGAGCGCTCCTCTCGTTCGACCGCCGCATCGTCAAGTTGGAAATCGCCGCAAGGGTCCAGGCCGCCGACCGCCGATCAATGATTACTAAGTATCGGCTAGCCATAGGCTGCGCTTACCTTTTTCGGTCTTGACGTCCTCCATGAGCCCTACTTTGCCATCCTTACTGAGTTTTTGACTTTCTGGTAATGGTTTGATAATTTTTACCCGTGGCTCACCTTTCTCTTCCCTGTAGAGAATGGGGTTTCGCCTCTCTTTTCTCTCACCCCTCTCCTACTCTCCACCTCACACCACCCCGCCTCAGAACACGCACTAGTGGTTCCACCATCTTTTGGCCCATCGTCGCTTCCAGTCCCTCGCACCATGACGCAGAAGGTAGTCGTAGTCGGGGCCGGGCCAGTTGGCTCGCTGGCGGCGCTCTATGCGGCTGTGCGCGATTATGAGGTAGAAGTCTACGAACTAAGAGCAGGTAAGACATGACCTGTGAACCATCTCGGTTCTAGCGAATACCCTAACGTCAGCCAGATCTACGAGACCCTAGAACTGTACCACTAAACTTTTCAAAGTCCATCAACCTTGCTCTCTCCGAGCGAGGCATAAACTCCCTTCGCAAGACCGGACTATCCGACCTTGCCGATGCAGTACTGGCAGAAACATTTCCCATGCATGGTCGCATGATCCATTTAAGAAAGAATGGAGAGTATGTTCGACAACCGCAGATTTATGATGCCCGAGGAAGAGTGAGCATGATTCTATTGTTTAACCTGATTTTGTGCTGACTCGAGTAGAGCTTGTTGGCTATGGATCGAACGGGTCTGAATAAAACTTTGCTCGACCATTTAGAGGCCATGCCGAATGTAAAGCTTATGTTCAACCATAAGTTGGTCGGCGCAGATTTTCGAAAGAAGACCGCATGGTTCGAGCATCGGACTAAATCCCCCGAAGAGCAGGGCGACGAGTTCGAGATCAACTTCGATCTTATGATCGGTGCGGACGGTGCACACTCCGCGGTTCGGTATCACTTGATGAAGTTTGTTCCCATGTCGTTCCAGCAAGAGTACATTGACAAGCTCTGGTGCCAATTTCACGTTCCACCCGCACCTAATGGCGATTTCCGCATACCTCCAAATTACCTACACATCTGGCCTCAAGATGATTCCATGTTCATCGCACTTCCAAACCTTGACAAGACCTTCACATCTACGCTGTTCTTGACTAGAGAAGGATTTGAGCAGCTGGACGCATCTGGAAAAGTCGTTGAGTACTTCGATGAGAAGTTCCCGGGTGTTGTGCCAGACCTCATTACGGAAGACGACCTCCGCAAGCAGTACACATCTAACCAGCACCTGCCTTTGATCTCAGTCAAATGCACCCCATACCACTACGAAGATTCTGGAGTCATTGTAGGAGATGCTGCGCATGCTATGGTGCCATTTTACGGTCAAGGGATGAACGCTGGGCTGGAAGATGTTCGCGTTCTCTTTGACTTCATTGACAAATATCCCAACGAACGGTCCAAGGCACTAAGTGAATATACCAAAGAGCGAACTCCTGACGCACACGCCATCAACGATCTTGCCATGGGCAATTATCGCGAGATGGCAAGTGATGTCAAGAAACCGCTATATCTTTTGCGAAAGTGGGTGGAAGAGCAGCTCTACCTCTATATTCCAAGCGCTGGCTGGGCTACCCAGTACTCGCGAGTCACGTTCAGTAACTTGCGATACTCCAAAGTCATCCAGGCGTCACAAAGACAGGCCAAAATACTGCACAGCGTGGTTGGATTGGCGCTTGCTTCTGTCGCCGTCACTGGGTTCTGGTTTGCGAGATCCGGCGGTGCACAGCAGGCGAAGCTGGGTATCATGAGGTCAATTTGTGTAGTTGCGCAGAAGATGCAAAAGCTCACACAAGGTTGAGTTTTGATGTTAAAAGCATGAGCGACGGCTTGCACACGGTCTGTAAAATTATGTCACTTTTAGGCGTCAGTTCCCGTTTGCGCTAACGCAACCTGATACCATATACGATTTCGTTACACCAGCGGTCTATATTGCCAATTTCCGCAGAAGTTGTTCATCACATTGAAGACATACCCTGCTTCTTGGTCTCCATGTCGGCTGCTCAAAGTTCTTTCCGCGGACCGGCAACCGCTGCCTTAGGGAAACTACATGGGGCAGGTGGTAATATCAACATTCTGTCCTCGATTACCAGACCACATCTTGTCGCAACATTGTGACGATAAGCTTCCCAGCGCCACAAGCGGCAAGCCACGTGAGCTCCGCGTGGGTGTATTACTGCCCCACAAGCGAAATGTGGGGAAGCGATTCGGAGCGAGTGCATGTTTTGGCGCTCGCTTGCGGTGGCATCAACACTCGGTGTACTGCATCTGGGGTACACACAGTCGATGTGGTTCACGGTCACGATCATCTCGCTTACGCGCTTTCATGAGCAGTACATTTTCGTTACAGCCTTCTTGTTGCAATCTGGCATCAACCCCTTTCACATTTGCTGCATGTTGAGTCGGAATACTGCTATCTTCATAGTCGCGATGATGTCTCCTAGGTCCGTGGCAACGCATCTCCACTTCTTCGATACACAAACCTATCTATCCTTCACTTAACACACTATGCGGATAAATTCACCAACCTCTCACAGTCCACGCAACGCGCATCACACTATCACTCACGACCTTCCAGAATCAGGATTTTCACCGGACCCGGAAGGTCACATTCAGCAAGGAGGTTTCGACACTGCTTGGGTGGTAATCATAGACTTTTCTATGGATGGAGGCCCGCACTCCAGAAGCCTCAGAACCTTACACCCGGGTCACAGTGAAGTCAGTCACGCGTGGCAGTAAGGTCTTAACCTGGATAAGCTGGTTGCTATTCTAGTTTATCTTGCACGCGTGCTTGTATATCGCCCCTTTGTACTTTATGCTGTGTTTGTCGAGTGGATGGATCTCCAGTGCGCCAGCTTGGCGAGTCTCGATTCGCTTTTATTAAGGCATCTTGTCGCTCCAAATCTTACTTGTGACACGCACAATATTTTCCACTCCTTTGAAAGCCTCAAATTATTCTCGTGCTGCTGTTTCTCTATCTGTAGACTGGACAAAATATTGTAGATTGGCAAAACGGTTGAGATGCATTTCACCTACGGTCTTGCGGCTTTGGCTGGCCTTGGTGAGTAACTTTGACTTACACAAAGTGCGATCCCAACTAACGATGTGTAGCTCAAGGATGGCCAACTTCAGGATCACAACGTCTAGCGCCTCGCGCTGTGAGCTACAATGACCCGGAAACAGGCTTCACATTCTCCGAGACGAAAGCAGCTGCAACGCTCAGCTCCAATATCATCTACCGCATAGCACAACCTGCCAACGTCCTAGCGGGTCAGCCCTACGACGTGGTCCTCCAAGTTATTGCGCCCAACTCTCTCGGTTGGGTCGGTCTCGCCTGGGGCGGCAGTATGGTCCGGAACCCCCTCACAGTGTCATACCCCAACGGCCAAAAACCCACTGTATCTTCGCGATGGGCTACGTAAGTCACTTTTGTCCAGCGGTAGGCAAATTGCTTTCTGATATGTGCGATAGCGGCCACTCCACGCCTCAGCAATACCCCTCTGCAACCTACACGCCCTTGACAACTGGCAACAAGTCAAACAGTACACACTGGCAATACACCGTCAAATGCACCGGCTGCACTACATACACCGGTTCATCCGGTACGGTACGCATCGACCCCAATGGTAGCAAACGTCTTGGTTTTGCTTGCGCGCAGGGCAAAGTGTCGAACCCGTCTTCGACCAGCGCAACGATACCGGTGCATGATGTGTATAACTACATCACGCATGACTTCTCTGCGGGCGCGAATCAGGATTTCCAAGCACTGTTGAGCAAGAATGGGGTTGCGAGTACTGGAGAGACTGGAAACCTCACGGGGAGGATTTAGATCTGCCTATAGTGTTTGGCTTATGTTGTAAGGTGTAGACTCTGGAGGAGTGGTTGATCGGAGTTTTGTAGATACTGTTTGCGCTTTCTATGAACATATCAGGCATAGCAGAAGTCTGTGTTTTCCTTGGAAAACCCTTGATGGTGCGATGGGGATTTTGGGCTGCTTTGTGCTAGAGCTCTAGGAGAGAGGTTTATAAGCGTGTTCAGTTTGACTTGCTTAGAATGATCGAACCACTCTCGGTGCATCATCACCAAATCATGTGAGATATCTATGCTTGTGGAGTTCGCAGTATTGCTCTTGAATAGCTAAGACTTTTCGAGAAATACATGGGCCGACACTCCTTGCACAACAAGGCTAGGCGTGGTGATAAGGAAGGAACAGGACGCGACTGCAGCTGACAGTTTGTGAGCAACAGCATCACGAACATGTTACATGGCAAAAAGCACAGATATAGCAGCAGCGACGTGCATTCGTATTGTCCTCCGCAATCTACAGAATTATACAAGATGATGCCAAACGAGTGCTAAGCAGAAAGAACCACATGAACCCCTTCCAGCATTAGGTGACCGAGCGTGTAGCAAGTGATTCGCCGTAGCCATAAGATAGGTGCAAGGACCGATCGCATCTAAGCCTTGATGGCCATGTCACCAAGCGGCATCTCCTTGAGCCCTGTAATGCATGTGTTAGCTTCGCCCTGTAGTCAAACAGATTGGAAATGGGGTACTTACAGCCGTCGACATCTTCGGGAGCCTGCTGCTTCTTCTTGCAAGCGTTGTATTGCGCAGGCTGCTGGACGGTAAGACCAGCCTTGGGGCAAGCGGTGTTGAGGTTGCAGTTGTTGTCCATAGCCTTCTGGAGAGAGTCGCCTTCCCAACCGAAAACGTAGTCGCCGTGTGCAGCAGCACCGCTAGAGGTTCATTGTTAGCTGTGTTCGATCTTGCTGGAGACAAGCGCTCCTAGGTGAGAGTTGAAAAGGCGGATAGACTTACCCGATGTTCATGCTGTAAACGAAAGGATCGGAACCATCAGTGGGCCACAAGCTCTTGTCGGCAAACTTGTTGACATCCCACATCAGCTCGTACATGACCTGAGGAAGCTTGACTGGGTGGGAGGATGGACAGGCGCCGCCTCCGTTCGCACCTGAGCCTTGACCGTAAGCAACGTGACTCTGATGGTCCGGCGAGTCAAGGTTCTTGCCGTCCCAGCAAGTGGGAAAGATGATGGTCTGGCGGATGAGCTTGCACTTGGGGTCTTTGGGGATGGCGACGGTATCACTGCCGGAGCAAGGTGCACCACCGACGAAGGTGCTTTCAGAGGGGGAAGTCCAGCAACGATGGCAGATATTGGAGAGCTTGACTTTGCTGGGGTCGGTATTGGTGGCTGAGCCGGCAAGCATACGGAATCCCTTCTTGAAGGCTGTGACTTTGCCACTTGGGATGTAGTAAACGTCAAGACCGCCGTCGTTGATGAGCTTTCCTTGCGGTCCACCATTTCCGATCTGAGTCATCTGTCAGTGATGTGTCCTGTCGTTCTCTTCCTCAACATCATGTCACATACCTGGGGCACACGGATGTACGTTCCTAAAGGATGGAGGTACGAAGTCAGTGTATGTCTCACATGCGTTGTGCGCTATCAAAACTTACCGTTCTTTGCCTTGAAAAACATGACGGCGGTCCAGTAGTTCGACTTATCCTGGACGAAGCTGCAGGATGTACACTTTGAAAGCTGCGCGGGATCGTTTGCAGGATCCATCGTGATGTTGAAAGCGTCACCTCCGACGATCTGATGAAGATGAGGCGTATACTTCACACCGGGGTTGACAAGGGGATCTGTTCGTTCGACGACAAGCTGCGAGCAAGCAAATCGCAACATGTTTTGCGCCGCAACATTTCCGGCAAGGGCCGTGGCCGCAGCAAGTAAGGTAGCCCACTGCATCGTGACTGGCGATTATAACGTGGTTTTCGACTCGTGAAGATGTGAGTGATACTCGACGAAATGAACGATGATAAGTGAAGAGACGCAGAGCTCACAGCCTTATTCCGTAGTAACTTCTCTTATAAACAGAACGTGGAAGTAATCACCGATTTGGTGTTGTCCACGAGGACAACTGCCGGACCACGGGGAGATTCTGATCGATCAATCCTGCAAATTATGGGTCTAATATAAGGTGGTATAATGATTGGGCTGGGGAAGCTCGCGACGCATATTGTTCGCCCACTTCGTAAGATGAACCAAAGAACAACAAATTCTAGAGGGTGCACTGGGAAGAAGTTGCAGCTTATCACTTTCGCTATCAAATCACACAGCTGATTTGAGCACCGACAAGCCCGGATGCCCGGGTGCAGGCTTTAGATTTGCCGCTCATGATATTACGCCTGTGACACTGGTGGCAAAGCACCCTTATGATGTATTTTCCAAGGCTCTTGGCTTCCATCCGTCGAACAGATAGGATTCGGTGTAGTGTAGGCCAAAGATTCCTAAGAAGAGAGTTTGCAAAGAACAAACGATTGATAGTCCGTCTGCTGAGGAGCTGGTAGGGCGCTGCAGCGAATCTGGAGACATCTCAAGCGCAGAAAGTCTTAAGTGTGAGTGCCATCAACCGTGTGCAGACCATCAGTGCGCAGAACTTCGTCAGTCGCATCTACTTACAGCGTGGGGTGGGGATCAGCATTACAATCCAAATTAACGTGGGTCATCGACCGCTCGAACATGCTGCCGAGGGGGTCTGCATACTTGGATGCTCTGGAGCTTCCATATCTTTTGGGAAGGAACTCATGGGTGTAATTTTGAGGCTGATTGAGATGCGAAAATAGTTTGGCTCTCACGTCGGCGATATTACGTCGTGCGAGCGGTGCCTTCGAACCTCCGGGCTGACTTTGGTGTCAGATTGATATGATCGCGCAGTGAACGTGCGTGGGAATAAAGTGTTGGAAAACAGAGGCACCAAGCATGATCCACTTTCCAGATCTTGGGGCTATATGTGGTGGTTAACTCAAAGCACTTACGAACTTTCGGCTTTGTTGGAAGCACTACTGCGCGCCACCAGATGGCCAGGACAAACTGTGCGTTTATGAAGACACGCCGTAGACCGTCAAGATGTCATGCATTGGAACCACACACTTGTCTCGAAAGTCGTACGGCGATGGGGAATTCTAGTGGCGCGTCGTCGCTGGCATGTGGAACGATGAAGTCGGAGCAAGGTTTGATGAAGTCTGCGGGGCGTCGTTGCTTGGCTCTTCACTCCGGAGCAGGCGCTAACACCCATGTAGTAACGCTCTCCTCACTGCATGGAAAATCATCCGTGGAGACCAAGCTTTGCTTCTGTTCCATGACCAAATTCATCTATCGTTCCACATGCAGAACGCCGATCGTGGTACGGTCGCCTTTAGCCGCGACCAGTATAATCAGGCCGACGTCCTGAGTTGTCCTTTGCAACAGCCGACATATTACAAGGTATTTAGATTGGCACCAGCTGACGAAGGCCCCTTGCACTCACTCGCCGGCACTTCAGCCACGCGACTCCCCGTCGTGCAAGGCAGTTCGTGTGGGGTATCGCATGGAAAATTGCCGAGGGTAAGGGTTGCACATCTCTGGATATTGCGGCTGAAGTAAGAAATACCATAGTGCATTGTGGGACGATTGCACATGTGGAGGAGAGGCACAGTCCTTGGTAAAAAGGAACACTGGTGAATACAAAGAAGAGGGTTGGCTCTGTTTATTTAAAGGACGTGATACACGTGTGCCAAATCGCACAAAGTGGCGGACGTAAGTATGGTCTGCCCAAAATTGCCACTGATGCGGACTGTCTGGTAAGCCAATCTCTACGACGATACAATGCCGAGTGAGCCAAGCAACTGTCATCTTTAAAGAAGAATAAGAGAATCACCAAGCAATCTTTGCAAGCAGGCCGTTGGGCCATCGGCGCACGCAAAACTTTCTTGCCTCATCGATCATGAGCAATCCCATGCCAAAAGCAGCCGGAAGGAACCAGTGCTCGACGGATATCGTCCTCGTGTCGATAGTGTCCTGAAGAGATGGAATATAGCAGAAAATGAAGACAACAACAATGGCGAAGACCATTGCAGGGAAGAGTGACCAGTTCTGAGTCGCTTTGTTAAAGATCGGCGGCTGCTGGAAGATGCTGAGCCTACGGGTGCGAGTAGCAAGTAGGTTGAATATTTGCCTGCCAGTTATGTCAGCCGGTTCTAAACATCACTTGCTCGTTCAAACCTACATGATTACCAGTGTAACGAAGTAGACACTGGAGGCCTGGTTCGCGATTTCCGTGACATAGTCCGGATCGTACTGTTCGTCATACACACCAAACTTCAGCCACATTGCCGTGAATGGAACTCCTTTGCGCTCCATATACCAAAAACTCATGGTAAAGGCTAGAAAGCACTCCAGCAGACCGACGACGAAGTAGGCATGAAAAATGAGTCGGGCGTTGACCAGTCGGTCTTTCTTGGGGTTGCGGGGAGGCCGAAGCATCAAATCGGCCTCTGGCTTTTCATAGGCAAGAGTGATAGCGGCGGCACAGTCGGTGAGACAGCAAATAATGATCTGAATAGCGTTAGCTTACCAGCATTCGTCATCAAAAGGAGAAGTGCTTACCATGAGAAAAGACGACAGGATTTGCGGAATTCCGAATGCGACATTGGTAACGACCGGCCACAGCTCACTGAAGCTACCTGCGGGAAGCAAGTAAACAATGGTCTTCTTGAGATTGTCGTAGACGAGTCTGCCGTATTGAACAGCCTCAATGATGGCGGCGAATGAGTCGAGAAGAACCATGTCAGCAGCTTCAATGGCGATGTCCGAACCACTACCCATGGCGATACCAATGTCTGCGGCTTTCAGCGATGGAGCATCGTTGACACCATCACCCGTCATACCGACAATGTTATCACGGGCCTGGAATTCCTTGACGATACGAAGCTTCTGTTCAGGAGTCGTCCTCGCGAACACAATCTCCTGATACAGGCAGAGTTGATCCCACTGCGCCTCGTTCAGGGTAATGAGTTCTGGCCCACTCAAGACAATCGACTGTTTCGTAGTGCCAATCTTTCCACCTCGATCAAGAGCGCTGATGTCGTCTACCAATGCAGAGTTCGAAATGATGCCGCACTCTTCGGCGATCGCCTGGGCCGTGAGTTTGAAATCACCAGTCACCATGAAGATTCGGATGGAAGCTCCTCGAAGAACACGCACTACCTCTGGGATCTCGTTGCGGGGGGGATCAACGATACCAACGATGCCGACAAACGTAAGACCCTCCCGGGCCGCGACCATCACTTCTTTCTCAGGATGGCTGGAAAATGGCACAATGGTCGGCTTACGAGCGAGGAGTATGACGCGCTTGCCCTGGCGGGACCAACTGTCTTTGACGGTTTCGATACGAAGGCGTTGGGCGTCGGTAAGCTCCACTTCTTCTCCTTTGTCGTTGAGGAGAAGGTCGCATCGAGGCAGGAGGATATCAGGAGCTCCCTTGACCATGAGAGTGGCATTGTTGCTCGTTGATGTCTGGCTGGCAGGTGTCATAATTCGGACCATGAACTTGTTCTTGCTGTTGAACGCGATCTCGAAAACCTTTTTCCAGTCGCGACGTAACTCAGCCACTGAGCCGAGGGTTTCAGAAAGTCGAAGTATCGCTTGGTCTGTGGCATCGCCGTTGATCTTGCGTTCCGCGATAGGCAAATGTGACGTAGCAGCGTCAAATTCACCAGAATTGCAGAGGCCACCGAGGATACGGACGTGGTCCATGATGCTTTGCTTAGGTTTAGAAAGCACCGCGAGGTTCTTCTCAGACCGAAACACCGCCATCATGTCGCGCGCGGCATCCGTGGTATACTCTTCGCCCGCTGCATAGATGTCCGTGGCCACCATCTTGTTCTTGGTCAACGTTCCAGTCTTGTCAGAACAGATCACTGAAACGGAGCCCAGTGTTTCGACAGTCTTGAGCGATTTGCAGAGAATCTTGTTTTTGCGCATGATGTTGGCAACAATGGTCAGGCTCGTCGTAAGTGCAATCGGTAAGCCTTCGGGAATGACTAGAAAGAAGCAGTGAAGTCAGCACACGTATGATGGATGTACGGATTGGTAGTGTGTTACATGCAACAGCGCAAGACACACAACTGACGATGAGAAGAGGCACGTCGATCCAAGTGGGATGAGATTTCCTCAACCATGCTGCCCTGAAACGCGTAAGTACAGATTCTTCAATTCGTAAAGAGCTAAGCATAGACATGTCGCTCTAGACCAACCACAAACATACCAGAGAACAACGATGAGAATCACGACTGTGGTGATGAAGAGTGAGATGATGAGCACAAAACGCAGGATCTCCTTTTGCAATGGTGTCATGCCTGTCTTTGGGTCCGAGGTAAGCTTTGCGATGCGACCGAAGATGGTGTTGTCGCCAGTGGCAACGCACACACCCAAGCAGGAGCCTGAAATGCAGTGTGTTCCTTGCAAACCGATGTTGTTGGTCTCGAGATAGTTGTCTTCAGTTGCTTCGACGGTACCTATGACAGGCTCGGATTCACCTGATGTATGTTAGGCTTTGTACCTAGGTTTTACACGTAATACTGACCAGTAAGGATTGCGCGGTCGAACATGGCATCACTGGAGATGTCGACGAAACGAACATCTGCAGGCAGCTTGTTGCCCTGCTTGATAACAATGACATCGCCAGGTACCAGGTCCAATGCTGAAATGCTGGCATGTGATCCGTTGCGCATAACGATGCACTGATCAGGCAGCATGGTTCCGATGGATGCCATCACCCTACTTGTCGACCAATCTTGCCATGCATTGAAGGCAGCTTGTATAAGCCAGACAGCAAGCAACACACATGCAAGTGCCAAGTTGGCAACCGCTGGCGGGTGACCAAGAGGCTTCCACGCGATGAACACCAGTATACCGGCAATCACGAGGATGCTACCAAAGCCACCGAAGAAATAACCTATGAGCTTCCAAAGCAGACCCGAGGGTGGAGGTGTCATTTTGTTCTGGCCATGTTCGTTGAGGCGACGCTTTGTCTGATCTTCGGAAAGTCCCTGCTCGATATCGACAGAGAGGCGACGACACAGCTCGTGGACGGCGAGTGTATGCCATTCGAGGTCAGCTAGATCTACAACGACATGTTTAGTACTAATAGGTGTGCTATGCATGAGTGAACTTACCAACGGCAGCCTTCTCTTTGGCTTTTTTCACTTCGAACTGTTTCTTATGCTGACCCTCATCGATCTCAATGGAAAGCGTGCGGTCTGGGTATCAATTGGGAAGGTCAGAACTTGTCTCACAGGCGGTCCATCTGGAGGCATCTCTTACAAGTGATAGGCAGCGCAGTCTCGGGCTGGACAGTACGAGCTCCTCCAGCACTGCGGATGGAGAGACTGCCCACACTGGACCGTCGTGACAGGTTACGCTCATGATGACGTTCGTGCGTCACATATCCGTCTTCTTCCTCAGGAAGGCGGAGCTCTCCGAAACGGACGCGAGGTGCCGCCTTCTCTTCCTGATCCATGGACAGACGTGTCGCTGTCGTGGGCTAGACACCAAATGAAGCACCACAAGGAATGTGCGGAAAAGAGGTAGAAAGCGAGAAGAGAGGTAGCACAAGACTCATGGATGCATGAACGGCGACTTATACTTTGACGAGTGGGAAGATCATTTGCCGTCATGACAGGCAGCGCGGCTCTGGCAGCTCTGGCAACGCGTCAAACACGTGCTCGTTCGCTCTGGGAGGCGTTTCTAGCACGTAAGAGATCCTCGGAAAGCTGAGCTACATGAAATTACACCAAAAATGTGGTACTAGAGCTTTCACCTCTTTGTCATAATTGAGTTGAAGCGATTCGACGCACAAATACCTCATACAATCCAAGACAAGACCAGGGTGCTGCAACAGGTAAATCGCGGCCGTCAGAGGTATCCCGCCGAAGCTTTTCCCACGTGAGCATGATAATCCGTTGGCGGTGGTGTTGTTCGGGACCGTTGATGGTTAGCCGTGAGCGATTTTCGAACACGTACACAGCCACGCTGCGATGCAAGAAATCAGGCTTCTGCCGGTTCAGCCTATGACCATGCGCGATTTTCGACCTCACCCTCCCTTGAATGTAGTCATCTCGTTTCAAAAGAAAGGGGCATGGCTTTCCTGGCGCTTTAGTGAAGTTTTGCAGTGGTGAGCGACTGCCTGTTGAAGCAACCCGGGTTTGTGGGCCCTCTGAAGTCCCACCGGCATGTTCATGTTCCAATAACAGCGTCGTATCGGGGGTCGCGCGAACGAGCATTGCAGGCGTGTTTCGAGTGAACTTGACGGCAATGTGGGGGACGATGGAATTTGTTTTCGCATTCGCTTAGGCCGTCTACGTGTGTCTACATGCTGAGTTTCGAGCCCCAGAAAATCACCGTGAGTGCACGTGGATGGCCGTTCATGCAGGCAAGGTTCGTCGCGAAAATATGTGCAAAGCCATCAAGTTCATTGAGAGGTGGCACCTCAGGCAGAGTTGTGGGTGGTAACAGAGGATGCCCGCTCATGGAAAGGGGCGGCTTCTCCAAGCTTCCAAGGTTGTCTGTGCGCAACGAAGTTCCCCCGAGCCAAGAGACGCCGACCTGGAGCACGCGAAGCTTACCACCACGTATGAAATCCCCCTCGCAATGAACACCCACCACACAAATGTACAGTCACAGACCACGAGCATGTCAGACTGGCTTTCGGAGCTGTTGGATTGGTGTATGGCTATGGTTTTGTTTCGCTGGAGCCTGTCATCTGGGTCACCGCTGTACCGTGGTGCTCGGCGTGGTATTGTGGGTGTCGTGAAACCGACGAGTCGAGGTATTCGTGCGCAAGTATATGAAGCTGCCTGGTGTTGCTGGTGTATTGCTTTTTCAAGCACAATATCACAATGGCAGCTCTACAGCTAATGGGACAGTCACAGCCCAATGCAGATGCTCAGTCCGCCACCTCGGAACGGCATAGATATGTTCATTGTGATTGTAGGTGTATTCTTTGGGAGCGACTCTCAGGTGCTGCAGTGAGGACATACACATCTAGATGAGCCCTACATCTTTATAAATTCGTTGGAACTAGATCCGGCTCTTTGCTTTCAGTTCACCTGATTGTAGGGTCTTGTTATGGGCAGAGGACCTTTTGGTGTGTGTGATACGCGTTCAACATTCAATGAAAGTGCATATCCGCGATACACGCATGGACTTGTACTATTCCACCCTTGCGACTTCCATATGGTTACTACCAACTACAACACTCATACTGTGTAGACTCTGTGAGAACACACGGTCCAAAGTATTCCAACCTCATTAGCCGCCGTAGCTGGCCGTCGGAGTCCACAAGCAGCAATACCTTGATCGTTCCAACTCCACTCATGGTATGTATACGACAGACCTCACGGTTCTAGTTATAATCTGAATGATTGCAGTAGCCCTATCCATCTTCATTGTCTCCAGTAGCTGCCGACGAGCTCAAAAACCCCAACGTCGCCGCTGCGGATGTCCCTCTACCGACGCCCGCAGGCACAAACCACCCTCGTCCTACATTCGTCGATCTGCCCGAGATACACATGGAGATACTCAAACATATACTCGTCGAGGAGGTAGAGCTTCTCCCGCATAACACAAAGTATGTGGGCGGTGAGCCCAAGCTGGAGAGACCGACACGAGGCTACTACAAGTCTGCCGCAAGGTACGAGTCCAAGTTTCTCAAGCCACTGGCTGAGGCTCTGAGGATAAGCTTGGTGGCGAAGCTGCTGCCGCCAGTCGTGCGAGAAGTATTCTTTGGACAAAACTGTTTCGACTTGGGGACGTACCAGAAGTGGACAAGAGGCGTTCATCCAAATCTCCAGGTTCTCATCCGCGACATTAAGATCAGTCTTGCGGCATTCTCGCCAATTGTTCCTTCGTGCAGGAATGTGAAAGACGTCTTCTACGCCAAATTGTACCTAGGTAGATCAGAAGGCTATATGCAGCAGTCCACGATTTAGAGTTCGACAGCTGCTACCTTAGGTAATCTGCAGGAGCAATTGAGGGCCGAAACACCTCCTCGGGAACAAATATTCCGCAGTGCTCCTGAAGTTCGTGCTCTAAGTCGAAGGCGCGTCACTGGGGAAGCAACTGTCAGACTCATGCATATCGATCAGCACTTTGCTCTGAGTTAGCTCTTGGCGAAAGTAGCCTGGCTTAAACATGCCATCAAGCAGACCTCGGGAACTATGGGTATGAAGTCGCCGGAAATGGATCGTGACATTTCATCGACTACGGTTAGACAACATCTCCTCTTCCTCTAGAATACCTTCAAGTGCCGACTTTACCCCAATAAGATGCCACATGTTGACCAGAGACCTTTGTCGTAATGCCATGGTCCAAAATGTCACTGTCGATCTCTTCTTGTATGGTACATCTCGCGAAAACCTCGACACCGGCGTGTTTATGCCTCAGCGCTTCCTCTGACTGGTAGATTTTCGATGTTCCTCCCCTCTCACCATCACTCCCTTAATCCTCTTCGAGCATCGCCTAGGTGACCGTTCGCTAAGGACGCTAGCCCGCTCGCAGTCTTGGCGGGAAGGTCAAAATGCACAACAACTCTGTCTCACTTCCCCTCTCTTAAGCAAGCCAGAGCCACATAGACACCAGTATGCAGTTTACTACCCCCCACCCAGACGACACTGTTGCGGCGATGTTACGTGGACGCCCCGAAGACAAGGTTGCGTATGTCGACGGCATGGTCGGCGAGATCCTAGCCAAAGACTCGAATGCGTTTGATTTTAACCCCTCTGCCATGTCCATCATCTCCGGATTCATCAATTCTTCAAGTCCCCGTCGTCGGCAGGAATCCACAGCGTCTTCTGCGACAGCGTCTTCTGCGACAGCGTCTTCTGCGACAGCGTCTTCCTCAGCAGCGCCTTCCTCAGCAGCGTCTTCATCAACAGCGTCTCCTCCTCCTCCGCCTCTACCGTCCTCCTCTGTTCCTGGTGCGTGGGATCGTGGCCGTGCCTGCGTGATCAACGAGACCAACACATACTGGTCGTATGGAAGGGGACATGGTGTACGTAAACCCTTCCACTTATTCACGCAGACCTATACTAACATATCGCAGTGTAGTCAAGAGTCGGAGAGCCCGCTTGCGAATGGCGAACGGGTTTACATGAAACAGTCAGACGGTACTTATTTCTGGGCAGTCTTCAAGCAGCAAGCTCGGACTACACTGGCAGCCAAGGCAAACCTGGACCAGATGGTAGTAGCCGTCGGCGGCAACCCTGCGTCGTTTCGAACCAGGCTAGCTAAGGCTGACTACGTTCTGGCTCGGGAGGCGCCTATCGACGTTGTACGCGAGGAGGATGAGGAAGAAATGTTCTGGCTTTCGTTCCCGATTTACCTGGGCCAGCCGGCGTCTAATCTCTTCTGGGGAGTAGGACGGTTGGAAGACGGTACGCTGACGATGGCGGCGTCGACCCAGGGCGAGATGGAGCGTTTCTAAAGGCATGGGATACATGGCCGTTGGGCCGATGAGGTTTTGATTTTGGTGTGAGTATTGGTCGGCCCATTGACGGAAGACATCCTGTCGATGGAGGAGCTGGCCGCTTGATACCAGATAAGCCAAGCACAAATGAAGACAAATCTCCTCACATGAAGTCTGTCTTACCATCATACATATCCCATAATGCTCTTGCAATGACGACTTCTGGTTCATGTTTCTGCTTCGACACTTCGGACATGGACAGTGACAGTACAGTAAATTGGCCCGAAATATCACTGACGACCTGTAGAATATCTTCCAAGTGTATACGAAATCCTTGGTGTCGTTTGGAAATTTGGCATCGTCATGGCTAACGCTTGGGCCTCTCACTCCGGCGTGATATTGATGTTCGCTAAGTGTTCACACTCTTCTCGCACACTACACCGCAACACACAAAGAAATCTTTGCGATCATTCACACGTCCACAGACCATACAAGACAGTAATCCAACGATTCGCGAGCGGGATAATAACGACGCTGTGTACTGTGGTAGGCTCTCAGGTAAGGCGACGCCCACCCTACTCGACTCCTGTATACGGAGGCCGCACCGGTACGCTTGCAACCAGAGGCAGAAGCTCGCGAAGCCGAATTCTCCTTGCAAGCCGATCGAGATCTTAGAGAGGTTACGCTGACGTCTTATCAGCTTCCCGCTCAAGCGCTACAGCCAGACAAGAGTCGCTGGAGGCACTCTGATCGCGTTCGGCGATTCGAACGATCCACACCGCAACGATTGATCGATATGTCGACAGCAACTGCGTCTTCGCAGAACCATTTCTCGCGTCTATCAGAGGAGGTGACCACACGCATCATGGAGTACCACTACGGCAGCCATATCCGGGGTGTGCTTTTTGTGAAATACGTACGTCATTTCCAGCATTCAGGCTTCGTATCAAGCAGAGGTCCTTCCAGTTGCGAAACATATTGGCCTGACGACGAAGGAAGTAAGCACTGTGATGAGCCAGCGGCTGTTTCAGTCGGAATGAAGAAGATCCAGCAGATCCTGGAGATCCGGCGTGTCAGCAAGCTCTTCGCTCGCTGTCTGCTTGACGCCTTCTTCGAGAGCCCTGTTATATTTCGGTTCGTGTCGTTTGGTACTCCAGATACGGACAAGATTATCTGGTTCCTACCTTGCCAGATCGAGCCAAAGCTTGCCCAACATGGCACAGTCATTCGAGTTGGACACGCCAAATCCGGTAGCGGAGGCCAGTTCGTTGGAAACGAGACCGATAACCATCACGTAAGAACTTTTATGGACTTGGCTCTGAGCAAGCGAACATGTTCGCTCAGTATAACCAATGGCGATGCATCGCTGCTGGCCAACGATATCAACAGGGCTTTCATCCACAACCCAAATGGTCTTACTGTCCGAGGCATCCAATTCCATGGGGATTCCCAAAACCGGCCCGCCATGCTTTGGTCGCGGATGGAGGACAAGACTAGTTTGGATGTATCGAAACGTGCTCGAGCACACCCATTGGTGGACGGCGGACCTTGGTCACTACCGATACTTCAATCCACACCCCCAAATTCCAGGGCATGTGGAGCCGGAGATGGCAGTCTCGGTTGACATATAGATGTAATATGAACAGGTTTGACGGAAATACAGCATCTTGGAGGGCGAAATATCCAAAGACGGATCCATAGGCGTGTGACGAGATCTGCTCCAGTTGAACCAAAGCAGCCCAATCTGTCCAAGCTAAGTTCAGAAGCTGCATGCGTGGTATAGACGAAGCCAAGGATTTGTATACAGCTCATGAAGGGGTTGGTATGTAGTCCATCAGACACGAATGGCGTGTTTGCTATATGAAAGATGTATCTTCCACTCTTGCAAGTTGTGTCCTGTATCCAAAGCTTCCGAATTGACGCTGGCATTCTATGTTCCATGTAAGCAGCAAGTTGACTCCGCAATTTGATGATCGTAGATGCTGCTCGTCAACCTAACCAAGATTCCAAGAATGAGATAAAGAATCTTGTAAGGCCCCGGCATTCCGGTTGTCATGAAAACGTGGCATCGACATGACTGTACTGTTGACAAGTACATGGAACTCCAACTTCAAACTAGCCCATTGGCGATGTCGACGTGCAGGTACTGTGCCATCTGTTGTGGTGCCGTTTTGGCGTAGCAATTCTCAAGTTTGGTGTTCGCCTACTCTTGTCTCCCACGACTCGCGGCTCCGATTTCTTGTCAGCTTCACCACACGACCGCCACACAGGACCACACCCGTAGTGCCAGAGGCAAGTCCGATAGCTCTCATACGCGAATAGTATTCGCGATAGCTGCGATACGTTCGTGGGCATTTCTGCGCTATCGGTCACCGCCGCAGTCTAATACTATCGTCACGCCCTTGGCCACCAATACAACAATGACTGCGACTACGACTACGACAAAGTCTTCATTCGCCCTCCAGATACCTCCGAATGATCCGTGGCGGTACCGACGGCAAAAGGGCACTGCTTGTACCTTCTGCAACGACACCTCGTTGCGGCGTCAGATCGAGTGCGAGTGCAACCCCACAGCTGCAGGCCCTCCTAACAACGTAGAGAGAATACTCTGGATTATATCTGGAGTCACCGATGCGACTCTTCTAGAAATCTTCGCATGGTTCAGCCAGACCTACAAGGCTGATCGCACGAAAGGCAGGCAAGTTTTACCTCAGCGACACTCACAGACAGCTCTTACAGCATATTGCCCCACCTCAAGATGATAGCGCTGACGGCTGTAGGTGTTGTCGGAAGCCCATGAGACGATGGAAGCACCAAGCAACCCCTCAGCTGGGCGCCGGATCCGCAGATACCAACATACTTGTCGTCTCCACGACAGCTAGGAACAGCTGCGCACCAGAGCGCGATCGTCGTTTGATCTCATGCATGTTCGCCGACAGCCACCTCCTCGAGCGAGACAACGCATGAAATGTGTGGACAGGGTAATCGCGATGACAAGTATCCTACAAGGCTCCTTACAACTTCAAGACGGCAATGACCGTGAGAGAGAACAATTCTCTGGTGCCTCTCAACCGCGAACAGTGCCCGATGCCTCATTGTAAGTCGGCTTTTGAGGAGGTCGCAACATCGCTAAATGGAAGCAGCTTCAACGCCCATCTTCTGTTCCTTCGGCTTGGACTGAGAGCAACATACAACTTCGTCTGCATCCCACGGTACGGAATACTACCTCAACCAGTATGAGCCGGATATCACGACCGCTTGCATATATGCTCGACCGAGATTCCAGGAGACGAGCGTGTTGAGAGAGCTGGAAAGGATAGGATGACGTACGACGCATGGCTAGCGAAAGAGAAACAGCTGGATGCCGCCTTTCGCATCTGAAAAGAGACGGATAAGGGCACACGTGAGACCGCGGAGGTGTGTTTCCACTTTTGCGGGTTTGCGAATGACAACCATGGGTAAGGAAGACGTGGCCTGGTTTGTAAGAGAGTTGTCGACTTCAGGCACCCAACACTAGAAGACATAGGACGATGCTACGAGCGACGAGGACATTGAACCCAACGTCTTTTTCCAACACCCCAAACTTCTGATATTCCTGACGTCTCTAGAGCAACTTCTTTCCTCTCCTGGTACCATACACAAACGCGAAGAGCCTTTTCCAATCCGTGGTGGAAGATGGGCACGTATGCAAGGCATACTTGGATCGCACAATCCCCTCTTTAGGAGCAGTGAGTCAAGAAGTGGATACGACTGCCTCATCCCCAAGTAAGAATATGTCCAAGGCAACGTCCTTACATGGCCTGAGCCTCGACGCGACTCTGCGTTGATCCGGTATGGTTGCACTCGTTCACCCGGTGGGGACAATTTGATCTCAAAGAGGCGCTGGGTGCAGCATCGGTCGCTATATCACGACGCACCGCCGTACAGTTCCAACAGCTGCATCTTTCCGAGCAAGACTATGCGGGCTCTATCCCATCGCCCCACTGAGCTCTTCAGGAAAATGTTCAAGCACACATGCCCATTCGATAGCCCAGTGCTTGTAGCATAGAATCGCCAGCATCACATCGATAATCCAAGGCATTCTTAGTGCGAGGTCTTACTCCCAAAGCACTATTCCGTTGTCCATGATCAGAAGCGTTACTGGTCAATGCCTGATCGGTTCTTGGAGAACATTCCTGGAATGTTGGACCTCCGTGAAGTCTGTCGCAAATGCAGTGGCTATATCCTGGATATGCTCTCCCGGAACAATTTCCAGTACCAGAGTAACAGTCGGCTGAGCAGATGAAGGCTTGTAATCGTCCGCGAACGCGATACATCGTGGTCTCAATTCCGGAAAGTTACTCAATCTCTTCTCGTGTCGAAATCTACCATGACAGTGACAATAATGGGCGGTAGTTGTGGCTGTCATGAGAAGTATGGCTATTTACTCCGCTTCTGTCGTTCAGAGATCCATTAGGATATGTGCATGGTCTGGTGGCCATGGACAGGAACCTTGGTTACTAGCGATCGGCCATGTTAAGTCTGCAGAGGCGGGGTTCTTAGCGCCATGTGTATTGGACTGCTCGGCGGACGTATCAGTAGTGACGAGGATTCGGATCGACATCGATGTGCGACGAGGAAGAGGCCATCCCTATCATACAATAAGCTCAGGTGTGGCCTGAGACGGTCGTCTAATCAGCGAGGTCGCTTCATTGAGGGTGTAGGTGTGCATACCTGAGCTACTTTGGCAAGATTTCGCGGCGACCGCCAGGTTCCCGCTGTGGCCGAACGCCTACTCTTGATCGTAAAGCATTCCAGGGGCAATTTGTCTGCATTGCGGTCTATGGCCATGCTCATCCGGAGCAGAATACTGGGTGGAAGAGTCGACGACGAGATCGAGTCCGCTTGCGACTTGAATTCAGGCTCCCAAGAGTGCGCCAGCGACGCGAGAAGCTGGAAGGGGAGGGAAGAAGTAGGGCGAGCTCGCCGTGGGGTTGCTCAAGATCGCGCCTCTGTGAGAAGATGGTAGAGCGATCTCTGTCAGAGCGTAGGTTAGGCAGTCAGCCTACTCGGTTGATCCAAAGTTTGAGTTGAAAACAATGAGAAGTGGGCGGCTGTTGGTCGTGATAGAAAGTGAACTTTCAACCAGGGTAACAATCAATCGCCACCACGACCAAAGACCACAAATCAACCACCGCGTCTAAATCTCCTCGGTCGACATCCTGATGTCGTCGGTGGGAAGCTTAAACAACAATCAAGGGGATTTAGCCAAATGCTCGCGTCGCTTCTTCGTAACGCTCTGTGCTTCTTGCCCCGCGAATTACTACGCAAGCAGCCAGCGCACCAGTACATAAGGAACGGTAATGGGATACCGTATTCTAGTCGTTCGAGGCCACTCAGGCGAGTAGCCTGGTTTAGGCGCTTACAAGGAATGCATCGCGGACCAGCGTCACCTCGTGTGGTCTGGAAGGCAGCGTGGGATATACGGAGGATGTACAGGTCTCCATGGACACAAAAGGCAGATGAGCCAGGAGGTCGATCAATGAGCTTTGGGTGCTGGTGCAAGACGATAATGTGCAAATTTGCTCCGGAGGTGGCCCGTCCCATGCGAGATGGGATGAAGTTGGGAGGTTGGGGAGCTACCCCACCAGATTTTGGAAGCTCCCCGCCCACTGCGCGCTAGACAGACCCCGGCCTCCGATACAGGCCGACCGAGTCACCGATAGCTTGTCCAAAAACTGCGACCCAACAGCCACGACCACATGCTCTGCAACACGACAATGGCGACCGTACCCGACTACTCACGGCCGACGACGCCCGACAACGGCACCAATGGCCTCGTCTCGCCTCGCACGCCAAAGACAGGCCTCGCCCTTACCGAGTACAGCGCGAACCCGAGTCCGCCTTCCGAATCCAACCCTTCACGAGCCAACCACGTCGTCCCCGACGCCTTCCTCCTGCCCAATGGCTATCCCGACTACCTCCGCCTCATCCTCACGTCGCGCGTCTACGAAGTCGTCCAGGAAACGCCCCTCACCCATGCGACCAACCTCAGCAACCGGCTAGAATGCAATGTTCTGCTCAAGCGCGAGGATCTGCAGCCCGTCTTCAGCTTCAAGCTGCGCGGCGCATACAACAAAATGGCACATTTGGAACCCAAGGACAGGTGGAAGGGCGTCGTCGCATGCAGCGCCGGGAATCACGCACAAGGTGTCGCATATTCTGCGCGCAAGCTCAAGATTCCCGCGACTATTGTCATGCCTTCTGGCACTCCCGATATCAAACACAAGAATGTCTCACGGCTAGGCGGCTCGGTAATACTACACGGCGCCGACTTTGATGCTGCAAAGGCAGAGGCTGCGAGGCTGGAGAAGTTGCACGGCCTGACGTCCATACCGCCCTTTGACGATCCCTATGTCATTGCAGGCCAGGGCACTGTTGGCATGGAGTTGCTGCGACAGACCAACTTGCAGGACCTAAAGGCCGTCTTCTGCTGTGTCGGGGGTGGAGGACTCATCGCAGGCACAGGTGTATACATCAAGCGCATAGCACCGCACGTCAAGATCATAGGGGTGGAGCAATACGACGCCAACGCCATGGTCGAGTCGCTCAAAGCCGGAAAGCGCGTCTTTCTGAAGGACGTGGGACTGTTCGCGGACGGAGCCGCCGTCAAGACAGTGGGAGAGGAAACCTTCAGGATATGTCAAGAGGTCGTCGACGAGGTAGTCCAGGTAACAACAGACGAGACGTGCGCCGCCATCAAAGACATGTTCGAAGACACGCGCTCCATTGTTGAGCCCGCCGGCGCACTCGCTCTCGCAGGCCTAAAGAAGTGGGTGAGCCGGAACCCATCACCGGATCGCAATCGCGGTCTGGTTGCCATTGCCAGTGGCGCAAACATGAACTTCGATCGCCTCCGCTTCGTCGCCGAGCGCGCCGCCATTGGTGAAAACAAAGAAGCCATACTCTCCGTCACCATCCCCGAACAGCCCGGTGCCTTTGCTAAGCTCGTTTCCGTCATCCACCCCATGGCCGTTACAGAGTTCAGTTACCGTTACTCAGGCCCCGAGTCCGCCCAGATACTTGTCGGTGTCGAGCTCAAGGCTGCAACGCGCACCCGCGACCTGCCCGACCTCATCGACCGTCTTCGCGCTGAAGGCATGACTGCTGAGGACCTCTCTCAAGACGAGCTTGCAAAATCACACATCCGCTACCTTGTTGGAGGTCGCAGCAACGCCTCCGACGAACATCTTTTCATGTTCGAGTTTCCCGAGCGGGGAGGTGCTCTGTACAAGTTCCTGAACACATTGCAGCCAGGCATGAACATCAGCCTTTTCCACTACAGAAACTACGGAGGAGACGTTGCGAAGACCTTGGCCGGTATCCAATGCAAGGAGGAGGACAGTAGCAAGCTGGCGAGCTTCTTGAAGGACATTGGGTATCCGTACAAGGAAGTGACCGACAGCCCAAGCTACAAGATGTTCTTGAGGCAATGAGACCGATGAACTTAGGGAGAAGGGACAGGACCATGTCAAGATAGGATCGGACACGAAGATATGAAGGAACAATGCAGATACCCCTTTGCTTTTGTCATAACAACCCACTTACTTCCAAGCGGCATACAGATTACACAGCCTATACCCAGACTCCCACAAGCACTACCTACCAAGGCCAGCATCCATCTGCCTTGAGGTAGCCTCCGTGCTCCTCGTCCCTCCTCCCCTCCAAGATGGCAACCATGGGCTTCGCTCCCTCACTTGTAGGCTTCGCTCCATGCTCCACTCTATTCTACCCCAGAAATCAGTATGTGTTTCGCCAAACCAAACACAACCGCAGAGTCAACTGCAGAAGAAACAAAACATACCATTGGTCCTAAATTGCTCTCAGTAAATCCAGGACAGAAAGAAAACACTCTCCACCCTCTGGGCCCATACTCATAGTCTTGACACGCAGTCAGCATATTCAAAGCCGCTTTGGACGTGCGATACGGCAGCTATCCATCTCAACCATTAGCATGAGCCTCGGCCCACCAGGGGGGGAGGATACGATGAGCATCTTACGATTTTGTGTTCCTGATGCGGATTCGTCCTGTCACTTCTCAACCCAATACTGCCAGCTCCACTCGTCACGTTGATGATTCGTGGCGTCCTTCCCATCTTCTCGCTTTTCTCGAGTAACGGCGCGAAGGTCTCGACGACGACGGCGGGACCAGTGACGTTGGTTAGGAAGGCGGCTGTCATGCGTGTGGACAGAGAAGCTGAGGTTGGTTCGTTACCAGTTATCGCGGCGTTGTTGATCAGGGCGTCGAGGCGAGCGTATCTCTCTTCGACCACGTTCTGAGCATCACTGATGCTCTTCTCGTTGTTGACGTCTATCTGCAAAACTTGTACATTCTGAGGCAGTCCTCGTTCCTGTAAAAGTTTCACAGCGGCTTCGCCTTTTTCGAGAGATCGGCTGCCGAGCAGAATGTAGTACTTGCCATCACGCAAGAGTTGGGCGGCGAGTTCGAAACCGATACCTCCGTTTGCTGTATCCGTAGTGTCAGCCACCAACACCTAAGAGCTTCAACCACACGGAAGGGAGGAAAGATAGAAGGGGAGGAGAAGCCACATATCGTATCAAGAAGAAGACAAGGGGCTGAGGAAAAGTAGTACTTTACCACCGGTGATGAGAACAATGATCTGTTCCTTAGAAGCCATAACGTCCATTCAGGTATACTCTAAAAGGAGCTGGTATGTTGGTTCTCCGCTGCTGCCAGACTTGTTTCTATTTGTAAACGAGAAAGTCCCGTCTCTTTATACCTCTTTTCTGCCCTCTCTCGCTTCCCGATCTTACTCATTACCACTTTACTTCCTCAGCTACCTGGTGTGCTCTTCGGCTTGTACGGCGCACTACCCACTCTTA
The DNA here is from genome assembly GCF_042100115.1 of Alternaria dauci. NCBI lineage: Eukaryota > Fungi > Ascomycota > Dothideomycetes > Pleosporales > Pleosporaceae > Alternaria > Alternaria dauci. The sequence continues at coordinate 2,553,689 of NC_091275.1, forward strand.
CTGCCGCATGTCCGAAAGTGCAATACGCTATCTGCATACTCTGATATGTTATGTGCTGACAGTGCGGGAAGCACTTTTTCAGCCTCAAGACATGGCATGTAGTGCAAAAGCTCCAGGAAGCAAAACCATGCTGGAACCAATGAGCGTCCTTTAGACCATCTGAACAGCATGTCAGTAACGGACTATTCGCCGTCCGAAATCAATCGTCTTAGTCGATTGGCGGGGGTAACGGATTTAGGCTTACATCCATGGAGTACTAGTAGATGGAAGCCGCGGGTTTGTTGAGGATACGAAAGGAGGTTAGACTGGGGAGGCACGTTCCTGTTTCAGCCAACGCGCATGACGAAGCTTGATTGATTCTATCATTTGTCTGTTGAATATCTAAACTGTGCGGTGATGTTTCAAGCCGAGAGCCGCTGTCGGCTGCATGTTATCCTATGATGCAAGCTCCACCCTAATTCAACAAAAGAGTAAAAACGCCAGCGCCTCACCAACGCCAACCTGATGCAACAGTGATAGCGAGTGTAGAGTTGGTCGGACGGAACAAGAGCAACTGTAGCTATGCACGGTCATACTCTATCTTCTGCAAAATCCAATACTTCGCAATCGTCCTCGAAGAAATTCTCCTCGTTGCCCTCCTTCTTGATACGTCTTCTTCGCGTGGTAACGACAACCTGTTCTACCTCCTCTTCACCGTCCTGGAGGACAAGCTTGTTCTCGACCTTGGCAGCAACGCCAGCAATATCATCTTCTCCAGAATCGTATGCTTGGGTGATGGGCGTCGAAAGCCGGGTCGCTTCAACACTCTCGCCAAAAAGCCAGGGCGAGCTATCTTCGTGGTGGAGGTCGGAGACTAGTCCTGGTAGAGAGGGCTGGTACTCACTGCTCTCATCAAGAATCTCGAGAGGCTGCCTTGAGTAGACAAAGCGTGCGACACGTTTATCAGTGTAGAAAGGCTGGTAAGGGGGATTTGTCTCAATCTCAGAGAAACTGAGAGGTGCAAGAGGTGACGTGACGGGCTTACGGGACGGCAAAGATCGAGGAATCCAGTCGCCATAGCAGTCCTGTGTCGGCTCTGGATCACCAGGCTGCGGGAATAGTTGCTCGGTGATAGACAGCGGTAGTGCGGAATCCGGAATAGGGGCAAGTCCAAATTCGACCGTCTTCTTCTTGGTTATAGACGCAGTATTGGATGACTTTCCTTTGCCTGTCGCAGCTCGTATCTGCACTCGCCAAATCTGAAGTACGCCACCTGATACCAATGCGATTGAGCCACGGCCTCTACCAGAAAGCCAGCGTACACTGTATGGCTTGATACCACTAGGTGACGATGGCAGCGTCATCTTGTTGTCGCCTGCATGACGTATGTTGTTGATTGACTTGCCTACGCCAGCGGCGACGGCTTTGCCAGACTTTGCGCCAGCGGCAGGTGTTACACCTAGACCACTTAGACTGAATCGAGATCCCGCGCCACTGTTCTTCGCGCGGACGGCATCAAACCAAGGCTTAGCGCTATTGACGGCCTGCATTGCTGAGTTAACCATGCCGGTTGGACCCGTGGAAGCTGTGACTTCTTGTGGCGGGGCAGGGGACGCCGTAGGACGAACTCGTCGAGCTGGGGGCCATTGGAAGGCCGACGCAGGCATAGGAAACATGTGTACTGTTCCTTTGTCGGTTATGACTGCTAGTTTGTCGATTCGAGGAGCGGACCAAACAACATCAATGACGTTTGCAACAGTCATTCTGGTAAAGCGAGCGACTTGTCGAACATAAGGACCGGCTGGTTGCTCTCGAAGCGTCTTACGGACTCGTCGAAAATTCATGCGCTTCAAGTCCCAAACATCCTGGTAATCACCCTTCTTGCTCACAGTCATGAGCATCAGACCGCTGGGAGCGAATGACATGAAGCTACAGCCGAGAGCCGCAGGTATGGTAGCAACAGGATGCAGAGCGTTCTTGTTCCTTGTCTCTTCCGCGTCTATCAGTCTCTGCAAGTCGTAAACAGAGATGACAGTTGCTTCTTGTCTTGGTTGAGTCTGATTGTGGCCATGAGTCGGTGGGAAGTAGTGCTGCATAGGATCCTGACCATATGACACGTTACTTCCTTGCTGACCTCTGTTCATGTAGCTCTTGAAGGCTTGCACTCCTTTCTCGGTAGCCCAGCGTGCGCCCTTGATTGCAACCTGTGTCCCTTCCCGCGTAATCCGATCGAGCAAGCCAGCTTCGTTTGGCATATCGACGGCGCAGTTGGGCGATGGCTGAGGTGGTACGCTATGGTGTGCGAGACCCGGAGCGCGCTCATAGTAGGGTGATGTCAGGGCGACACCGTTGACAGGGTAGAGCGCACTCGAAGCGGGTGGCGTGACTGCGAGCCAGCGATCAGAGAGAGAAAAGACGGGCAAGCCATACTTCTCAGGGGGGATCTCTTCATGACTTCCATCGACGGCACTCGAACCATTTGAGTGGACGGCTCGTTCGCGGTTCTGCACCGAAGTCCACAGTTTGCCGATGCAGCGGAACTGCTCGACATATTCTGGGTGGTTTCCCAGATAAGGTGCGAACACGAAGACCTCGCCACTTGCGCCAGATGCAACGACAACAAACTTGCCCTTTGCGTCGATGACAAAGTCGCCTAGAGGGGGCGGAGGTTGGAAGAGAGGACTGTCGATTGGACTCGTGAGAGGGATCAGAGGAGTTCGGTACAGGACAGCTACCTTCCGTCTCTCTTTCAGTGAGTAGATTTCGACGGTCGTCTGGTAGCCACTGATCTGCCCATCGCGATTACCGTGTCGTGAGGATGGCCTACTGGGCGACTCAGAAGCTGAATCGTCAACGACAGAGGATGCGCCGCTGCCACTCGAGCTTCTGCTGTCCTTGATGACCGGGCCGTGAAGAATGAGTGCGACTAGCGGACGAGAAGCAGCTAATGGGTCATGCCGCGATGTCCAGGGCAGGATTTTGGCACCTATGACACCACCCCTGAGGCCCTCTAGACGGCCCACGATGTCCATCTTGCTCTTCTCGACGCGGAACACGTCGAGCCCTCCCTGAGATCCGACGAGCAGCACATTCTCGGTTGAGCGAGCAGCCTCGTCTCCTGCCAGGGAGAGAGTGTCGAAGCCACAGAAGTAGCCTCCCTCGCCGGGCTGGATGCCATCAGTCGGGCCGTTGTTGAGGCCGAAGTCGATGTTTGGCAGGCCATAGTAGTGTGCTTGAGGTTGGTGTGGCAGGGGCGGGTTTGGCACAAAGTGTTGCGAGGGCGGACGAATGCCCTGTTGCGAATACATGGAGGCCCTACGGTCTCTGCCGGGCGAGTTCTGTAGACGGTCGCCAAAGGTTGTGTACTGGCTTGGGTGACTCAGAGGCCTTGCGCCTGGAGGTGAGTTGGACATGGCCTGTTGTGCATACAGGCCGTCTCGTGCACCTGGCGAGTTGTGAAAGGTAGGCGGTGAACTGGCAATGGCTATACCGCCGTTTCCTGGCGAGCCCGAGTTGGGAAAGAAGGGCACCGACTTGGCCCATTCGGTGGTGTATTGTGCGGCCGTGGATCGCGTGGCACCGATAGCCGATAGCAATGGAGACGTGGTGGCATGGTAGTTTGAGGGTGGAGACGTGGACGACAGACGCTTTGCTGAGGACGGCGACTTTGTTCTGCGGCAAATCAGTCAGTCGTGTTTGAGGGCAAACAGGAGTCACTCGGCCGCTCCTTCCACCTGAGCGTCACTACGGGTGTGCACATGGCAGGGACACACATACATCTCTCTGGGGTAGATGCGCGTAACCTTGTCGGCCGCCCTATTTCTTCTTCCCAACTCATACCTCGACGTGTTGCGACCGCGGGCCTGGGGCGTGTCCTGTACCTTTGTGCCCTTGCGCTGTTGCTTGTGCAGGTAGCTGAGGTTGGAGACGGGCGTCGTGTGCTCGGCGGCGTTGTCGGGCGATGAGCTCATATAACCTGCGGACAAGCGTGTGCAAGTGTGTGTTGGAGCGCCAGCTCAGTCGTGGGAGCGTTGCTGTGTGTCGTGGCCTCGGGGTAGGGTGTGGGAGGGTAGCGACGGATGAGGGCGGCGAGGGAGTTTGGACGGATGCTTGGACACAGCGGTGCGTCATACGCCTTCGTGACCAAGGCGCGTGTGAAGGGTGCAGTCCCGTGCGTGCACAGCAAGACGCTTGCTTGTACAGAGTACCGGCGGCTGCCTTTGGTTCCTGACTCGGCGGCGCGTTATCTGGGCCTATCTGGTCGTCGCTCGGTATCGTCCGGAGGCTCGTCGTGGCTGCCGTCTGAGGCGCGGGGCTGGAGCTTCGCGCGGCACGCTGTGTGTATGAGGCTCCTCAGCGCGCAATGCAAATGAGTCTGGGGGCAGCGCGCAGTGGTGAGTCGACCGGGAGCTTTATCTAAGCTTCCAAGTGTTGAGATGTGTCTATGCAGGGCGTCGTAAGTGCAGTTAGCTGTGTTGCTGGCCTGGCCGGTACTGAGGGGCAGCTCATGGCTTATGCAGGTGCATGTCGCGCCCTCACCCTGCCATTCGCCCTTCGACCTGGCCGCCGCCGGCACCGCCCTTTGCGCTGATATCTAGCCCCTCTTTAGCTGCCTTGTAGTCATTCCCAGATTGCGGGCGTGCTAGCTGGGTCAAGTGACTTCAGCGGGCACGGTAGATGCCTGAGTAATGTTGTTGGGCAGCCACATGCGGCCTTCCGCGATGCATTCCGATGAGTGACGTCCTGGCATGCATATCACGAGGCCCACATCCCGCGCGGCATCCCCTGGCCTGCACGTGCTTGTATCTTGGACCTCATCATCCAAATCCATCCTCTCACTTCACTCACGAGAATTGACTTTGGCAAGGTAGCATCCTTCTCCTTACCGATGCACAACCATGGCCGTCGGTCCGTCTTGTCCCGTCGGCAAGGACGCCCACCAGCGAATTGACTTTCAGCTCGGACATGTGCCCAGACAGCCTTGCCCGCAAGCTTATGATGGTTTACCACTTTTGGCGCAAGCGACCTGCCATCTGAGGAGAGTTCGCGTCGTACGTGCTAACCGATGTAACTAATGCAACCCAAACTTCGGAGTAGCCTCAGGTACAAAAGTATGCATCTCCCGGGCGGTTCCCGAACACCTAGCTGCTCACCAAACATCCGCCCGCCATGTTTAGGTCAAAGTTGCTCACCATCGTCTCCTTGGCCCTTGTCCCTGTGGCTCTTGCACAATCCGAATACACAAATCTCCCCCCAGTCCCGCCGGGCGTCTTCAGTGCAAGTGCGCGCGCTGAAATCAAAACCACCGTCGACGCTGCCTGGGACACACTCACCGATTTCCCCAACTACGGAGCTTGGAACCCATTCGTGCGCTATGCTCTCGTCACTTCAGCCAACAACATTACCCTACCCGAACAGCGAGCTGTCGAGGGCAACTACCTGTTCTTCCGCGTGCAAATCCCTCCACTTCCCTTGCCGGTGGACAAGAGCACACCAGACAACCTCTTGCATACGCAGTTTGCGTTTGAGCGCATAACTCATGTACAGCCGGAACTCGGGAGGCTGGCGTGGGATTACTTGGCGGAAATCGCCGTCAAATCGAGGCGATGGCAGGCCGTCAGCGACATAGGCAATGGCACTGTCTTGTATGAGTCTCATGAAGAGTTCAATGGGCCGTTGGCTGGAATACTAAAAGCGACGCTTGGAGAGAGCTTGCAGAAGTCTTTTGAAGCACAAGCACAGGGGCTGAAGTTGTACCTGGAGGGTAATTAAATACCGTAGGATTGCGACATGTCAGCGTCTTGTGCCATCCATAGCAAACTCCTTTCAACCCATGTTCATGACATTCCAATGGGATGGATGATGTAAAAGTCCGGCACGAGATATCGTCGGAAAAGTTAGTCCCAGATAAGCAGCGTTGAAAGGACGGCGCCATGCCGGGATCCCTGGCGCTCCGCGGGCATGCGCGCCTCTCTGTCGCAATCGCACATGTGCAGTACACGCTGCACCATCAGGCGCTCACCTACCATGAGGCCTTGTCTCAACAACATGTCGCTGTACTTTGACTGTCTTTTATAACACATTCCCTCTTTTAACACACTCCCTCCTTGCTTTGGCACTAGTTACGTTTCCGCCTCCGCTATCGCGACACCCCGAGGTCGCATGCCGCACAATCGTTATCGCCCATGTACACTGCTCTTCTCGAGGACCTCTCTCCATCATGACGATAAGCCCTGAGCTCGAAGCCTTTGCGCGAGCAATATCACGCGTACTGGGCTGGGCGTACTTTTTGGCGTGGTGAGTAGCACCCATCCTTCGTCGCACACTCTGTAGTTCCATCCTAACTCGCAGTCAGGTCCCTGTCTTTTTACCCCCAACCCATATCCAACTATCTCCGCAAATCCACGCTCGGTCTCGCCATAGACTTCCCCACCCTCAACGTCCTCGGCTTCACCTGCTACACCATTTCTACAGCATGCTTCCTGTATTCACCTACTATCAAATCACAATATGCATACCGTCATCCGGAAGCGCCTCAGACAACAGTGCGATTCAATGACTTTTTGTTCGCAGCACATGGCGCAGTCATGTGTGTGATTATCTACAGCCAGTTCTTTGAGAAGATCTGGGGCTTCGAGATTGGCAAGAGACAGAAGGTCAGTCGGGTCATACTCGGGGTTTGGTGGGGATGCGTGCTTGCTATCGTCGTCGTGGTCATCCTTGTGGAAACCAGAGGAGCACAAGGAGACGATGCACAGGGGTGGGCGTGGATCGATGTTGTGAGTCCATTCCAAATCTACACCTTCTGACCTTGCGAGCTCATGCTAACACCAAACAGATCTACACACTCGGCTACGTCAAACTCCTCACCGTGTTTCTCAAATACATCCCGCAGGCCTGGGTTAATTACAAGCGCAAATCTACGCTGGGTTGGAGTATATACCCTATGCTCTTGGACTTTGCCGGAGGCTGGCTTTCGCTTGCGCAGCTGTGCATCGATTCCGCGTTGCAAAACGATTGGAGTGGTGTCACAGGCAATCCAGTCAAGTTTGGGCTGGGCAACATTACTATTGTGTTTGATATCATCTTCATGCTGCAGCATTACGTACTGTACAAACATCCTACAAAGCGTGTCGAGGATGAGGACGAAGAGGAGAGACAAGGACTTGTGGCGGGCCAGAGGGACTAGAAACTGCAATGCAAGGGTTCGTCTTGAAGTATCGCAATGGTGAAGTGCTGCTTCATCAGACCTGTTGATCCAAGGAAGCGGCATCAACACTCCTCTCACATCTTTGAACACTTCTTACTACAACCGGAAAAGAATCCGGCCCTTTCTTCGACAAACTCTGCGTATGTACCGTCAACTTCTACCGAGGAGTGCTATGAAAGTAGAGACACGTGGAGCAGGGAATGGGAGAACCAGCCTCCTGCTGCGTGCCCCGGCCTCATAACAAGCGCCGACGAAGACTAAGCGCAGCGTTCCTGAATCACCCTCTACCAGAACATGCCCCGCACTAGCCTGCCGCGGGACCACTCCGAACCTCCCCACATCTTTCCGAGCAAGTTTCGGTAGAACATATATCCAGCATGAATTCACGTCTCAATCCTACAAATACATACTGAACCCTGCTTGGTGCATTCATTCCTCCAATTCCTATCTAAATACCATCTTCTCACATTTATCGCAACTATGGCACCAAACTGGGACAGACTTATTCGATTCATCGCGACAGATGGTCGTGAGCTGCGGGGTCAACCAATACTTCCTTCGCCAGACTTCGATGTCGGTACGACCACCGAAGAGACGGGACTAAAGGCCAACGTGATTGATGTCAAAAACAACGACATCTTTGACCCAGTCACCAAGGTCACAGACGAACAAGTAACAGTCAAGAAACTGCTCGGTCCAGTAACAGTGGACGAAGTGCCCATCATCCGCTGCATAGGCCTAAACTTCATCAAGCACAGTAAGTTCACCTCTCCCCCAAGCGATTCCGCCTACTGTTATACTAACAACCTCCCACAGTCCAGGAAGGTGGCCGCACCCTCCCTCCATACCCATCCACCTTCATAAAAGCAAACACATGCTTAAACGACCACGGCGCGCCCATTGTCATCCCCAAAATCGCACAAGACAACCAAGCCGACTACGAGGGCGAACTCTGCTTCATCATCTCCAAGGACGCCAAAGACGTATCCGAAGCCGAAGCCTACGACTACATCGGCGGCTACACATCCGGCAACGACGTCTCATCGCGCAAACTCCAACGCGACCCTCTGCTCGCAGGAACAGTGCCCCAGTGGAACTTCTCAAAAGGATTCGATACTTATGCGCCTCTGGGGCCCCAGCTCGTTTCCACAAAGGTCATTCCTGACCCGTCCAAACTGCATCTCAAGACTATTGTCAATGGGGACTTGAGGCAAAACTCGGGTATTGACGATTTGTGTTTCAAGATTCCGACCTTGGTGAGCTATTGCAGTCAGGGTACTACGCTGAAGAAGGGAACGGTGTTCATGACGGGAACATGTGCGGGTGTCGGGTATGCGATGAAGGAGCCGCAGTTCTTGAAGCCTGGGGACGTCGTTGAAGTAAATCTGAGTCCGGAGATTGGCACACTGAGAAACACAGTAGAGTACGCTTGAAAAAGAACGGATACATTCTGATATTAATTCAAAAAATATACACAACTACGTATTCAAATCTTCGACTTGGCCTTGCCCTTGTTCGCCAACTCCTCCCTCTTGAGCCTGAACCTCTCGGCAGGCGCACCCGCAACGAATCTCTCTGCCAACGCGTCAACAGCATTGACCACAGCTATCATCCTCGCATCCCTAATCGGCGCATTCTGCAACCTCTTCATCTCCATCATGCTCTTTCCATCATTCACCTTTAGCTGCTCTTCCAGGAACTCCACGACCTTGCGTTGAAACTCCTCACCCGTAGCGTCCCACACGTAGTTGTAAAAACCCGCATGAACCAGCTCCTGCGCCGTGAGCTTCCGGCCAAACATGAGGAAGTCATTGGCCCTGTGAATGCCAATTGACTGTGCAAACGACAGCGCTGATCCATTCTCAGGCACGAGACCAAGGGCCGAGAAAGGAACTTGTAGCCATGCCGTCGAGGACGCAAGCACGATATCCGCAACGCCCGGGAACCAGGCTGCACCGCCGCCGACCGCCGGGCCATTTAGCGCAACGATGAGGACTTTGCGGTGGTCGATCATGGAGCGCAAAAGTTCTGTCGCATACGAAAATTTACCCGCCCAGGCCAGCTTCTTCTCCCCGGCGTTTTTGAATTCCTCGGGAGCCCCGGAAACGCTGCCAATGTCTGCGCCCGCGGAGAAGAATCGTCCTTCGCCGGTTAGGACGGTGAAGATGGTGTCTGGGTGCTCATCTAGAACGCGTAGTCCGGCGATGACGTCTGGGATGAGATTTCCGCCGAAGGAGTTGAGGGCCTTGGGGCGATTGAACTAGGGAGTCGTGTCAGTTGGTGATATGTACCATAATGTAGGAATAGATGAATTGGCCAGAGAAGCACTCGTTATATTCCCGAGAATATCATTACCGCGGAAGGAGGAAGTTTGGGGGAATTTCATACCGTGATAATACCAATCTTCCCCTTAATCTCAAACTTGATGTCAGAGTAGTCTGATGTAGAAGTCATGGCGTTCGTAGCTTCTTTTCGCAGTTCCTTGAGGTGACCCAGTAAATCCCAACTACGACTAGTACACTTCGCTTTAAGAAGTGTTCGATGAACTGTTCTTTTTTTAGAATGACGGTCCGTTGGAGACTTTCGGCCGTATAAGCTGACTTGGAATTGAATAGTAAGCACTCCCCGCAGAGAACGCGATAGGCCTCGGTTCGGGAACAATCCTGGAAAGCTGGGGTTCTTGTTGGACGTATGCACGCGTTGATCCGTACTATAGTTATGGGACTTTAGAGATGTGATTGATGAATATCCAGCTTGAGACGCCGATTGTGTAATGGAAGTGATGCAGTGATGTCGCACGGCCGCCTACGCGTGAATGAGTTGCTAACGATGCCGATGTGGACATGTCGCGTTTTACCTCGGCACGTCTTCGTGGCACGTGATTGGGGGCGTTACTTCCATGATTTAGGGCGCGCAAACAACAACAAAAAGCAAGCCAATTCCACACCAATAATTGAAATGACTGCAATTACTCTTTGATGCTTTGTACTGAGTCGTAGTACGTGTATGAGGACACACAGCTTAGATTAGTGATTCATAATAAATGACTCGTATCTTGCACAGACTAAATATGACGCGCCTGTTCCTTCATAGGAGTGGATAAAGGAATTTATGATACATCTACTACTACTAACCCTCGAAGACTCCGTGGTTCAGCTCAACGCCAAAATCCTTGGCCATAACGCGCATATGCGCTTCGATATCGTCCTCCATGCCTCTACCAACACCGATTAATTGCTTGAGCTTACTCCAGAAGAATACCGCATCGCTGAGAGCCAGCACACAGCGGAACCGCAGATGGTTGACCCAATTCTTCCATCGCTGGCTTACGCTAAGGTCCCTGGACTCAATCAACGCCCTACTAGCCCACAGTCCAGTGATCTTGATACGATTAACAGGCGAGCCAAGGAACTGATTGTTGCCCTGTACAATCCGCAGGTTGCGTCCAATGAAGAGGAGTTCCCGCGGGAATTTTGCGTCGTCGCCGAGAATGAGCTTAATGGCGTCGCGACCTTTGGCTTGCATTTCGAAAGCGCGTTCAGCTTGATCTTTGCCTTTTCTCTCGGATTTGAGTACGGCTGCTACACTTTGGTCACCACCCTGGTACGGGCGCATGAGCGTTGCTGATGCGAAGATGTCAGCGTGCTTGACGCCCCAACTGCTGACAATCTCCTCAATCTTGGCATTATCAAAGGCAAGGAGTGACTTCCAGAATTCAGAGTATTGGAGGCGGAATTTAGGATCCATGCGAATGTACAGGCCATGATCAATAAGGACAACCTCGGGCTGTCCGTTCGGCAGCCGGCGGATGAAGATGTTTCCAGGGTGAGGATCGCAGTGTACCGCACCCCAGAGGAACATTTGTGCCGAGAAGAGGTCGACAATGGTATTCATGGTAGTCTTCAATGAGACACCAAGACCGCCTTTGCCGTCATCGCCTCGCCATGAGTTGCGGTCCGGTTTGAAGCACTCGTACTGCGTGGCGTCTTCTGGGACATGTGTATCAACCTTAGCGTCCTTGGGGATGGGTGGCAGAAGGTTGCCACCAGCACCAGGGCTGCCTCTGCGCCATCCGCCCTTCCAGGTGTTTGTGATGCCTTCTTTGTCCCACAGGCGCACTCCTTCAATCCACTCCGCAGTCATAACACGCTTGCTGGAAAGCTCGCGATACACCGCAGGAATGTAGACCCGACCATTGAGCCGCGGCTCCCCAGCTACGAGTCCCTTCATCTCTACGGCGTTGTCCGCTTCGTTCTCGAAATCAGTTTCCAGCATCAGGCGCTCGGAGATGTATGGAACCAGCGTGTAGACAGGAATGCCGAACCACCAGGTATAGACTTTGGAGACGACCTTGAAAGCCCACAGGTCCCATCCGACCTGCTGCGCAATCTCTCTCTTCTGAATCTTGATCGCTACCTCTCTTCCGTCTGCCAGCCTTGCCCAGTGCACTTGCGCAACACTTGCGCTGGCCCTTGCAGTCTTCTCCATTATGCCTCGACCCTCTTGTCCTTCGCGCGTGAAGCTGACGCCAAAGACTTCTTCGGGACTTTTGCCAAAGTCCTCTCGTATGACTTGCTCGACTTCCCACCATTCGTTTTGCGGCGCGTCGTCAAACATTTGCTGGAACATCTTCTGGAACTGCGGTGGTAGTATCGCGCTCTGCATGGCAATCGCCTGCCCTATCTTTAGGTATAGGCCGCCATTGTACCGCAGCAGATCGAATATTCTCTGTGCATTGCGCGCATGCAGGTCCTCGATGCTGTTGGCAAGCGGTGGGTGCGCACGGAAGTTGATCTTGTAGTCTATGCCTATTACAAGGCCAGTCTTGAACGTGCGCAGACTTCGAGTGATGGATGAGGCGTAGAACTGCCTGTCAGCCAGCCATCCCGCGCCGAGCAGCGCAGAAACGACAGCAAGGCGGCGCACCCATTTTCGGCGGGTGAACGGAGGCTTGATTTTGCGCTGTCTTGGCTTTGGTAGGTCTGCGGGATTGGGAGGGCGGAGAGGCTCCCATTGTTGTGTCTGCAGGCGACGCACGATGGGTGCCTGGCAGAGTCGCGTGGGGGCGAAGGTTGATGTCAGCAGTCGTGATGTCGCATATTGGGCAGGTGCTCTTCGAAGAGCGGACAAACCATGTATCATGGCTGTCGAAGGCAGGACGAAATCAGCGCGAGAAGAGTGTGGTAGGACATGAGGACTACGTTGTAAGATTGAGTTATCTTTCGCGCATTGTCGGACTTAAAGTCATGACGGCATTTTCAACGCCGCCTGACAAAACCGCTATTTCGTCCGTGCACCATAAGACATAGCAACTCCATCTTCCGATCCAACCCGAATCTTTCACTCTCTCGTCCTCTTGATACACCGTCTGCGGTTTTAAGTGAGATATCTTTTCGTGATAATCAAACGTCTTGGCTTCGTGTGATTGCTCAATGAGAGAGTTCCGCCCAAAACTGTCTAGTGGAAGAACACAGTGGACGACTGCGCTGTGCCCGTTCACGAGAATCTCCCTTTTTTGAACCAACATGTAGGACAGCCTGACATGCAGAACAGCGAGCCATATTCTAGGAATGCGTTCTCACACCAATTGGCACTTGTTGACGTGAGTTGAGGATGCACTCGGAAAGTGGCGCTGGGAGAAGGCCAATTCTTGAACGCTCCTCACGACTGATCATCCTGTGGCACTTGACTCTTTTCCACAGCGTGGAGATCAACGTCCCACCTCTTTGCCAGTTCCTCGACCACACCCATCCACTTCTTCACCAGAGGATGCTGATCCGATACCTCTCTAAACGTGGGGTCTTCCTCCTTCCCTACAACACCCCACTTCCATATTCCTTCTTCATCGACCCACTGGCGACCTAGCAACTCCTCGATTGCAAGCTCCTTGCGCGCAGACCCATAGACGTCTGCTACTTCTTTGTGGATTTGGTCATTGTGACCTCTCCATGCAGCGACGAAACCCTGTAGCACTCCTAGTATGTAACCGACCTTCAAACCCAGATTTGCGCCGAGCGAGTAGCCTTCATCGAAACCTTCCTGTACGTATTGGCCCTTGCTGTTGGCTAGACCCTCGCGATATGCATCCGTGTCCAGCGCACGTTGACGGGATGGAAGGTCTGAAAGTATTTCATGGCTGCGTCCATGTGACATGTTCGCAGCGAGGGTGGGTGACGCAGGCGCGGAACCATAGATATCGTCGAGCGCATTCTCGTGCGGAGGCGTGGGAGGAGCATGCCCGGCAGCAAGTTGAGTTGGGCCCAATGTGGGAGACATGTCACCGAGTGCGTTCACAGTGGGCAATTTCCTCCTCGGCGAGGGTTGTGCAAAGTGTAAATTCCATGTTGCGAAATGTACCAGGTGGGGTCAAGAGGGAGGGTTTGGTGGAGACTAGTGCTGTCTTCGGCGGATGCGGAGGCTTGAACTTCTTTGAGCGCGGATCAGCAGTCTTCCACTACTACGAACGCTCGCATAGCTGGAAGTCGTTCGCCAGCACGAGTGAACGGGATTCCGATAAATTCAGGCCGTAATACCCAGCTCTAGGTGATGGTGCCTCCATTGGCGCGGACGGACGAATATTGGGACGTTCGTCCAAACTGCATCCTTCAGGCGTCCACTCACTTTATCAAGGACGGGCAACCATTTCAAGTCATAATAGCAATTCATTGATCTCGCAGTTCTGCGCAAACCAAGCATTTTCAATTAACACTCGGTTATTATGGTTGCTATTGACATCGTCCGCGCTCACAACGCATCGTTGAAGAGCCTATCACCAAATTTAGTTGCAGTCTTTGTTGGAGGTACAAGTGGCATTGGCTTCTTCACAGCTCGAGAGGTAAGTCGGGACTGAACAAAGGCATACAGGACATATGCTGACTAGACAATCCCACCTCTACAGTTTGTCCGAAACACCACATCACCACATGTTTACTTGATTGGCCGCAATGCCACAGAGGCTGGCAGGATTATCGAAGAGCTCAGCTCCATCAACAGCTCGTCTCAGGTCAGCTTCATTCAGCAGGATATCTCACTCCTAAAGAATGTAGACGAGGCGTGCAGCGAGATCAAGAGCAAGGAAAAGCAAGTCAATGTACTTTTCATGACGTGCGGATACCTTACGATGCAGGGACGCAACGAGACAGCCGAAGGTTTGGACAGGAAGATGGCAGTCCAGTACTATTCGCGGATGCGATTTATCTCCCAGCTCACGCCACTGCTCGACAACGCCTCGGCGGCTAACAACCTCTCTCGCGTTGTCAACGTCCTGGACCCGCAGGCTGGATTGAGGCTGGGCGGCCTTGACTATTCCGACCTCTCCCTGAGACATAACTTCAGTCTCCGGAAGGTGCTGTTGCACGCGAGCGCCATGACTAACCTCTCCATTGCCCACTTGGCAAGTGAAAACCCCAAAACGAGCTACATCCACGGATACCCATCTGCTGTGGATACGGGGGTAACGCGAGAACTATTCGGTCGCTTCAATAAGGCTGTCACGTTGGCGCTGGGTGGTCTATTTGGACGTTTCCTCTTTGTCCCGCAGATGGAAAGTGGCGAGAGACACTTGTTTGCAGCCACTGCACCACGTTACGCGCCCAAGGTAGACGGCGCCCAGACAGAAGTCATTGGAAGCGACGGAGTGAAAGGAAGTGGCAGCTATGTCCTGAACTGGAATGGGGACATCTTGACAGATACAAAGAATGCGCGGAAGCTGAGGGAAGAAGGGGGCATGGAGAAGGTTTGGAAGCACACCCAAGAGGTCATGAGCAAGATCGCGGAGAGTGGAAGGTTTAGTGGATAGAGTTTGGAAGGCTGCGCCTGACGTAGGATCGAGCGGGCCGGGAGAGCATCATCAATCCTGAATCCATGGGACAACTGAATCGCGCTGTGGGGGGCATTATCGATAGGCGCACGTCTTGCGCGATGAAGCTACAGCTGAGACGTGTGGGTTGAATTGTCCCGAGGCGCAGGTGGTTGGCGTTGGTGTCATGGCCGAATGTGGAAGAGGCAGCACGCCGTCGTGTTCGTGTTTGATGAAGAAAAAACAGAGTATGATGACGCCAACGTTGTTTCTTTGTATCCATTCTGTCTGTCTGCGACGCGACATGGTGGGTGTTCCCAGAAGGGTTGTATCGGGTAGGGGATGGCGTTTATGCGCTCCTTGGCTGCTAGCAACACATGGCTTCAGCGTCGGCAGCCCTCTGCACTGGGCACCGAGACTTTGCGAGATGAGGATTCCGGCTAGCGGGAACCCCTATTCATGTGCATGACGATCGCCAGGGACCAGTAGCCGAGCTGGACATGGCCGGCGTAGCGATAAGAATTACACAAGACAAATGCGATGCATCGCGAAGAATGAGTGGCCGGTGTTGGCAAATTGGCGCGCTGCGGGTGGTTGTGTGGTCAGGCCAGTTGTTTCGCATTGAAATTTCAGCGTGCACACCCCCGTCGAGAAGCAGCGGCCAATGGCACGGCTCCATGCAGCCTTGCTCCTTCCGAGACGCGTCACGCCCGTGTTGACGTACAGAAGAAGTGTGTGTTGCTTCTTGGGGTGGTGGTGGCGCGTCTTCACACCCACCCTCGATATTCCCTGACCACGTCCCATTGCGCGATTAAACTACCGGCAATTTGCTTTTGTCGAGAATCCGGGGGTGCCATTGCGCTCTATCGTTCCTGCAGTAGTGCCTCGGGCCAAAAGGTTAGTCCAAGCCCTCTCTGACTACCCAGACCCTGGGGCCTCTTCGCTCGCACGCGCCATGGCGATGCGCGTTTGAGCAGGTGCTGACCTTGCAACAACCGCCGGCAGCTCCTCCTTCAATTTCACTTGCACTAGGACGCTGCGAGGTCCGAATTGCTGTGCCGTGCGCAGGATAGCCCGACCCAGCAAGACTTCCGCTACGCTGCTGCAGTCCTCCATTGCTAAGATTGCATGCCCGACGTCGCAGCCACTGATATTAAGACCCCCTCGGCCGCCCACCATGGCTACCACCAGCGACGACCGGTCCCCTAATCCACCTAATCCCTTGGCCCACCGAGACGCCTCTCCTGATCCCTCTGGCCGCCCCTCAGTAGCCCAGTCCACACACTCTGACCAAGCAGGACCCCGCAGATCCAGCTTCAACTTTCTGCGTCGAACCAGCGGGAAAAGCTCCTCTGAAACTCGCGGTAGTAGCACCAACCGCAGCACCTCGCGCGGCAAGATGAGCAGGAAGCAGAAGCAACTCGCCCAGGAGGAGGCTCTTCGCAAGCAGCGCGAAGCTACCATGCTGCCTAAGCAGCCGCCACGCCTGCCCTCTCACTCGGCCCTTCCCCAGATTGCCACGTTCGGAGGTGAAGACGCCCGTCCAGACTCAGTTGCCATTGTCTCCAACAAAGCGGGTACCTACAACCCCAGCGCCCACAACTTCAGTCGACCTTCGACCGACACCTACAGGATGGCTCCCATTCCCAGCTCCAGTCCCGCCGTGGCGCCCCCCGTGCCTGGTCCCTCGCCGTCAACCTATATGGACTACGACCCTTACCCGAGGACTGAGAGTATGACCAACCGTGGTCGCTACAGCTATGCCAGCAGCCAGATCAGCACCGTCAACAGCCCCCGCCGTGTGAGGAGGAGGAAGGATCCCACGCCTTTCAAGTGGGTCACGCATTGCACTTTTTCAAGTCAGCGCTAACAATCACACAGCATCCTTGTCATTGGCACCAAAGGCTGCGGAAAGTCGTCATTCATCGAGTTCCTCCGCACTGCGCTCGCACTGCCTGCTCGAAAGCGTCCGCACACGCCCTCTCCACCTGCTACGGCAGTGGGTGGTGACGACTCACCCTTCACGTCAGAGTTTCTCGAGACTGAAGTAGATGGCGAGAGAGTCGGCGTCACGCTCTGGGACTCTGAGGGCTTGGAGAAGAACATTGTCGACTTCCAGCTACCCATCATCACCTCATTCCTCGAGTCCAAGTTTGAAGACACATTCAGCGAGGAGCAAAAGGTTGTACGCGCTCCAGGCGCCAAGGATACGCATATTCACTGCGTCTTCCTCGTCTTGGATCCTATTCGCTTGGACCAGAACATAGCCGAGGCCCGCAAGAAGTCCAACGTCGTCAATGCTGGCAGTGCCATATTCGGTGGCCTGGATGAGCGCCTAGATCTCAATATACTTCGCGAGCTGCAGACCAGAACGACTGTGATTCCCGTCATCAGCAAGGCAGACACAATCACTGGCGCACACATGCGCTACCTCAAGAAGACAGTCTGGGACACTATCAAGCGTGCAAAGCTGGACCCCCTGGAGGCTCTGAACCTTGACCTAGGTGACGATGATGAAGATCCTGACCGACTGGATGAGCGAGACGAGGACGAATACGAGCATTCGTCAGAGGGTGAAGGAAAATCCGCGGTACTCAATAAGATCCTGGACCGATCCTCTTCCGAAGCTGCGCGCTCGATTGCTTCGTCTGGCTCTTCCACTAGATCGCACTCGCCTCCGACCTCGCCCCCAAGCGCCAGGAAAGGTCACAGCCGCAAGCCCTCCGCCATGTCCGCCTCGATTCATAGTGAAAGTGCTGAGACTCCGTTCTTGCCTCTTAGCATCATCTCGCCAGATCCGTATGACCCCGAGATCGTCGGTCGTAGATTCCCGTGGGGCTTTGCCGACCCTTACAACCCGGAGCACTGCGACTTCGTCAGGCTGAGGGAGAGTGTCTTCAGCGATTGGCGCGCTGAACTACGCGAGGCTTCCCGTGAGCAATGGTACGAGGGCTGGAGGACCACCCGTCTGGAGAAGGGCAGGCGACGAGTCGCGACTTCAGATGGTCCAGCTACCAAGGGACTCTCCGTTCCGGCAACGAATGGTCGAGCAGTCAGTGCTGGCGGCGGCCAGTATCGCCCATATCGCCCCAACGAGTTTTAGGCGCCTCGATCATGAACACTCACGTCTCTTGCCAGTCCGGCATTGTCATTGAGTCGAGCCAACTCCCGACCACTTCCACTGTACAACGAGGCCATCCAACGTCCATCCAGCGAAGCATCTTTTGATCCTTCCACGTTCAGCACAACTCAAACGGTACATGTGTACACTCTGAGGTCTCAATACCTTTTCCTATATCAGTCTGCATCTGGAAGTTTGTGTTTTTATCTGATTTTCAAATTGCGCATACCCTTTTTCATATTGTTTAGTACCATTCGAGAGTCACGCCGTTCCGACACTGTACATTCTGCTCAACAAGGATCCGGGTGGTCGATGTCTTTTACGCTGAGCGTAGTCGGAGCAATGCGGGATCAGTTTCAAACCTGTTTATTTAGCGAATGACTAAGATACTAGTGGAGGATTGGTAGCAAGCAGACCGTGAGGCTGATGAGATTTAACAGAAAAATTGTATCTTATGGAACAATCCTCCCGCTTCACGAATCGTGATTGTCAAAACTAGTATTGATCCATCTGAACGCGCAGGGGAGAGCCGTGCCGAAACCAAGTTCTTGGGTTCAATGCAAAAACAAAACTGATTAGCGCAAAGTTTCCAGAAACACGGTCGGGAGTGTTCGTGGTGTTCAAGGCCGAGATACCAGTTGCAGGACCCACTGTGACATCTCGACCATCCAATCACCTTTCCGTACTTCGCATCGTGCATCTTGGATTGTGCGCAGCGAGCATCCTCCTGCTCCCAACGTTCGTCATCAACGACAAGACCTTCTGCATTCGCAATGGTTTCCGGTATCGCGCCTCGAGAGCTTTTGATATAAGACATGCATTATGCTGTCTTTTCCATTCTGTCGGCGTTTGTTTTGACCTGCACCGCGTTCACGCTCTTTCATCTCTTGCCTCACGACATCGACATGGCATTCTCCCGCAACTATGTGCCGCTGTTCTTTGCTTCCATAGCTACTACCGTGGTAGCGCAAAATGTCTCCAAGGTGGATCTGAGCTGGTACGCGCCCAAGAAGAGCTGGATCAATGATATGGACCAAGTCTTGAACGGCACGGGGACAAACGGCTTCGTGTTCAACAGCTCGCAGCTACCAGCTGGTGTGGAGTACGGAACGTACAATTGGTGCAATATGCCGCATGTGAGGAAAGAAGAGTATGTCAAGGTCGATGATGACTTCGAGCTGGTGTACGTGGAGGTGTAAGTGGCAACGCCAGTCTGTTCTGGTTGAAATAGGCACTTACAGTTAGCAAAGCATCCATCGCCATCACAAGCGCACGCCTTATGCCTCCAACACGTTTCCCAAGGAGGCTTATTCCTGGGATTGCGACGACCAAGGTCTCTTTTACTATGGCGAGCCTCTCAACCCTGCTGGTAACACTTCTGCGTCGACATATTGGAGTGTCTATACCAACCCTGTTAATCCTTTTGCTGTATCTGGTTTCAATGGATCATGCCAGTTCCCGCAAATCACCCGGGAAGGCCTAGACGACTCTTTACAGCATGGCAAGGATCTTTACGGCGTATACCACGACATGCTCGGCTTCTTACCAGACGCCATCAACGAAAAGACAACATGGCGCGTCTCGAACAACGTCATCACTAGCCAAGTTGCAGGCATGCTAATTGAGGGCATGTATAGCCCCAAAGAAAACGTACCACTGCACATTCAGCCCTCCACCATCGACTCCCTGGCCCCATCATATTCCTGCCCTGCAGCCTCTTCCCTCTACAGCTCCTATGGCGTCGGCAGCACAGCTTCAAATTGGACTGCACACCTCAAGGCTACAGCGCCGCTCTTTGCCTCTCTCGACGCCATAAGCGGCGTTGCGACAGGCTCCTCAGAATGGCATAACTGGTTCGATCACTACTACGACAACCTCTCGGCTCGTCAATGCCACGCCAAACCTTTACCTTGTAACATCACCAACCCAGCTCTTTGCGTCACTCAACAACAAGCCGATACCGTTTATCGTCTTGGCCAATACGAGTACTCGTTCATTTACCGCGATTCTCCGCTTTCTCTACAAGCAGCTGCGGCTTCCTACGGTGTTTTCATGGCTGAGGTGGCAGAGAACATGCGGGTTGTGCTTGCAGGCAAAGATACCGTCATCTATCGGCATAACGTTGCGCACGACGGGTCAATGGCTCGCTTACTTAGTTTCTTGCAGGTGGAAACTATGGTTTGGGTGGGCATGGGTTCCGAGGTTGTGTTCGAGGTTTACCGCAAGGAGAGCAAAGCGTATCTGCGTATCCTTTGGAGTGGGCAGGTGCTCAAGAGTTCCAATCCGAGTTTGGGGGAGATTGATATGATTGATCTGGATATCTTCTTTGATTATGTGGATGGGTTGGTGGGGAGGGGAGCGAATAAGGTTGTTGAGAATTGTGCGGAGTAGTTGACTACCAAGTATACGATTCTAAGGCAACAGAGTTCCGGATGTGAACTTTGGTACCGGTGTTCACTGCTATGACTTCATCTTTGCATGTATTCGGAAGACGCGTGTATGTTCTGCTAACGATCCCAGTTTGTTTACCGAGCAAGCAGATTCCACTCCAACGCTTCTTCGCCTACGTTGAAGCGAAGCTTACTAAACGCAAAGGAAGGCTTTTGACTGGATAGTATGGCTAGGATACACATGCAAAGTAAGCATACTAAGCATGCTGTCAGCTTTTCCCCAAAACAGCCCAACCAATCAAGATGAAAGGATTAGACTAGCGACCTCAATGTCTCAACGCTTTCAGGTAAAGGCTGTGATAAGCTACTTCGCTGAGAGCCGAGATTTGGAATGAGAGTGTTGTAAATCGGTTTCAAATTGCGCGAGAATACGTGCTTACTACTGGATGTTTGTGGTGATGTTTGAGTATATAGTAAAGCGAGAATCACACCACTGTAGACCTCATACTTCCCAGGTTACTCGACTGCTTAAGTCTGAGCTTTCTATCACCTGCACTTTGCCTTTCAAACAAGGAAAAGAGTCTTGAGGAGAGACATTGAATTATCGAATTATCGAATCGTCGAATCATCGAATCATGCCACTTTCTACAAATGCGGAGGTAGTAGAGACGAGCAATGGTCTCGTGAACACTCTTCGCGGCATGGCTGGTGACGCGCCACATAGCTTCAGACCTGGTATGTTGTTTCTTACCCTACCTTACGTTCTCCTTGCTTGATCCTCGCTCGGCTCGCCCCGTCATGCACAGTCACACATGCCCTCGATTCTTTGTCCCGAACGTTCCCAGCTGACACACTGTAGCCCACGCCAAAGGCCACCTCCTTACAGGAACTTTCACGCCCAGCGCCATAGCCCCAACCCTTACAACAGCCCCGCACTTTACACACCCCTCCACACCGATCACCGTGCGCTTCTCTTCCTCCACCGGGTTCCCCAAAATCGCAGACACGGACCCCAATGCCAATCCACGCGGCATCGCAATTCGATTCCATCTACCTCCCAAAGAAGACGGAAGACGGCAACACACGGATATCATTGCGCATTCGACACCATACTTCCCCACGCGTACCGGTGCCGAGTTCTTGGAGTTTCTGAAAGCGGCGACGGGGCAGAATACAGGGGAGGCGGTGCCCGAGTTTCTGGGCCGCCACCCGGAGACGGTCAGGTTCTTGCAGGCGCCGAAGCCTAGTCCGGAGAGCTTTGCGACGGAGAAGTTCTTTGGTGTAAACGCCTTCAAGTTGGTCAAAGAGGGCAACACCACGGTCGTCAGGTACCGCATTGTGCCTACCGCTGGGGAGACGCATCTCGATGCTGAGGCGTTGAAGGAGAAACCCGATTCTTACCTTTTCGATGAGCTGAATCCACGTCTCCAGTCTGGACCCATTGGGTTCAAGTTGTTGGCTCAGGTTGCGGAGGAAGGTGACGTGACGGACAATGCGACGGAGATTTGGCCTGAGGAGAGAAAGATTGTTGAATTGGGTGAGATTCAGATTGAGAAGATCGAGGGTGACGAGGAGAGCATCAAGGAGCAGAAGAGCATTATCTTTGATCCTATCCCGCGAGTAGAGGGAGTAGAGCCAAGTGATGATCCGTTGTTGGAGGTACGCGCCAGCGTTTACCTCATCTCTGGAAAGCAGAGAAGGGCTGTGGAAGAGCCGGAAAAGGCGGATAGCGTGGTCGCTACTGATGCCGCAGTGGCTGCAACATAAAGCTCGTTCTGCATGCCGTTCAGAAGGATGGATAAGAGATTCAGATATATATGTCATCTCCAGTATAACTATACGCTTTACACTATCGAGGTTACGTTGTCTTGTGTTTGGAAGTTATGGCTGAGCCACTGTCCTCAGAGACGTTGACAGCAGAATTCACTTTGATCCTGTTTGATCCTTCCAAAGATCGGTAGATCACTTCGCGTCCACGCTATGTTTTGCTAAAGTCGACAGTAAAGGCAATGGTCGCAACATTGCCACTGACCAAATGTGCAGTTCAAGAATAGTTCAGCATGACTCTTTTACATACCTCCTGGCAACCATAGCAGGGCCTTCTAAGTTCTGGTATTCTAAACCGGTTGCGGCGTGATATGCAAGGGTGTAGCCATAGCCGTAGTAACAAAGGCGAAGTCGTGTTGCAGCTGATCATCCGATCCTGCACCCAACATTAGGGCTGAGCGAGTACGATCAAAGAAGTGCAGCCGTCTATCCCAAAGTCCCTCGAGGAGTTATATTCAATGGCGCTTTACTGAGTTGAATACGGTAGTTGTGCCTGGCAATTATGAGGGCATCCCCAGCAATACTTGTGTCTTATTGAGTGACAAAGTATAATATTATGCCATGTCAAGAGCCCTGAATGATATAGGATGTGGCTGTCGTCTCGGGTAAATCTGGGGTAAGTTGGACTCAACAGCGGCAAAGAATGATTGCGCCATCAATCGCCAAGCGTCGGGGTTGTCGCATCCTGCTGATAAGGCTGCGGTGTCTATGCTGTATCGTAATAGCGCGTTATTCAAGCTTTGGACACTGTTCTTTGTCTTATCTTTCCAAGAAGAGGCTTGAAAACTTCGCCACGCGTTCATAGTAAGCTTCGTATGAAGAATGCGATTCGCCTCAGGGTCGTGAATGGGTGGGCGATGGCGTATCATGATAGGATTTCATAGGCGAACGCATTCTTCGTTGCCCATAAATATCGTTCTCAGCCTAGTGACAGGTGTTGCGTGACCAGATGACTGCGCATGGCGGTTGGTGGACTGTGATGCGCTCTATGATTGGCACACCCGGCAAGCGCTTTCCACATGCTACAGGTATTCAATCATCGCCAGTGCTGAAAGTCCCGTGTCAAGCTCTGGTTGATATTCCAAAGAAATCCAGCTACCGTTTGCCCGGAAAGGCTTTACCGGAGTGTGCATTGCCGATACAGTAGCGTGAGCAATGACTGTGATGTGATGGGATGCGGTACGCCATGGTCTTACATTTCCTGGCTATTCATATCGCCCGGATCCAGCTAGTGGGCTACGAGGACTCTTTGTTCAGTGATGGCGATGTGCAGGTGAACTTGGAGGACGGAACGTGCGTCAGAAGAGCTGCCAAATGAGATGAAAGTGGAGCTGCGGGGAAAGATGACATGTTATCTTGGCACCTCCCACGTCAAGCTCTCGACAACACTGCCTTCCAGGTCACAGACCCTATTGGCAAGTTTCGCATGCCATGGATCATATGCTGCCATCAGTTTTGAGAATGGCAGTCTGCCTGTACGCCATTTTCTCAGGGTCTCGATCTGTGGACGCCAGTTCACAGAGGCTGTTGCCAAAAGTAGCTACTGCTGCAAATATCGTTCTTTACAAGCAAGGCCGTGCTAGTGAGACATATACTGGAGTATCGAAGGTAGGATGGTAGCGGGTGACTGTACTTTTCCAATTCACTTCTAATCGCATACCTTCTACGCACGCGCAGTGTACTGACGTGCTACTCTCGTGCACAACACTCCGTTTGTGTGAAAACATCCTCACGACCCATCTCAGTTGTCCAATTTTGTCCGCACCTTTTTCATCCCTCTTCAGGCTTTGCACAACGTGGTGCGTAAGGGTTTCGTGTCCTTCGCTAAGCGCGTTGTACGCCGATTTAACAAGCGTCCTACATTGTCACAGGCGGAGAAGCCCACATTCTGGACTACGCTCACCGTCTGAGCTGCATGGATCCCGCGATCCTGCGTTGTTCAATCAAGTCGCTTTCACTGTTGAGGATCATTCGATCCCAAGAACTGCACTACCCAAAAGGGGACTGCGGCCACTCTCACGTCGTACGACTTATCCCTGTCTGTCCATATATCGATTGCACCGATTATTTGCGGTCGCAAGTCCCGTTTCATTGAGGCGGTCAGAGACATCAAAGGAATTCAAGCATATGGACTAGTATCTCGATGGAACACTCAGTTACTATTAGTCCCACCATCACCCTAGTACAACATCAAGTCTCTCTGATCTCAGCGCGATACCCATACCCTCACGAGCAACGGTACGCCTTTATAACGGCCTCACAGCATGATTACCTCCTTCTCCCATAGTAGAGACAATGCTATCGTTATCGCCACACGAACAGCATCCGGGCTTTCCGTCATCGGTTCGGCATTCATCGTTAGCACTTTTGTCTATTTCCCATTCTTCAGAAAACGTATGTTGTTCTGCTTGATCTCATTTCTAGGGCTAACCATACATAGCTATCAATCGTCTGGTATTCTTCGCGACTTTCGGCAACATCTTGACTAACATAGCAACCTTGATGTCAATCGCAGTGTTACCGAAAGGCTCAGAACCTCCATCCAGCCTGTGCGAGTTTCAGGGGCTACTCATCCAGTGGTTTCTGGTTTCAGATTCTCTCTTCTGTTTATCAATGGCTACGAATGTATTTCTGGTCTTCTTCTACGGGTACGACGCTCAGCAACTCCGTCATCTAGAGAAGTGGTACATCGGATGTAGTTATGGAGTTCCGGCAGTGCCAGTTCTTGCGTACTTCATCCTGAATAGGACTGGACATCAGGTCATCGGGGCAGCAACACTTTGGTGCTGGGTAGCGTCTGATGTCGAGTGGATGCGCATTGCGTTCTTCTACGCTCCTACCTGGTATGTCTTGCCCTCATCATGTCTTTCCCTCATCATGTCTTTCCCTCATCATGTCTTTCCCTCATCATGTCTTTCCCTCATCATGTCTTGCCCTCATCATGTCAAGCGTCACTGATATTTCTAGGGTCGTCATCACTGCGACTATCAGCATCTACGTTATTACTGGCTACCGGATTTGGAGAAAACGAGTTGAACTACGATCAGTTTCTCGCGGCTCGGACCAATTCCTACGCAACCATCCATTGACTGTACGTACGCATGATGCTGTACAGGGTTCTTTACTCGGCATGAACAACATTGTGGTAACGACACAGATCAAATGCGATGTTCAGACGGACGATACAATCTCCCGCGCGGTGTCTTCCGAGCTGGACCAAAACTCCATCAGTTCTTTCGCAAGCAACCGGTTGCTTTCTAAGCCCAGCGGGATCAACGATCTAGCCGCGGAACTACCACTAGCCCCTGTTCCTATCTGCACGACTAGAATCTCCACCGAGGACATCGAAGCCCAGCAAACTCTGCAATCGGGCACAGCCACAAAAACTGGGTACAGGGCAACTGTCGTTGCCACAAGTCCTACAGTGGGCACGACAGTGACACCAACTACACTATCCAAATCGCGTCCTGCTATCAAGCGGACTGCTGAAGGACATGCTGCAGCAATGGCCTACTTGCATGTCGCCTTCCTTATGTTTCTGGCCCTGTTTGTTGTTTGGTTGCCCAGTAGTATCAACCGCATGTACCAGTTCACGAGGAACCGCCCAAGCTTCGCTCTGAACATCATCTCAGCCATCGTCTTACCGCTACAAGGCGCCTGGAATGCCACTATATACATTGTCACTACCCGTACTGAGTGCAGACAAGCCTGGAGTATGGTAATGTCTAAGCTCAGTGGCAAGCCAAGACAAGACCGAACACCACGAAACAAATATTGCAAGAGACCGATGACGAGCTCGCATGACACACGTGAATCTGCTGTCGGTATTGCTTTAGATGATTTCCTCAAACAGAGTGTTCATGTTCGTCACTCTGAGGCGTCAAATCACGATGAGGTGGAGGATGTCGAAGCCCGACGGGATCGAGCGTCATGGTGATCCGTCGATATTTACTCACCTCGTGGTGCTACTGTAGCGCTCTATCAGTGTAACAGTATTTGGATATACTCAAATCTGATCTTTCGTTTTTTGTACACTCATTTCCACAGAGGTATCTACAATTACCAATTACGCATTTGGTCTCTCTGTTATGGCTTCGTCTGCTTTGACGACTCCAGTTTATCTTTTGGTGTGAAATGATGATGCAATAATTGGGTATACGATGTTGTATCAGACGCAGTAATACCAATGTGTCTTGGTGTACGTAGCTATGTTGGTCATGATCTCTGATCAATTAATGTAAATATATGAAGCACCATGACCTCTTGAATCACCCAACGATCTTATCTCGACCCCTTACAACACTATCCATGCCCATTTTCCTCGGCACGAGGATGCTCCTTAGAATACAGAGCTTCCCGTTATCCGGACAAATCTTCTCCCTGTTAAGCTGTTTATCGGCTGGACCGGTCGGACCACCACTGTATTTCGCCTGCCCAAACAGCTTAACCTGTCTCTTATCACTCTCGGGGTACTCTTCGTCGCCCCACCTACCCTTGAAGTTCAACCACGCTGTAGGTGTCTGACCATCGTATGCCGTGAAAGCGTTGTTGCCAGCATTGAACTTGTAAAAGTTGGCCGATAGCACCGGATCCCACATTACGCCTTTGTCAGTGTAGTCTTCCAGGACGCCGCCAGGAAGATTGAGATTGGGGATTGTGTGGTCATGGGTACCAGACATGGCGTAGTTAGCATGCGAGCCTCTGGAGGAGTAGGCAATGGGTCTATCGCCAGATTTTTCGACAGTGTTGTAGCGGAAGGCTTGGCCGTTGGCATGTTGAGAGTACCAGATTGCTTGGGGAGAGCCGTTCTGAAAACGGACCATGACGTGTTCCCAGTCGCCTACATGGTTACCTGGAGATATTGGGTTAGAGCTCGGTCCAGTTGTATTGGGAAAAGGGGGTGGAAACGTACCGAAGTTGAGTTGGCTCCATCCAAGTACGTTACCGCCGTAGTTGTAGGCATAGAAGTACATGTAGAATGCATCGACGTTGCCATTTCCCTTGTCGTTCACGATGATAGCCGCGGTAGTTGCTCCTTCGGTCTTTCCTTGCCCGTTGGGTTTTGTGCCCTTGATCCATGTGGGATCCTTGGTCACATCATCATTTGACGTGAGCCAGACATCGCTACCCATCTGGTCGAGGTTGGATGTAGTCAGGGGGTTTGAAGGGCCGGGAACCTCATTGAAGTTTACGCGCGGAGTCGTGTTATCCAGGAAGGTTTGTATGTCGGTGGGAAAGTATGTATCCTCTGAGTGGAGGTAGACGATTGGCGCTAAGGATGGATTCGTCAATTTCGGTACACAGCAGTAGACAGATCAAGGATTCTGGGCTTCAAGGTTGCTTACCGTATTTGAGTACATAGTCTGGGACACCATTTGGTGTCTGCCTTTCCTGCAAAGTAAGTGGCGCGCAGTTGACCAAAGGCACAACCATCGTAGCCAAAGCAACGAGCGATCTCGTAACCATTGTGCCGTCTTTCTAGTGTATAATGAGAGGAGTAAATGCCAACAAGATCAGTGTTTGATTGCGCATCGCAGCCCATATCATGGACCAACTGTTTCTTATACCAACGCCTACACCCAGCTGACTGTCAACTCGCCTTCCTCAGCTGCCACCAAACTGACCATTTACCCATCCATTCTCCTTCCTCATCAGTCGCGTCCTAGCGACAGTTTGTTTATGCATGGCAGTCATACCCTCAATAATTCGCCTATGTACCCGACTGGTAATCAGCTGCCCCTGCCAATAGTCGGGAAGGCCGACACACGTGCGAACATGTTTGATGGGTGACCAAAAGGAACGTTCGAATTAACTGGAGTTGACAGTGGGTGTGGCTTGGATGATTGGTTGTCGAGCGCTAGGGCCCTGATAGCGAGCCGGTCGTGGCGATCGACGTGGCAGGGATGCACCGAGTTGATAGGGTGAAGGCTAAAGTGATCTGCTTCTGAAACATGATGTTCAGGTGTCAAGGCCGTTATTGGCGAAGATGCAAATGCGATAGGATGCGATGGCAAACACCATGCAGGAGTTGTGCGAGGTGCTGCATAGGATTGCTCCCTGTGCTTGGCTGAACATGCAGACGAAGGTGCTGTTCAAAACCACTCTCATATTCTACAGCCAGCGCCTAGAATACAAATGTTCGCGCGTACTTGCGGTCCATTTCAGCATACTCCTCCTTGAGCATCCTGCTTCTAAGCTTGTTCAGCCGAAGAACCACGCCCTCTTCTTCGCCCTCCAAGTCTTCCACTTCCTCATCCAGGTCCTTCGTGCCCTTGATCTTCCACACTAGTCCCTGCAGACCCCCGCTCTTCGCGTGATCGCGTTTCTCGCGTGCCTCAGCAGCTAGGTATGTCATGATCTTCCCCCATGACTCAAGACCAACTTCTTCGCACTTTTCGCACTTCTTGCGGAGGTCGTCGTTTGCGCGTATGGGCTCGAGCGACTGCGCAAGCTTGGACGTAGAGACAGCGTCACGCACCCAAGAGAGACCTTGTTGGCGCTGACCAGATGAGCTGCCAGCTGTCGCAAAGAGGATCTCACCGATGTAGTTCTTCAAGGCGGCTTCTTCGCAGCGATCACTTTCTTTCCGGCGAAGTGGTTCGTCACCAGACGGTGGCACCTCCGGGTAGTCGGGTTCGCGCAGCAAACTGAATAGAGTGCCGACAAGACTGTTGTCTTTTTTAGTTTGTGTCAGAGGGACACGATCCTCTTCTGCTTCGATGCGAGCACGAAGCAAGGAAATGAATATCGGAAGCGCAGACGTGACTCTTCGTTGCTCTGCTAAGAACGTAGCCAAGTTTGTCGCGGCATAGACAATGTTTGGTGTTATTGCTTCTTTTGGTGCTGTAGATGAAAGAATGCCACTGTCACGATCGATAACCGCTGAAGGGTCGGGTGTCGGGAGACCCGCGATGGCAATGTCGAGTGCCCACCTGTACATTTCCTCCGCAGAATCTGGAAGCTTTCGGAAGCTGAGCCAGTCTGCGTAGCTTAATGCAGCGGATAGTCGCTGGTATGTAGTGAAACCCTTCGAGGTAATTATCTTGAGGTAAAACGTTTCTGGTGCTTCCGCTGCAGGTGTGCGATGCTCCTCATCTGGGGGCTCGGGCATACCCGGGAGGACAGCCTTTGGTCGTGGATTCGAGGGTGATTGAATAAACTCTGGTGCCCAAACATTTCTCCTCCACTTGTCCGTTACCCATCCGTCTAGTCTTTCGGCAGCATTGCCCATGCCCATTAGAACTTCATAGTATCCTTGCCGCCACTCCTCGCTCTTTGCAGTCAGATCGAAGCCTGCCTTGCCTAGCCCAGGCACTAGTATTCCTCCTTCTTCCTGATCCATCAAACCCGCGCCATCCTTGTTGGGGTTCTCCAGTCGGTTCAGCGCATATTCCAGCTCCGAGTAAACCCGCGCCCAGTTTGGGAAACCCTCTTCCTCGTTATTCTCGGGCACCTGCCACCACTTTCCCCTCCTGAACCTGAACCTCGTGATCAGGCTCCACTCATGGGGCGACGGAAAGGCCCGCTCTTGTTGCTCGCTCAATATGCCCAGACTCGCGATGCTGACACATGACGAGAGGAGAAAGATGAGAATGCTGTAACGCACACTCAGTTTTGCCGTCTCTTTTATGAACTTCTTGTGGTTTGCGCTGATGGAGAATAGACGTTGTAGTTGGCCATTGGAGAGGTGCTGGCCGGAGGGGTACAGGAACGGTAGCTGTGGCCGCGGCGAGCCTTGGTGCGCGACGAGGAATTGGCGGGGGTGTCTATACGAAAACTGGCGCGGACGTGGACGGTCGGAGGGGCGAGTTGTCGGAGGCCTCAGTGAGCCCTGTGGAAGCTTTGTTCGATGCGCCGGTGGTCGCATTATGGCTTGCGGCCAAAATACTGATGCTCAAGGTGCGCGTTCCAGCCGTGGTTTCACGCGCCAAGACTACTCTACTCTGACCGCCCCGGCAGAAAAGTTGAGAATCTCCATTCTCGTTTCGCGACGCTCCTAGTTATCTACAACATTTTTGCGCGCCCACCATGTCCAAGTCTAAGATTGATGCCCCCGAGAAGAAGCGCAAGCGCGACGCCGAGGTCGCTGAAGATGCACCAAAGAAGTCCAAAAAATCCAAGAACACCGAAGATGTCCAGGATGCGCCAGCCGATGCGACTGAGGTGAAGAAGGAAAAGAAGGACAAAAAGGACAGGAAGTCCAAGAAGTCCAAGGACAACGTTGACACATCGGCCATCGACGATGCACTAGAAGACGCGAAGAAGGACAAGAAGGACAAGAAGGAAAAGAAATCGAAAAAGTCCAAGAAGTCCAAGGATGCCGATGCATCTGAGGACGCGCCAGAGGCTGAGCTCATTGACGAGATGAAGTCTTCTGAGAACTTTATCACCGTCAATGACGATGAGCCGATGCCCGATGCCACCGAAGACGCTCCTGCGAAGAAGGAAAAGAAGGACAAGAAGGACAAGAAGGATAAGAAGGACAAGAAATCCAAGAAGAGCAAGGATGCTGCCGTTCCTGAGGACACACCTATGGAAGATGCAGCTGAAGATACCCTGGCCGAAACCAACGGGGTAGATGCCGAGTCCAAGGCTGAGAAGAAGGAAAAGAAAAAGGAGAAGAAGGAGAAGAAGGACAAAAAAGAAAAGAAGGCGAAGAAGGCAGCGGAAGCAGCGACGAACGGCGAAACCTCGGCTGAGGAGCCCAAGGCTGAGACCAACGGCAACGCCACTGCAGAAGGCGCAGAAGTAGAAGTCGAGGGTGGTGAGGAAGTCGAGGTAGAAGGAGAGGAAGCCCAAGCCGCAATCGAGGCTAATAAGGGCCGCTTCATCGTCTTTGTCGGTATGTGCTGTGTATGATCCACCTGCTACAACCTATCTAACACGATTTTACCAGGCAACCTTCCCTACAGCGCTACGAAAGAGCAAATCGAGAAGCATTTCGAAAAGATCAAGCCTACCGATATCCGTCTCCGTACATACAAGGGCACAGAGAAGTTCAT
Source organism: Alternaria dauci (assembly GCF_042100115.1). Taxonomy (NCBI): domain Eukaryota; kingdom Fungi; phylum Ascomycota; class Dothideomycetes; order Pleosporales; family Pleosporaceae; genus Alternaria; species Alternaria dauci. Next base: position 2,585,016 of record NC_091275.1, read on the forward strand.
GGGGACATGCTTCGTCGAATTCGACCGCTACGACCGTATGGTGACGTGCTTGAAGAAGTACCATCACTCCGTCTTCCCCGATCCTAAGAAGAAGGAGGGCAGGAAGATCAATGTTGAGTTGAGGTAGAATTCCCTTTGCGCGCCTATTTCAGCCTCATCGCCACAGCCCCGAAGAAACACAACTCAAGAAACTAAGACACGTGCTGACCCTACCCTACAGTGCAGGAGGCGGCGGCAATAGCGAAGCCCGCAAAACCAAGATCGCAGCGAAGAACGAGAAGCTGCACGACGAGCGCGCCCGCGACCGCGTCAAGAAGACCGAAGTCGAAATGAAGCAGAACGAGCGCAAGCAGAAGAAGGAAGCCAAGTCAGGCAAGAAGGGTGGTGACGATGCAGAGACTGCTGAGCCTGAGCAAGCCGATGAGGCTAGTACTTTTGGCATGAACCCGGCGCGTTTGGCTATGATGCAGGGGCCTGAGCGCCCCCAGCACAGGTCAAGATACTAAGGGATGGCTGAGTCAGAAGCGATGAGATGGGGCGTTCATCTATGAGCCATTTTGCTTATAGATGTGTTTGTTGGTTACACGAGTTGATTTATACACGATTTGAGTTCGGGGCTTGGCCTCATCTCATAATACCATAGTTGTGAATCTTTGGAAAACGCTGGACTGATAATGTTGCAAGATAGACACGACTACATGGAGTGGAACAAGAGGGTCAGGAAGTAAAACAGCTTTGCGATAAACACTGTGAATCAAGAGCGTAATGCCTACATCCTAGCACTAGCAGTTTTAGCAAATCAGCACGCTGCAAAATGGTCTTGTGTCACCGCTCTCAGTCGAAATCATAAATATTTCATTCATGCATCTCTAGTGCTGAGTAAGGTGGTAGTCTAAAGGAGTGACAAAGAATCGAAAGGTGCCGTCATTCCACCCGTGTTAACAACATTACAATCGTAAAGAACGCTACATGTTTAGACTTTTGTGTGACATTCAATCCCGTTAGCCCCAGTGCTAGTTTCCGACATACTGTAGTTTTCGGACTTAGTAATGGCCATAGTCTTCCGTCGTGCAGACTGTGGTCGTGCCAGTGGAGATGTAAGTGGTTGGCTTCTTCGCAGTTTCGGTAATGACGGCCGTGGCGGTCTTGGAAGACGTGATGGTCTCCTTAGCAGTGGCAATGCTGGTCTTGTAAGAAGTACCGGTGGAGCTGTGTAGATGTGAGCAGGATGATCGTCTCTGGAGAGGGTAACTAGGTACTTACACAACTGGAATGGTCTCGCACTTGGTAGACGACTTGACTTCGCTTTCTACCACGGTGTTGTAGATGGTTGTCACAGTCGAATAGACTTTGGTGTTGAAATGAGTAGTGTAATCAGTCACAGTCTTTGTGCTAGCACCGGTAGTGGTGTATGGGCATGGAGACGCGGTAGTGGAGAGTATCTCGGTGACAGTGGTGACCGGAACGACCTCAGTCTTGGTAGACAAGTAGGTAGTCTCGTACTCCCCGACACTAGAGGTGATCCACGTGGCTACGAAGAGTCAATTTTTGATGATGCAAAGCGGCGTTGAGATACATACAGGAAGTGCAGACTCCTGTCTCTTCCTCAGGGGGAGGAGCTTCATATCCAACGGAGGACTTGGGAGGTGTGGGATAGCCTGGAAAAGCAGCAACCACGGAAGCCGAAGCAACGAGCGTGAGGAGGTTGTTGAAGAGCATCTTTTGCTAAAGATGAGGGTGATCTGGGCTGAAGGAAAGCGAGTGACGATGTGTATAGATCTGGTGGAATGGGCTGTCGGATAGATCGTTGCAGACACTGGGGGCTGATGATGGTTTCGAAGTGGAACATAGCGTCGCTTTATACTTGAGCCCTGGTCACGAAAGCTCGTATCCCCAGTGTATCATCTTGCGTTTCTTGTTGAGCGTTGGGCCAAAGAAGCAATGTCGTTCTCCCGCAGCATCCGAGTGATCGACAACGCGATCCGTACCTGGGTAGTACCTTGAACATCTCACAGCATAGCTTAGAGGAACAGACAGTGCGGAGAAAGTACTGCAGTTAGACCAAGAAGAGACGGGCATAGGTCAAACATACTGATGCGGGCCTAGATCACGTCGTGCCGTGGAAGTACCTAGGTACCTAGGTAGTCAGGACTCCACCGCGATCTTTTAGCCCACCGGTTGCGATGGCTACCAGTGTCAATATACTTGTTATGCACGCGCAAGCCTTGAAAATTTTCTCTTAGAGCGACACATGTTGAACGTGCACCTCATGGCGTTATGTGGTATGGAATGGATGCAGGTGATGACTACGATGAAAGTTAGATTAATATTATTATTATAATAAAGTTAAGTTTTAATAAAGTAACGAAATGTTAAGAATGAATTAGTTCAAAACTGTTTTCTTTAAATTTCACTTTTCTTAACAACCTAGTCAGCTAAGAGTATACTAACTTCGAGAAGTTTTCTATTTAGGTTAGACTATGCTAACTCTGGGCGCGGGCATGGTTGGATGACGTGTATGCACGCGGGTTTATTGAAGAAGATTACACGACTTTGAGCCGAAGGCTCTTCCGGACACGATGAGGCAACGAGTGGAGGCAGATCCTCGCTATCTGCACGCGTGTTTACCGGTAGTTCCCAGTATGAATCCCAGGAACCCGGAACCCGTTGGAGTGGCCGGAAAACACGGAATTGGAAGCTGAGCCCCTCGCTCTTGATTGGGGACTACCGACTAGTTCGACCGGATGTTTCTAGCGATGATCACCGCAGCGCTGCATTCTAATAGCAAGTTGTCTTTGCGGTGAAGGATGCGTGGTACGATGCACGTGCGGCTTAAGCAATTCGCGATTCTTGATGGACGCTGTTGTTCGACAGAGAGCAGTATACGCGTCAAGTTGAGTACTGTGTGGAGACGAGAGTTTGTTTGTAGACGGCAGAGAGGTGTTGTGATGAACGACGAGGATCCAGCCATTGTGGGGTTTCTGGGCGCACGGCCCGAGACCCACCGGCCGCGGCTTCCATCACAACTTTTTTGTGATGCCGCTGACGAACACATCGCCTCTGCCATTGCTTCACGACCCCGCCTTTTTGGATAATAACTCAACCGTTCCGAGTATCTTCACCACGCCGCCTCGACTGTACGACGATCGGCAAGCGCAAAATCTCGCTCTTGGTTAGCAGAGACGCGCTCGGGGGTCCGCAACGAATTCGGTATGCGACGCTAGTTCCTGCAGTCACCCGACAGACCGCCCCAGACTATTCGCAGTACGACTGTAGTAGTTGATGTAGATTTCTAGAAGACTCCGATCTTAAGAACGATGAGCCAACCAGCAGCTGGTCCGGGCAACCCTCCTACACGGGCGGCTGAAAGCGCGTACGAAGGCACACCCATCACATCTCCACGGTCATTACGCCAACTTTCGATATACTTCCTCGGGAGCGCCTGCCTATTGGCATCGACTGCCATAACGCGAAAGGCTGTATGGAGACGGCAGCTCCGTGTCATGCCGAAGTTTTTTGAAGCGAACACAAACCCGCACGAATACTTTAGTCCCTTCTCAGACGCCTGTCAGGCTCTGAACCTGGCAACAATGAACTGTGCCAGCGTCGGAATCATGGCACTGGGTGGCGCAATGTGGACCTTCGATATTGCCAATCTGAAAGAAGCTCGGGCAGTTCTACGGAGCCGCTTAAATTACGACCGAATCTATGAATCCGAAGATGATATACCAAACAGCATCAGCGAGATGATAATAGCCTCTGGACAGATGCGAATAATAGAGGAGGACGAGAAGAACGATTTCAAGAAAGACCAATAACGACCGTTGACGTGTACGAGTACGATTGTAAGAATAGTGTATACAACAGAAAGGCTGAGCGTCCACCAGCCGCGTATAGTAACACAGCTGCGGTAGTCTCTCAATGCCCCATCGGATGAGCATTCGCAATAAGGCACAGCATCCTGAGCCCAATGAACAACTCCGCCTCTATACCGAGTCAACATCCTTCTATACCATCAACGTGTCGTGGAGTACGTGGGCTATTGATGCTGACGCGTCACATGCAGAACGCCACGCTGGAATGAGGAGGATAAGTGCCGTTCTCTGATGTCGATACGTGAAAGATCCCTGTTTCATGACTGCGAAGATGGACCTGGGCGTTAGCGACTTCGAAACGCCTTAAGGTCGATCCATAGCTCAACAGAAGGGCCACACATGGATATTACACAGCACGGACTGAATGTGGTATCGATGAGGGGCGTCTTACTTCGAGAGCTTACTCACTTGGCCATGCCTCTGCTAAAGCGAGTTTCAACGGACGACTGTCGCAAGACTTGGAACCTGTGGTGCTTGCCTGCAGCTTGTCTTGATGACACATAGGTGCCTAGAGCCGTGACTCTCGTACAAAACAGCCTAGGGGTAGCGTTTCTCTAGTAAAAAGTCGGAACGACGGTATTGTTGCACAAATGCAAATTTACGTGTCCAAGCAGCTCCGACATAGCCAACGAGTACATTTGTGCTCGTGTTCACGACTAATGTCGTCAGCGCAAAAATAGGAACAGTGGCTCAGCCAAGGACCTTACCAATATGATCGTGCACCATAAGCTTACAGAACCTACTATTTTACTACCCTTCGACCTTAACATAGCACAAGGTTGGCTCCTCAGCACGCGTTGCAGGTAGTATCACAGGATGATCCACAGAAGTCCAGGAACTCAACATCCTCATATTGCAGTAGTCGATATGAAGACGGCTTAGGCTTGACATTCTCTCCATCATGATGGTCTTCCATCTCCGACCTTGACCCCTTTTTGCCCATCTCTGTTTGCTCTCCAAACACCCTCACCACCCTCGAATCTCTCAAGTTTCCAGATCTCAGCCCTATCCTTGGTCTCCTCCAATGCTTCCTCGCCAGCTCTCCATGCCGCCTGGCGGTGTGGTGACGAAACTGCAATGACGATGCTCTCCTCGCCAATCGGGCATTCACCTAGCTTGTGAATGATGGCGATCTTAGTGCACGAATGCTTAGTGAGGATAGACGTCGCGATCTTGAAGAGGGTGTTGATGGCAAGGGGAGCGTAAGAAGTATAGGCCAAGGATGAAACAGGCTCGTTGTTGAAGGAATCGCGGGTCGTGCCTATGAACAGAACGGTTGCGCCTGCGGATGGAGAGCGGACAAATCTTGTTGCTGATAGGGAGTCTAGATCGTGCGGGGTGAGTTCGACATGGATCGTGTCTGTGGTCTTGGTGACGGGGTCTGACGGTATGTCCGGATTGTAAGATTGAGGTTCTGTGGTCGCCATGTTGGCGAGAGATTGATGTTCTATGCCTGGGTCTTGGGATGATCAGTTTATACCCTTCCAGAAATTACCTATACAAATGCACCCCCACCATTGCCAGTTCGCTCTTGCCGCGCCATGGATTTGAGTCGCTTTTGGTATTTACTCACTTTTGGTAGACTTGTGATACTAGCACAATGACAGGACTTTCGTGATGTTCAGATCTGAGTGTACGGGTGGCTGCCAAAAACGTGCTGGTGACATGTCGAAGATGCCGTCATAGCAGCGCGGGACATTATCTTAGCGGCGATCAACGGCGTGCATCCTCACACGTGCAGCGTTAACTCCGGCCCCGCTCCTACCAGCCCCAGCTCGCGTCGAACGACTGCTTTCATCGCGAGCCAAGTCCGGGGCAACTAGTCTTTGTTAACGCCTTATTGCCTCGCCGCCTGATTCCCCTGACTAGACATCCGCGCAACGTACACGGACGGGCCCCTGCATCCCTTCTCAAACCGCCACCGTCATTCGCTACCTTGCTTGCCTCGACGCGTCGTGCTAGCCGACACCTCTCGATCTACGATTCCAACACGTATACGAGACCGCCTACCCTTCACAAACAAACAAACAAACGAACAATCGAAAGCCCTCGCAAACTCACATGCATGGCGAGGGATGGTCCACAATACAACATAAGACATAACCCAAGATGAGCGGGGACTGGGGGTATGGGACCGTATTCAAGATATTCGTATGGGGCTACCTTGTAGGAGGATTGACCCTTCTACCCGCTGTATTTGCGGCCGCATGGTTCTTGGGAACTAGGCCTGTCGAACAGGAGAGCTTCACCGCCAACACAGAACATGGGGCAGCTCCAGGACAACGCAGGAAGGACAGCGACAACGCGCATCTGGGAGTGGGCATAGACGATGAAATACTGGAGAAGCTGAAGGGCAGAACTCACGAGCCGGATGCATGTGCTGGATACTTCGCAGTATGCCGAGAGTATGTGCCAGGGGGTGTCAATGGCAAACCTCCGGATCGAACAACGCCGGCCGGTGCTGTAGTAGCTGTGGAGAGCCCGAGCGTATACCAGTCCATATACAGGGGCATTTTCGACAGAAACAAGACCACAAGTCCTTCCCTAGAAGCAACGAATGCGAAGAACAAAAAGGCCCGCAATGTCTTCTATGTTGTCTTACGGTATGTCTGTACACTCCAAACACACGAACTCGGACTAATCCAGGGCAGGCTTGGACATCTCATGCTGTACGACAACGAAGACCAGCTCGAAGTACGCCACGTCATATCGCTCGCGCATTACAAAGTAGACATATATGGAGGCGGAGAGCGCATACCAGAGGGCGAGCTATGGATCAAGCGAAACTGTATGTCTTGATGCTAGCATCTACTACTCTGTAGTTCTAACACATCTAGGCATCCGACTAATCCGGCAGCTGGAAAACAACGGCACTGATGCGGCGAAAGGCTTCTATTTGTTCTCCGACAACTGCTCCGAGAAGGAAGACTTCTACCATGCGATGCTAAACGCTCAAGAAAACCAGAAAGACCCCGCCGATACGGACCACCCATTCATCCCACTCAAATTTGACACACCCGATCTTGTCAAGCTAGTGCAGCAATTGCATGCTTCGGAAGAGAATCTCCATACGCGCTGGATCAATGCGCTGATTGGCAGAGTGTTCCTGGCTCTATACAAAACCTCGCAAGTCAAAGACTTTATCGCGAGTAAGATTAACAAGAAGATTGCCCGGGTCCCGAAGCCCGCTATTATCAGCAGTGTACAACTACGCAAGGTCGACATGGGCACCCTTCCGCCTTTTATTACGAATCCTAAGCTCAAGGAGTTAACTGTCGACGGTGATCTTATTGTGGAGGCAGACATTAGCTACAAAGGGAACTTCCGCATCGAGATTTCCGCTACCGTTCGAATCGATCTGGGGACTCGGTTCAAAGCTCGCGAGGTGACACTCGTGTTGGCTACTGTGTTAAAGAGGCTTGATGGTCATATTCTGATCAGAGTGAAACCTCCACCTAGTAACAGACTTTGGATAACGTTTGAAACACCACCCAAGATGGAGTTCTCGCTTGAGCCAATTGTGAGTTCGCGTCAAATTACATATGGCGTTGTTCTTAGGGCTATCGAGGGTCGCATACGAGAAGTGGTGAACGAGACACTAGTGTTGCCCAATTGGGACGACATGCCGTTTACCGACACGATTGCGCAGATCATAAGAGGCGGTATCTGGGAAGACAGTGCAAAGCACGACGAGGAAGACACAGACAAGATCAAGCGGGATGAAGCAACACTTGAGACCGCGATTTCGGATGCTGAGAAGCTTGATGAAAAGGCCGACTCAGCCAGTGCACACTTCTCTATTGCATCAAGCGTTGATTCAGAAGAGGTCGGTACTGGTGTTTCATCCTCGACTGATCACAAGTCTTCATCTTCATCAGTAAGGCCGCGGGCGATGCGGTCCTCATCGTCTGCCGCCCATGTGAAGATTGACTCGTCGATGGCTTCTGCTGAAATAGCAAACGACCGCACCATGACACCGACAAGTGTAAGATCGCTTCCTGTCATATCGCCTGCCAAGTCGCCCGTGCGACCCAAGAGCGCGCGCAAGACAACAGAATCATCAGAGAGCTCTTCGGAAGACACTTCTGCTGCATCAATATACGCAGAAAGCATTGCGTCTGCACCAGTTCCAATGACGGAGCATTCACGAACCAGGTCCAAGGAACTAACCACACAAGAGATCGCTGCAGCTGCAGCCGCCGCAGCAGGAGCAAGTAATATGGCGACGAAGAAGCAAACGATCAACCAGTCCCTCAACTCCGCCACAGCAGCGGCCAGGAATTGGCTCGCAGCCAAGCAAAATACAAAGCCCAACGTCAATACCAACAATAGACCACCGACATCCGAAGGCCCAAACCCAGATCACGACTCATCGTCGTCATCGTCTTTGGAAGCCCGTCCGCAGCTCCAATCGAACCCCTCGATCTCGAAATCCCACACAGAACCCATGGGCAGAGGTCAGCCCCTCCCACCCCCAGGTACACCTCTTCCGCACCCCAAGAACGAGAAGAGACAGACCTGGGCCATTCCCGCCGCGGCCTCGAATACATTTGCTAATCTCACAAAACGGAAACCAGTCGTGCCTACTACGAACTCGCCTGTCGTCTCCAGCAAGCGATCTGTGGAAGATCTGGCTGAAAACCCAAAAACGTCACTGGGTACGGCTTCCTTGGGTACAGCCTCCCTCCTACCAGCCGCGCATTTCCCAGACCATGATACCAGGACTGGCAGTGGTAACAATGGCGGAGAAGACAACGATGGAGAGGATGTTTTCCGTGAGATGCGTAGAAGGAAAAGTAGCGCTGCTAGTAATGAGTTAACGACGCCGCCTCCACCGTTGCCGAAACGCAGACAGAGACAGCCGAGCTTGAATCTTAGTGAGCATCAGAGGCGGGCGAGCCAGAGCCACAACGTGCAGCCATTCGGCATGGGGGAGGAGTTGTTTGTCGTTGAGGCACCGGTTGTGGAGGGGAGTGTGAAGGACGATGAGGGGAGTAGGGAGAGAGGGAGCACGTGATGAAACATTGATTTGAGGCATTATCATGAACACTCTTCTCTGAATGGATTTCAAAAGGCACAATATGCCTATCATAGGAGCATGATACATGCGGTGGCTACCCATTGACTATGCGGTGACTCCTGGCCTTGACTTGCTGAAGCCATAGTCTGGTCTCTCAGCCATGCTCTTCTGCTGTCCCTTTACCTTTGTGAGACTTATGTTCCCTGTGGCCTTCTCCCTCCTAATTGTTGAGTAGGCCCGTCAAAGACTTTGAAGTCTTAATGGAGGACAGTCTACAACGGTGCGGTGAGCGAACGTTTGAGAGGTGTAGTATTGTTGACATGTTCTAAGCATTGGTGGCTTGGCAGTGATGTTTGGGAAGGTGTGATGAAGAGGTGCTAGGTACAGCGTGTGAGAAAAGCGCGCTCCTTCTTAACAGGGGACAAATTACTGTCCAGCCACTCAAACGACCAGACCTGCCCTGTTCCTTGCACGCTGAAGTGTCAAGTTGATGGTGCCAACCTTGGCTCTTCCTCTTGTCCGTTGCCACTCGTAGTGTTCTACATTCATGCGCTGACGAAGAATAACACGGTGCATACCTTTGGAAGTAAACACAACGAAGCTTTTTGATTAGTCACGTGGTTGGTGCTAGAGTCGTTCAATTCACCAGGTATCTTCCTCTGCCAATCCGGTTGACGATGCAACCTCCAGGTCCGCTGAAGAGTCTTCTTCTTCCGCGTATAGACCTCCCACTCCGGAGTTCATTTCCCTTGGCTTCTCTACAGCGGCGTACCACTTGTCCCGTCGCCTCATCAACCCATCTTTGCGTTGGAGAAATCCATCTCGGGATGCTGCTTCTTGAACTGCTCCAAGATGTCTGCCTTTTTCTGCTCGTCGCTCGTCGGCTTTCCTTGCTCCTTCTGCCTCTGGTCGAACATCATCTTCTCCACCATGGTCCGTGTCTCGCCGTCGAGGTCGCCTAGTTTGCTGTTCTCGGGCTGGATCTTGGACGTGTCGATCTTTGGCGCGGTCGTGACTACGTGTGCCCACCACTCCATCTGGTTCACTTTGTCGAGGTGGATGGAGATTTCCTTCTGGGACCCGACCGAGGCCAGTGTCCAGGTGGAGTCGTCGACGCGGATGGGATGAGGCAGCTCGCCCTGGAGAAGGCGTTAGTTAGCACAGGCTGTTTCCAGACAGGATGGGAAGCGACGAACATCGATAAAAGGCTCCTGGCCCTTGATGCCGACCCTGAGCTTGTTGCGGCCAATGTCGACAATGAGGTCCTTGCCCTTGTACTTGGCGTCAATGGTGATTGCGATGTCGAGGTCCTTGATGGTCTGGTCCCATTTGTAGGGCAGCGCCGCCTGCTCGGCCTGCTCCTTTGCGCGCGCCTCGGCGTCGGCCTTGGCTGTGTCCTCTGGGGGTGGCGAGCCAGACATGGTCAGGTGCTTGGTGGTGTTTGGGCAAAGTTTCAGTGTCTGTGAGGGGAGTGTGGGCGGGACACGATGACGCTCCGCCGATCCATCGTTCGCAGGACCGACGCAAGCGCAAGCTCCACCGTGCGCCCTGCTTCTCTCACCCTACCCCGGTCCACCCTAATAACAGACATGCTCCTCGGGCCTTGACATCTACGGGCTAACCTCAGTTTTATTGATAACGCGACGACTCCTATCCTTCCACCCGCGCCGTGATGCTGCCCTAGGAACACCCGAGCTCTCCATTGCGACACGCAGCCAGGACACCCGCATCCCACCGTCACACCAACGGCACCTCGCAGCCAGCGGCCCAACCGGGCAGCGATCTGTCTCCGCGACAGTATCCATAGCAACTCATGGCCAGCTCCTTTGAGAAGAGTGTCAAGGGCGGCACCAAGATCAAGGTAGCTATGCGCCTTCCCACCACCGCCTTCCTCTCCCGTTCACGTCATTTGGGCCCCGTTGCGCCATCACAGCACACTGACTTGGCTCGCAGCTCGCAGCACCCAAATCCAAATATGTCGAACACATCCTCGTCGCGACACATGCCGGCGAAGCTGGCGTCGCTGAGATCTTCCGCGCCCTCACGAACCGATTGCGCGACTCGACATGGACCATCGTATTCAAGAGCTTGATCATCGTACACCTCATGATAAGAGAGGGAGAGCCCGAGGTCACGCTCAAGTTTCTGGCGCAAAATCCGCACAGAAAACTGGCCATCAACCATTTCACAGAGGGTACGTCTTGAGATCATGTCCCAGGTACACGTATCCAGTCTCATGTACCTACAACACGGACACGAATTGGGCACCAAGCATGTGGCCCAATTATGTCCTGTGAGTTTGGGCGGATGCAATTTGGCTTGCGACCGAGGGCATACACAAGATGCTAACACTGCGCGCAATAGTACAGACCCAGGGACATAACATCCGGACCTACTCCGAATACCTACTACGTCGAGCGATTGAATATGGCGCAACCAAGGTCGACTACGTACGCGGCGGCGAGGGGCGGCTTAAGCGGCTCACTGTAGAAAAAGGCCTTCTCCGAGAAGCAGAGAGCGTGCAGGACCAGATCAGATCATTGCTCAAGTGTCAGGTATGCACAGCCATGTCCAACTACGCCCCTTGCTGGGTTGACCTTGTATAGCCATTCGACGATGAACCGGAAAACGAGATCACCATGACAGCGTTCCGACTGCTCACGATGGATCTATTGGTGCTCTTTCACGTTATGAACGAGGGCACTATCAACATCCTCGGTTAGTCGAGCATATGTACTTGGGTTGCAGTCTACTAATTAGACAGAGCACTATTTCGAACTATCCAAGCCAGACGCAACGCGTGCCCTGGCCGTATACCGCACGTTCGTCAAGCAGACTGAAGCCGTTGTTCAGTACCTCAGTCTTGCAAGAGCGCACGAACACTCGACGAGACTGGAGATTCCCAAGATCAAGCATGCCCCTACCAGTTTGGCAGCATCTCTGGAAGAATATCTCAACGACAAGGACTTTGAGATCAACCGACGGCAGTACATCGCCGAGAAGGAAGCCAAGAAGAATGGCGGCAAGCCTACGAATGGCGCCAGCAAAACCCTCGATTCGAAGCCCGCAGCCGCATCCCCGAATAATACCAGCAGTCAGCCACCAGCGGCGCCAGCGAAACCGTCTTCTAGCGCACCTCTAATTGATCTCTTTGCATCACTCGAGGACAACCAACAGACCATGGCCACGCAACCGATGATGCAGCAGTACCCCCAACAAACAGGCTTTCAAGTTCCACAACAGACTGCGAATATGGCCTTCCCTCAACAGCAGCAACCGCCTTTTCCGATGCAGAACGGGCAGAGTACCAATCCGTTTCAGATGCAACAGCAACCACAGGCGCCGCAGATGCAAGCACCTCAGATCCAGCAACAATTTACAGGCGCCGGCTTCGGAGGCTATTCTCCGCAGCCATTTGGCGTGCAGAACACCATGCCATCAATACCACAAGGTGGTATGCCTGACTACTCACAACAGCAGCAGATGCAGATTCCCACAATTGCCGAACCTCTGCAGCCACAACAAACATCAACAAACCCATTTCGACAGTCAATGTTACCCAATGCCGAGCCCAAGATGCTTGGTAGCCCCGCCAGCACAGGTTCGCTCAATCGTTCATCTACGAACCCGTTTGCAAAACACAACACGGGGTTTTCACCACAATCACAATCCCCTGTCAACTCTCCGCCTTACTCAATGTCACCCATCCAAGAATCGCCGTTTGCTTCGATGCAGCAGCAGCAACCCATGCAACCGTTACAACCAGCCCCTACTGGCACGAACCCATTTGCACGGCAGCCTTCTCCACAAAGTGCCCCACCTACACAGGGTGGCTTGACAGTGCATGCCACAGGCAGTACTAATCCCTTCCGACAGAGCGCTTTCGTCAACCAGCAAACAGGTCAAGGCTGGCAAAATGCGGGTAGCCAAGGCACAATGGGTGGAATGAGCTTGGACCAAGTGCCTACGACCAGTGTATTCCCACGGCCCGGTCAACAACAACAACAGCAGAATTTCCTTGGCTAGAATCGAAAGAGACTATGGATCAGTCATGAGCTTTGCGATCCCAAGAGGTCCAAGGGCTAGTTTGCGTGACACTCTTGAGGCTATTGTTTTCATTAGGAATGGCGTTCTGAACTGCCTGTCGCTGTAATTCTTACGTACTTGGTTGGACATAATCATGCGGCACTGCGCACAGCTGGGTGTATGAGTGCATCGGGCTCTGTAAAAGAGGGCCGGAAACCCGCTCAACGTCGGATGCTTGGAGGGCAGACTGGGCTGTTTTGTGATAGATCATGTATCTGCGATCTGATATTTCGTTGGGCAGCTGGGATGGATTCAAGGAAGGAGACCCTTGCAAATGCAATACATAATTACCGTCGCACTAGCGTGTTGTGCTGCTCGTCCTGGGTGAACGAAGATTTGACCCCATATCTCGAATGCACGTCTACCTCTACGTAGAGTCATGATGGATGTTGGGTGGGGCTAGACAGCCGCCGCAGGGGTGATACAAGCCACGTGCCAACGCGTTACCATAGAGTTAGCGCGACTGCCGTCACCTTTGCCCCATCAAACTTCACATCCGCTGCAACAACCCCACCGACGTCAACTCGCTTGATACAGACTGCAGCATGACCACGATTTCTGTCATCTCTATCACCCACTCTCATGACAGTATTGACACAGCACGAAGTTGCACACTCGCGCTTGCAAACTCGTATCTCCGTGTTCAATGATGAGACCCAACGGGTCTCTTGACGCTCCTATCATCTTGGATGACGATGAAGAGACTTCCTATATACCTAGGCCCCCAGTACCATGGCGGAACCGTCAAACGCTTGAGCAGGATGGCATTGAAGAGGTGTCCCACGAACAGCAAGCTGCAGCTGCATGGAGGCTAGCTGCCGCAAAAAGGCAAGCAAAACAAAGAAATGGAAAGAGCATGAGCAATGATTTGTCTGAGCGGGGTGGCAGTACAAGAAGTAGCAATGTTGCAGAACAAGCGAGAGAACGGACTTCACCTGCAAAGTGTGTCGGCATTGTTGACCTTTCAATCGGTGAAGCAGAAGCGGCAGCACCAAGAGAGATAACGCAACACGTAGCGAGTGTTATGGATGAACATCCTCCAGCTGATACAGCACAAAATTCGATACCGCAACCTGATACGCATCACGAAGCCGTGCTTCCGCAGCGAGCCAAGCCACCCGGACCTGTTCAACAACCCGGTCTGGAGCATCCACTTCGTATGGAATATCCGTCTTTAGCTACCTCAGCTCATATACCGCCATACAAGCCTCCATCTCCAGTCGCCAGGATTCCAGAGCCAAATGTGGCATTTTCCGCGCAATTTTTTTCCTGGCCGTTGATCATACCAAAAGCTAGGCCAGACCCTAGCGCCACCGCACGTGCAATTTCGGAAGCCAATAATCTTTCCACTGAGCCTACAGACAGTACGACTTCAGCCCGCGCCACTCCAAGTGACCCGATTGCGCCCCTTTTGAGCAATGTATTACCTCCACCTATGGAGCCAATCAGGGATGTTGCCGATAATCACCGCGAGCCGATCCAACCTAGTCGCGCAAACACAGCTTCTGAGCGCGACCACGCAGGACAGGATGGCGAAGACAGGATTATGGAAATCTCAGTCCCTGCGAAAGTACCCAGGTCGAGCGTTTCAGCAATCCCGAGACGGCCACGGAACATGAAAGCTATCAAATCAGTGAAACGGAGGAGTGATGGATTCTCAAAACCAGATCTCCCTGTCAAATCGTCGCATCATCTTCCAGGTGATGGGCAAGAGGCGCCGAACGTTTTCTCGGATCATCCCAATGCAGGCTTGGATGACACGAGAGGTGCGTCGCCTCTTGGAACGCGTCGTAGCCAAAGCAAAGACCCACCAGTTGACACTAACATTCTCCCTGGCATCGAACCTGTTGATAGCGAGCAAGAAACCATCCGGATTGAGAGACTTGACTCAACTTCACCGACATTATTGTCTCGCCAGGAAACTGGAGAAGACGTGCTAGAGCGTACCCTTGGCATTGCCCCTCCACTGTCTCGTACCGCTACCCCCTCTGTACAGCAATCAGTTCAAGGATGGGCAGAACCAGGCCAAGAATCTAGAATATCACTACCGGATCCAGATACTACGCCAGCAAACACGTCGACTGGTAGAGCACAGCCCGAAAACGTGGGGGTGTCTGGCAGATGCAGTGACAATCAAGCGAGCACGGCGCTTCCATTGCAGACAAACGTGCTTACTGCTACCCGCTCAGCTGTAGAAAAATGTCTGAAACGTTATGTCGCGGAACGACAAGAAGAACACGCATACCTGGTCCGGGCTAAGATGTTGCGTCAAAGGACTTTCCAAGAGCAGGACCTACGCGCTCGAAGTCGCAAGCAGAAGCGTCCACCAAAATCAACTCTACCACGGCAATACATACAGAACACCTCCCCTTTTCAGGACATGTCTCCGATACAGGTACCGTTCGACCGTAGTGCCAACACAAAACACACGCTAGACATGAGTCAGGAAGTGTTCACCAACGCAAAACCCAGAGACGCAGTAATCAAGTCAGGCTTGGCTGCGCCTACCACAAAATACAACAGCGATGCACCTATGATACCTCCCTTCAAAGAGTACGTCAGCTTAAGAAACAACATACTTGTCGACAATGAGTCAAAGCTACTCGCGACACCTTACTTTCAGGACGAGGACTATACAGGTCGCGAAGTCTTGCTAGATACTCTTCCATATATTTACGAGATGACACATGACGAGAACGGCCCGTTGGACTTTCGCAAGGAACAGTGTCGATTCTACAAAGATCCTATAGAAGCGTTTCTATCCGAGATAGGCGTCACATGGAATGATATTTTGTATTGGTTGCTAGCGCCAGAACGAACCATCATTCGAATCAATGATTCAGTACCTGGCAACAAACGGTTTGAGGTACATATACTTGAGCGATCAAGGTATGACGTTGAGGAGTTCGAGCGAGATGGAGTAGCAAAGAAAAACGTACTCTTCAACCGGAACGATAGGAAATGGCGGGAGTTTTTTCCCCAGCTCAACGAGCTCAGTCCGAGTGTTCTGAGACTTGCGGCAACGGCCTGTGCAGCGGTTCTCCAAGAATGTCAATTTAGCATCTGGTATCTTGCTCGACAATGCGAAGCCGTTCAAAATCACGTGGCGAAGAAGACTGCAAGTGGACAAGCCGCTAAGCAATCTACATATAGGGAGATCTTGTGTAGAGTTTGCCATCAGTGAGTCCAATTGTATGACCCTTGAAGATGGATTTCTAACATTCTTAACAGACACGACTGTCTACTCCACGGCGAGATTAGGCAAGCACCCGAGGACTCCTGGAAGTCAGACTCTGAAGATGAAGACCGCACCACATTTGTGGCTGACGACACCAGTCTTCAAGACTTTGAGACCAAAAAGGCTTCCCGTCGCATTTCGACTTACGGTGGAGATGACACCGAAGACGAGCACGAAGAAGAAGGCCCTTTGCCCGCACACTTTCACAACGACTCTGACATCGAGAAGGTGATCAATTACAAGTTGCCCGCAAACCCAGATGCCTTTGATACCTGTCCGGATTCGGAAATGATTGCTGTCAAGGGCGCGAAGCCGCCACCGGGCAAATTCAACGCCAACTGGTGGCTACAGCAAGACTTGACACAGCACTGGGAAAAGCGGAAGCCATTCTTCCCGTGCAAACACGAAGGGAGTTGCGAGGATGCGAAATGCCGGTGCTTCAGGGAGGGTATCAATTGTGAGAAGACGTGCAAATGTTCGCAGGCATGCAACCGACGCTTCCCTGGTTGCAGTTGCGCAACAGGACCTGGAAAACGCCCATGCCTTACGATCTCGTGCCTCTGCGTCAAGTTCAACCGAGAATGCGATGCGGACCTTTGCGGGGCTTGCGGAGCATCTGAAATCCTCGATCCAGTGAATCGATACAATGACAATGTGGTCAAACGCAACTGTTGCAATGTTGCCATCCAGAGGGGTGTTCCTCGGAAAACTTTGCTGGGACACTCCGAAGTGCACGGCTTCGGACTCTACATGGGCGAAGGCATCAAGAGCGGCGAATATATTGGCGAGTACACTGGTGAGGCCATCTCGGCCATGGAAGGCGATCGCCGAGTTACCATATACGACTACCAGAAAACGATGTATCTGTTCCGGTTGAACTCAAGTAAGTCTTTGAATCACACTGACGTCTATCAAACTGCTGACTCCATGACTCAGAACAAGAAGTCGATGCCACGTACATGGGAAACAAGCTACGCTTCATCAACAACGCCGACGACAAGTTTACTAATTGTAGCCCTAAGAACTTGCTCTGCAATACAGTCTTCCGCATTGCTCTCTTCGCGACTAGAGATATCAAAGCCGGCACTGAGCTATACTTCAACTACAACTATCCCAAGGAGAAGACTGCGCAGTTCAAACAGCCAAATGCCAAGGCCGTCGCAGTCAAGCAAACCAAACAAAAGACGAAGAAAAGGAAGTCACTCACTAGCAGTCAGCCCATCAAGGATCGCTCACGTGTCCTCGCCGCCACAGCAAAGGCTAGAGAAGCCAAAGCAGCTAAGCGTGCAGCGGCCGAAGCCATGCTGGAATCCAGTAATGCGCACACTGCTACGAGAAGGTATTCTGGAACACTCAAGGCACGCAAGACCGCAACTGGTGAACCTGGACGCAAGAAAGTGCAGACATCCATGGCCAACGGACTGAGTAGGAATGAGTCCACCAACACAGATACGGATACTGGCGTGGATGTGGAAGCAGAAGCAAGCGACGCCGAGATCCCTGGCACCATTGATTCGCAGAGTACGGAGACTAGTCAGTATGTTCAAGATAGTGATGACGAAGCCGACGAATATGTCTTCACTACGCCAGAGGATGAGGACGAGGATGCGGATGAGGTATTTGAGCCAGCCTCTGATGACGAGGACATGATTGGACCAGACAAGGGTACGGCCACGAGAATTCGTCGTGGGCCTGGCAGACCACGGAAGAGGATGTCAGACATGGCGCCGGTGATTGCGGTGAAGAACAAGAAGACGAAGGCGAAGAAGGGTGGTCCACGACCTGGTGCTGGCAGAAAGAGAAAGCGACCTATCGTTACTAACAGTGATGATGAGTAAGACCTCTATGCTAGTGACCGGGGCATATACGGAGATGCGAGAGTAGACTTGGTCTGAAGATGTGCTTTCATTCTTGCAGTCGTTGTTTGGTCGATAATACCCCAATCTATACTACTTCATGATGATGTTACATGGAAGCGACGATCATTCTGTTGTGATGCTATGGGGAATGTGTTGTACATGCGCACATCGTACAAAGCCGTACCAACCTCGATCAACTACTAGTTTTTGCTGCTTGATAAGCTACGTCAGCATCACGGCTTTGTACCGTAAAAGATTGTTGCGCTTCCGCAACGTCAAAGCTACACTAGCCTTCTCTGCCAACCAAAGTTCAGCCCTAGAACGTCGAGACCAGTCGTCGCACCAACACGTCGGGACGCGACGCGACGCGACCCGTCGAAGCGCTGAGCCAGATCGTGTGCTCATGACAGTGTTGCCACACGTATCTTCAGTGTGCGCGGTGCGGAGAAACGACATCATGTTTAAGCGTTGCGACTATTGAACGCTTAGGTAGCGGGAGAGGAGGGGGTGTCATCCGCGCGTGCCTTGGTCATATGACAACCTCTGCGTGTGTGCGCGCAATGATAAACAACTCACTGACAAACTCGACACTGTGTAATTGGGCATGCCTGACTGTTGAGACAAGCATTTCCGGGGCGGGTGGTGCAGTTGAGATTTGGTTTTTTTGCTTTGGGATGCATGGTGGCATGGCTTGCAGTTCTTTCCACGGAAGTGTAGCTCCGCTGGGCATTAAGGTTTAGAGTGGGGATGGGAGATTTACTAGTGAGATGCTGAAGGTGGATGTAACAGGAACGCGCGGAAAGTAAGGTGTCCCGGGCGCGACTCATCTTGCAAGACCTGAGACGGAGATACAGTTGTTGAGAATATGAGTTATCTCGTCCCCATTCAGCTCGCCATGTCGAAGCGGGTAAAGAGAATTAGTGATCTTCACGTGAACCTCCACCCAATCTAGCTTGCGAAGCTTAGCAGCTTGTCATGCTCTGACCGCACCACACAACCCCATATCGAACCTCACCCCGACATCGTCATGAAGCATCATTCTTTCCCTCGTCTACCAAAAAAGAACCCCTCGAGCAGAGTGTGTAAAATGCTTTTTACCCTCTAGCCTCGATGCCCATCAGAAGCCGAATGTGGAAAATATCCGTGACGCGCCAAGCTGACCCGAGACCAAACCGACCTGCTACATTTAGCCTCTTAGCTTCGCAATTAGCTCCACCCACTTGCCCACTAGCTACATCCAAAGCGACGGTTTGGTCTCGGCCAATGCTCGCGCCCACGCCGCAATGTCAAGCTGCGTGTAGCAGGGCAGTTCGGCGCGTGTTCCTCTGGTCTCCTAGCGGAAGAGGTAGGAGGGAGAAGGAGAGGATAGAGGATGCCCTTTCGACTGTGTTGTACTCGATAGTGTCAGGAACAAAGAAGTAAAGCAAGGCCAGGCAAAGGGGAGGAACAATCTCCGGCGTCGCGCATGCCGCAACGAGGTCTGGATCCACCAGTCTGATTGGATGCTGATGTCATATGCGCATGGAGCGTGCACCACTTTCACATGCCAGAGACTGTCAGTAAGTGTCGACACGGACAACGGCCCCACTGTGTGAATGGGCGCAAATGATGGCGCGCTTCACTTGCCCTCCAGCTTGCGTAACAAAGCTTGGAAACGTGGAAGCCCGCTACAAACCTCACTCACCTGGTCATCCTGAGCCGTCTAGACTGTCTTTTCCCTTCTTGTATAAGCAGTCGGGAAAATTAACCACACAGATTTGTTGTGGGAATTGGGACGTCGCTTCTTACAGTACTATTGCCGATATCCGCAACACGCATGCAGCTGGATCTGTCCATCACTCATCCAGTCTTACTCCTCATTCTCACCTGACGTCTTCCAACTCCGCTTTTCAACACCACATCCATCCCACACCACCTGGGCACGCCACTAGCACATCACCACGTCCACTTTTCGATCACACCCGGTAACATCTCAAGTCTTACCCATCGTCTCGGCGTAAATGGATTGCATCGAGGCCATGGGCGCGCGACGGGCCATGTCGCTCATGTTCACCGTCCCGGAGCGCTTCGAAGGCTTCGCGCACATGGACCAGAAGACCTTCTTCGAACTCTCAGACTGGATCCTGGCAAACGTGGCATCGCAAATTACTCCGGACATAAGTGTGGAAGAGTCGCTGTTCGTATTCTTGGACATTGTGGCGCAGGGCAACAGCTTCAGCACTGTGGCGTACGGATGGGATCATGACTTGGAGCTGACACAAGGGTATGTCGTTGGACAAATGCTGCTTGCGTTGAATTGGACTTAGCACTGACTATCGCGTGTGCAGCATATTCCTCAACGTCCTCAACGCCCTCACAATCCTGCGCGAGAGCAGGGAAATCGCCGATACGTGCCCGCCCTTTACACAAACCCGTAAGCGATGGGAAGTCGCTCGCAAATGGAACCAGAAACGATCTCGCATGGGCGCCAGTGGTGGTGTTGTCCGCATCGGCTACGACGAAATGTGCCGAGATGGTCTCGAGGTTGACCAAGAGTGTCTGAAAGAAGCCCTGATGGCCCTGAACAACTTCATCCACGAGAACGCAGACCACGACGAATCGTGATTGCGGGCGCAATTATGTTATTTCCTTTGTTTTCATGCATCTGCTCCGGTGTCGTTTTGGCGTTTAGGTAACGACTTGGGTAACGCATTGCACCGGTTGCGAGGGTCGAGCTTGGTGTTGACATGATCTTCTCTCGTTCTTGTTTCGTATGTTCACATGTACGCTCTTTTGCAGGTCAAATTGATCTCCGCTGGCCGTTTGATGCCGCTGCATTCCCCTTCGTCTGTCTCGTGGATATGTCGTGACGTCTTCGATATCGTCTGCTCAAGCCAGGGCTACAGTTTCCACCGTGCCTTTGCCCAGGACACTCAGCCTGCCCCTCTTGATCCCTAATGCGTCTTCAATCCTCGCATCGGGTTCTCCCTTGGCCCGTCTCATCATTGCCAATGTTATGACACCAGCGTCCACATACGTTCTCCCCTGGAAACCTCTCCTACCCACGTCTCGCAACTCATCTTCTGCTTGGTCTGCTATCCGTTGTCTTGCTTCTAGTACTCGCAGTACAGGGTTGTTGCGCGGGTCTGGGAATGCGGACTGTGGTGGCGATTGCATCATGGTATCCGAGGGCAGGTTGGGCGACGTGTTACGACGAGGATCAAACTGCGATTGAGAGGAGGGTGAGAAATGGGGGTTCGGCTGAACAGCACCGAGACTGCTCAACCGAGATGCGAAGGCAGGATCGCGCGCATCTTGTAGTACAGCTGGAGTTGAAGTTAGTACTGTACCCCCAAATCCTCCGGGACTATGATATCACATACCCTCAGTCTTCTCTGATGTAGCCTGCACCTCGGGATGTACAGTCGGGCCCCTTGTAGGAGACTGAGCAGGTGCGGAGGGCGCGGGAGCTCGTTGTGTGGTACTTGTAGGAGCCCTGGTGGGGTATTGACGTGCGGCGGAGCCAGCAGCCTTTGCGCCTTTGGAAGCTGAGGAGCCCATGGTCGTTGATGAGGGGTATGCTAAGTGTGGGGTTGTTGCAGAATTGTTGAGATGCGTGGTGATAACGGGGGAAAGATAGCATGCACGTATGGAACTTTGTAAAGCTCGGGCCAACTCGATGATGTCGTGCACATCTCCCGCGTCATGAAGGCGTTTACTACTTTGGGCGATGCTTGCGAAGCATTCAACGAATCGTAATTTTATTTTATCAACATCGTCGTATGATGGTCTTAGGCAACAACGCTCTAACTCATTGGAGCTTTTCATCCGCACGGTAGTGCCCTGCAACCAAGAAAGCCAACTCTAACGCCTGCTTCTCGTTCAACCTGGGGTCGCAGTATGTTGTGTAGTTCAGACTCAGATCCTCATCCACAAGCCCCTCGCTTCCTCCAGTGCACTCTGTGACAGCATCGCCAGTGAGTTCTAGGTGCATGCCGCCAAGGAAGGAGCCGTGTTCCTTGTGGATCTTGAGTGCTGATGAAAGCTCAGAGAAGATGCTGTTGAAAGAACGGGTCTTGATGCCAGTAGGCGTGCTGCGTGTGTTGCTATCGATAGGTTAGCTAGTGAAGATTCACACGTCGCAATACGACTTACCCATGCATAGGGTCGCACTGCCACACTACGACGTGTCCGCTGCTCTTGACGGCTTCAATGTGCGCGCCAAGCATAGACTCAACCTTGTCCGCACCATAACGTGTGATCAACGTAATCTTGCCAATCTCCTTGTTTGGGTTGACGATGTCGAGTAGCTCCACCAGTTCATCGTTCTTCATGGAAGGCCCGACCTTGATACCAATGGGGTTCTCAATTCCACGGAAGTACTCAACATGGCCTCCGTCGATCTGGCGAGTTCTGTCTCCGATCCAGATGAAATGGGCAGATGTGTTGTACCAGCCCTTGCCATCGTTTGATGGCTGTGAAGGCTTGTAGCCAGCAGGATGCTTGAGCCTCCTTGTTAGACTCTGTTCGTACTCTAGAACGAGGCCTTCGTGGCTGGTGAAGAGGTCTACTGTTTGCAGCTGACCGGATGTATCCGCACCGATAGTCTTCATGAATCGCAACGAGTCGGAGATGCTGTTTACAATCTTCGAGTACTTTGACTGCAGCTCTTGGTCCCGAACATGGCCAAGTTCCCAATCCAGAGGGTTATGCAAGTCAGCAATACCACTTGCCAGCTGTCCACGAATGTAGTTCAGTGTCGTTGCAGAGTGGAAGTAAGCGCTCACTAGCCTTTCGGGGTCGACTCTTCGGGAATCAGGATCATATCCGTTTAGGATATCGCCACGGAAGCTGGGAACCTCCTTGCCGTTCAGTATCTCAGTAGGGCTTGATCTGGGCTTGGCGTACTGTCCGGCTATACGACCAATACGAATGACAGGCTTGTTCGAGCCCCAAATCAAAACCAAACTCATCTGCAGCAGAAGCTTGATCTTTGCGTCGATTGGGTTGTCTGCACAGTAAGAGAACAACTCAGCGCAGTCACCTCCTTGCAGCAGAAACGACTTTCCAAGTGCAGCATCGTGGAGACTAGCCTTGAGTCTGGTGATTTCTGTTGGAGTGACGATTGGTGGAAGACTTGATAGCTTGGTCAAGGCAGAAGACACTGCGGCTTGGCCTTCGTAGGTAACGACTTGCTTTATGGGTTTCGACCTCCAAGCTGTACTTTGTTAGTGCATTGCCCGTGGTATCCATGACGCTTTCTTACAGGCCGGCGACCATCCCTCGGATTCATTGTTCGTCCCAGCTTCTTGCTTTGGCCTTTCAGGCAGTTGCGTTGGGTTTGCGCTCATCGTGGATTGAGATGGCTGCGACTGTGGTTGGCCGCTGGCTGCTGCCATGAACTGGGAGACGTAGTCGGTCAATTTTGCGTGTCCTTCGTTGTCCATAGTGTGATGCTTTCTCAAGTGATATACAATTGTGGTGACTAGGTCAAGATTGCCTAGGCGGGACACAGTAGACTAGCTTCGAGCCAGTTGTTAATATGGCAATGCGGCAAGGATCCGCCTGCATAGAGACGTGAATAAAGGGCAGAGGCACATGACTCAAGGGACAAAATCTGCAACGAAAAGCGGACTGCGCGCGTAATACACGATGACGTAACACAGCCAACTTACCTCGAGTACGCTGATAGACGTGTAGCGACTACACGATCGTTCTTGTGTTGGTTTTCTTGTGCAAGATTATGTTGTGTGTTCGGAGTGTGCGACCAAAGTGCACGATGCATAAACCAGAAAGAAAAGCCAATAACGGCCGTTCTTTTTTCTAATTGGCTACATTTTCATAATCCTAAGCTACCTACCCCACATTCCCGCGCTCTCCAATCCACAGTCGTCATTCCGTCTCTCTCTTCTACCGACTGTTCAGGCTCTTCACATTACCACCCATTCCTTCCCCTTCTCAACCCCATACCGAATTTCTCCCAAGCACTACAATGGCAGAGCCCCAACCCTCCGGTGTTCAGGAAGGCGCAGCCGACCCTCACGCACCCACCGGTACAGCCGAAGACCGCAAAGCCGCCGCCGCCCTTTCTACCCTCGATGCGCCTCAAGAAGGCGAAAATGGTTCCAAGAAGGAAATTGACGGAAAGGCACTAGACAAAGCGATGAAAGGGCTAAATGTCAAAGACAAGAAAGAAGGCGAAAAGAAGAATGTCAAGATTGAGGCCGCCGATGTTACTCTGCTGGTATGTCAGCCTGGTGAAAGCTAGTTGGGGAGAGTGGCGAGCAAGTACCATGGGGCTGCTAGGCATTGGCTGACATTTGCACGAATAGGTCAACGAGCTCGAAGTTACAAAGCCAAGGGCGACAGAGCTGTTGCGCGCACACGATGGGAACGCCGTGAAGGCTATGAGTGCCTTTATCATGGCGGCACCTTGAGCAAGTACACGGGAAACATGACTGCAACTATACCTCAGAAAGCCAGTTACAATCGGAACTTCGCATAAAGAAATATTGGAATAGATCACTGAGTGTGAGATAAGAGCTGGAGGGGCACACACAATTCGTAGCTACCCTAATCAAGTGGACAATGGGTATTAACTACCAAGACATGGAACGGATCAAACACGAAGGAATATGACAGGATATTGCTAGGCCAGTGTCTCAGGGCAACATGGTTCTAAAACAAGAATAAACGGGGCATTGTCGGCAGAACGATTGCGAGAATCAAACAACGCTCACAAGATAACGTAGCATTGGGAAAAAGCAGTTGTTCAACTAAGAATGGGATTACCCTTACAGACCAAGATTCTCCTTGGCGATCAAACCCCAAAAGTCAACCACAAATTCTCCACCTTCTTGCAACAGGGGCGCAAAAGCGTTGTGCTTCCCAATAGTCGACACCTCACAAGCTATGTACTCAACCACTAGCTCTCTGAGATTCTCAATAGTCCCGTCGGGCTTCCTGTCCTCTCCATGGTCGTACGCATATCTAGCCAACTCGATCACATCGCCTACTCGACGTTCGTAAAGCTTGAATTTGAGAAGCGTTTGATGGAGTTTGTGTAGGGCCAGACGCTTGAGTGGATCGATGAGGCGCATACAGGCAAATGTGTAGAGACGTGCATGCGCCAGGAAGACAGGCGTGAAATCCTGTTCGGACGTGACGTTCGATGTAGGCATCTGGTCGTTGAGCATTGTTGTTTTGGGCTCGTGTGGTGTGAGATAATTACGCTCGTCGAACTTCTTGCGCAAAGCAGGAGTCGCTTGAGCCCTCATTTCTGCGATCCGTAACTTTTTCCTCTGTGCCTTGCTCAGCCCCCAATATGGACCCAAGGCGCCCTCAATATGGTATACTGGTTCTGGTTCTGGTTCCGGTTCCGGTTCCGGTTCTGGTTCTGGTTCTGGTTCTGGTTCTGGTTCATCGAGAGCCTCGAGAGCCGCGACAGCCGCTTGCTCTAGCTCTGTTTCTGTCGGTGACGGTCCGTTTTCGTAACTGTACGCGGTCCCGTTCATATCATCTCTCCTCGAGATTCTCCTGTCCAGGACCCAAGATGGTGCAGTGTAATCACAACGATACGCATACTCAACGAATCGAGCAAAGTCTTCGGGCTTCATATCAGGATACTCCACAGACCCCTCTTGCGACTGCGCCATGCCATTGTTCACAAGCGCATGAAAATGCCATGAGGCTGCAGCGATTGCTTTAGAATGAACAATGAAAGCTGTCTTTTCTTTGCCGATGTAGAATGTGAACAATTTTGATTGGATGAGTCTGCATGTTATTAGTTATATGGATAAGTGGCTAGTGTTACATACGTACTCCTCAAAGGAACATGTATTTGATGGCTCGCCCATTCTTGTTACATTTGGTAGACACTGAAGTACTTCTCGAACTTGCCATGATATATGATGATCAAGACCTTAGGCGCCTGATGCGGGGTCGTACAGCGCATACTCTCATGGGCGATACGCGCCTGGTGTAGTACGAGGCGGTCCTGTTGCCTGTGGCGTCCAAACACGTCTCCTATATGTGCAGCTGTCTGCACTGTGCCGCAATCGTCAAGCGGATACTGTCGCAAATAGCAGAAGTCGACAGATATTCGAAGCTTTCAGTCGAATGGCAGATAGTAGGACAAGTGCACCTGATGATGCTATAATTGAAGGATAACTCTGATCTAGTTTTGTCCTGAAAGGCCTCCCCCTCGTGGAGATTGCAACGTTCGCTCGGAACGGCATTGCGATAAAGATGCAAGACTGACCGCCGCTGCAGATATCCTAGCAAGCTGCATTGATCTATATGCATGTTGGAAGCATGTGGCGGCAGCGACAGTAGTGTGAACATAAACATAGACAATGACCATAGGGAACCATCTGGAGGGTACTGAGATCCACAAGTGTAAGCGAGCAACAGGCTTCTTAGGCAACCGCAACCGCGTCCCTCTGGCGTTGCTTTTGCCGTCTCAAAACAGGGTTCCATCACGCTGCGTCATCCGCGATCCTAGCAAGATGATCGCGCGGGACGGTGCACAAGGATTCCCATGCTCGGTGTCAGCCTTTGCGGCGAATCGCGTCGTGCGATCCGTGATGATATGCACCGCGTACGTCACCGATCCGTGAATATGGTAGATGCTCCATACTTTACTACTCGCCGTTCAAGTCGACATAACGAAGGTCAGATACACTAACGGCCGTTTACCAACTTCCATCTATCCTGTTTCCTTGCTGGCGCTACTAGCGCATACAAGTCGTCAACACGGCGCCTCAGGTCCCCTCTCGTCGTGCTCTCGCTGGCATTGCACTTATCTCTGTGCTGTCGGCTGTGGAGAAGCAGCGTAAGAAGAAAGAAAACGGCAAAGAACACCCGTACGATTTCAACGTAACCGAAGATATGTCTGGCGAACTGCAGACTATACCCGCGCGCCATGGCGTCGCGACATTTGTGCCTCGAGGCAGGACGATCAAGGTCATCAATACGTATGGCAAGCAAGTAGTCAGTATGTGGGCATTTACTCTGGGGCCACCGCCTGAGGAGGGAGATGTCGATGAGGGCGAAGGAAAGGAACTGGATGACGAGCAAGTTAAGAAAGAGGCAGAGCAAATGAAGAAGGCTGTGGAGGAGGAGGGAGAAAAAAGTGAAGAGGCGGCCAAAGACAAGGAGGGGGAGTCAAAGGAGCCAGAGGAGCCGAAGAAAGATGAAGAGGACGATTCCGAGGAGCAGAAGAAGAATGCAGGCGGCAGTGGTAAGGAAACTCAATCTACCGAAGAGGCGGCCGAGAGCCCAAACGACGAAGCTGCTGAAGACCCGCCCGAACAAGCTCCCGATACACCCGAGAACGAAAAGACAACCGAAAGCACAGCTTCATCGTCGAAGCAGCCCAACAAGCGCACTTGGGCGTCATATCTCCCTTCGATCCCATACCGCAGCAAGGGCGGAGCCAACAAGCAGGAAGCGGAGCAGAAGCCTAGCCCTGAGCAGGAAAAGAAATAGAACGAAGAGAATACCAAGAAGTGGTCATCATACCTGCCGACTGGAAAGAGTTTCTCTAGCTACGTGCCGAATGTCGAAGTACCCGATAAAAACTCCGTCGTGAGTGCATTCAAGGCGAGCCATCACCGCGATCCGAACAAGAGCTACGCAGAACAGCTCTACGACTTTTCAAAGACGCCTGTAGGAGCTGGAACAATTGCTGGTAAGTTGTTGATCAGCCTTGAGACTTGAATCACAGGAATGAATACTCACACTGCTCAGCTGCGACAGGTTCAGGCTACGCATCCTCAGCCTACGCGGTATACTCTGCATACGCCTCGGCGCACCCCTCCAACTCGTCACAACCTCCAATGGAGTACCTCTCCCTTCCCCACACGCGCGCTGCCTCGCACAAGCTCGTACCAGAAGTCGACGACGAACTCCTGACCAACCTGCGCAACCCAATCGTTACCCTAATCGAAGACACATCGCCCGGCGCACACGATACACTGACGGCGGCATGTGACGCGAACCAATACGCTTCACTAGGCGTTGACAAGCCGGCAGAACATGGTAGCTGTGCCGAGAACCTCGTCCTCGCGCTGAAGGAGATCAACGAGACGGCAGGGCTCAAGGGCCCGAAAGCAGTCGGCTCAGATATCTCAGTCAACATTGCACCCACGCCTCTCCACCTCTTTATGAATGCGCCTCTACAATCTGAGGGTACTGACCAAACCGATGGCGCGGGCACAAAGGGCGTGACACTCAGAATCGATGAGCCCAAGGGGAAAAAGCGATGCTACGTCCGCTTCCGTGCCGAGCGGGACGTCGTCATTGTATTCAGCGCATGCCCTATGGATGTGGGAAAGCAAAATGGCGGTCGATGCATGGCAGCCAACTTCATGGTTGAAGACGTACAAGAAGGCGAGGACCTCGCATCATCCATTGCGTCCAGCAAAGCGAAGAAAGCACCCAAGAAGTTGAACGACAAGGAAAAGTCGAACAAGACGACGCCAGAACCTAAGAAGGCGGATCAGGAGGACAAGAAAGACGACTCGACAGAGAAGAAGGAAGCACCAAAGAAGACAGAGTCGGCGAAACAAACACCTGAGAAAGATGAAGATCCAGCAGACAAGAAACCGGCGTCTAGCCAGCAGGAATCATCTGCACAAAAGGAAGAGAAGCCAAGCGGCTCGACGACATCTGAAGAGCCCAAGCCGAAGAAGAAGCCTAAGAAGCTCCAGGTGCGTAGCCAGGGTGCTCCCACGCCAACACAGTCTTCCTGAAGCTAGTTGTAATGTGTGATGTACTGCGATCAGATGAAATGCTTGATATTATAGGATTGGGATATGTATAATAATTTTAATAATTTGTGGCTTGATTTTGTATCAGATTAATGGTTATCGTACGTCATGATCTTGCTGTGTGCATATCGACGATGAAACTCCTGGCAGTGACCATCTAAGCACCATTGAGCTCATATGAACATGTAGCTCATTACCGGATCATCATACTTTTGTGCTGATAAGCAATAAAATAAATTGAGAGATCTACTTCAGTTAGAGGAACGAGGGTTTGCTATGTTGGAACTGCATACACTGTCTACCTGCCCGCATACATCATTCCCTTTCTTTCCTGATCTACACTCTCCTCAAACACGAGTGGCCCTAGCCTCCTTCCCTTTCACATAAACCGTCTCCATCCTCTTTTCCGGTACCGCCGTAGGTACCGCACCATCCTCCCTCTTCCCCCACGAGATATGCGTTGGCGGCTTCGGCTTCGGCCACGTGATACTCTGCCAAGGGAATTCTAACCCAATACTATTCTGTGGATTCGGCTCTGCTTCTGCGTCTCTCTCAATTACTGCAGGGGCAGCAGTGGGTACAGGTGCAGGGTCAGCGATGCGCTTTTCCTTACCCCAGATGACAGTATAGGTAGGGGGGTTGATGCCAACACTGTTTGGTTGTGTTGGCTGTGACGGGGGAGGGAAGTCATCGTCATCCTCGGGAAGCTCAGGCGACAATGTGGGTACAGCATCATCTTCTTGGCGCTTCTTGCCCCATATCACAGTTACGGTGGGTGGGTTGAGGCCGATGCTATTTGCTTGCGTTGGCTGGGAGGGAGACGGGAAGTCGTCCTCTGGGTCTTCTGGGAATGGTTCCTCAGGATAAGGGTCCTCAGGGAAAGGATCCTCGGGGAAAGGGTCTTCTGGGTCGGTGGGATAGGGCTCTTCTCCATCTTCAGGAAACGGTTCTTCGGGAAGAGGCTCTTCGGGTGAAGAGGTAGGCTCGGGTCCGTCGTAATCCCAGGATACGCTGTAGTTGGGAGGTCCTATGGTAATCTGGGCCGGAGGAGTAGTCGTAGATGTATCAATAGGAGTAGGAGTCAGGATCGAGGTAGATGAGGATAGAGAAGGACTGGGTGTTGGTATCGGGGTAGGAATGGGTATAAGGGAAGAGGAAGGCGATAGCGTGGGCGTAGGACTTGGCTTAGGCGTCGTCGTAGCTTTAGAAGAAGACTTGGAGGTTGACCCGGAAGTGGACTTGGAGGTAGACTTGGAAGTGGACTTGGAAGTGGACTTGGAGGTAGACTTGGATGTTGACTTTGAAGTACTCTTCTTTGTTGTAGTGGTCGTCGTTGTCGTCTTTTTAGCCGAAGTCGTCTTGGTCTTCTTGGTAGTCGTAGAAGTAGGCTTTGCTTCCCTTCTGTCCAGATCCCAGCTCACGCTAAATTTCGGGGGCGACAGACTGATGACAGCGCTCTTGGTTGTCGAAGGCACTGGGACTGGAATGGGAATTGGCTTGGCAGTTGATGACGGCTTTAGCGTCGAACTTGGCTTCGCTGTCGATTTTGAAGTAGATTTTGAAGTAGTCTTTGTTGGCTTTGGTGGCCATGGGTTCCACGGCGGGTAGGGCTTTTTGGTGGACGATACCTTGCTGGAAGAAGCAGACTTGGTAGAAGAAGACACGGGAGCCTTGGAACTAGTAGGAGGGGCTGAACCGATAGTGCTTGAGTTGGACCAAATGGGCGGCAATGATGTGATGGTGGGATATTCAGGGGTCGGTGTTGGTTCTGGTACAGGCTTTGATGAAGCACCTGGGCCATCTCCATCCCAAGTGATACTGTACGACGGCTTACCAATACTAATCTGATCGCTGGGTTTAGGTGGAGAGTATGTAGGCTCCTCAGGCTCTTCAGGCTCAGGAGTTGGTGCGGGGCCATCGGTCGCCCAGCTTATCCAGAAGGATGGCTTGCCGATGCTGAACTGATCCGTTGGTTTTGCTGGAGGCGGGTAGTCAGGGTTTTCGGGGGCATCTGTAGGAGCTGGTCCAGTGGTTTCCCAACTGAGCCATCCCGATGGCGTTCCGAGACTGATCTCATCGGTTGGTATCGAAGGCAAAATGGGCTCCTGTGGCTCTTCGGTAGGCTCCGGATTGCCGGTATCCCAAGAGACACTCTGCTTGGGTGGTGTAACCCCTATCTGGCGGTTATGTAAACCTGCAGGCGCTGCATGAGCACTGGTAGGAAGTCAGTGGTAGTTTCCTGCTGTGGATGTCATTACTAACCCGATAGCAAGGGTAAGGAGCGCAAGTACGCTGTTCCGTGCAAGAGCCATGTTCCAAGAGCAGCGTCTTACGCAAAACTAGGTTGTAAGATACTAACAAATTCCAACATTGACGCCTTCACTGCGACTGTGCGACGCAGTTATAGACTTTGCTCGGTTTGTTATTCCGTCGGACTGCACGCATACGCGACGAGTCTGTGCAAATGAAAGATACGAGCCTAGACAGCATCGCACCGTACGAGACATCGGTTGCACGTGTGCGATACTGTAGATATTGCATTAGCGATGCGTGATAGTTGTGAATCCGGGCTCTAGGTCGTGCTTTCGATCTCGCAGCGCAATATATTCTGATAGCCGTCGGGTGCGGCTGTGGCATGAACGGGAAAGACCTAAATATAGAGAAACATCGTGCTATACCAAGAGTTGATTTGGCGAAAATGGGGAAATTCGGCATAATTAGAGTGGTGGTCGTTTGGCTATATTGCTGGCTATTTGATGTGATCGTGACATGCATGGAGACAGCCGAGAAGTGCAGGGTCGTCCACGCAATGCCCTTGCATGTTGATATGAGCCGGTTCCAGCTCGAAATCCCTCGAAATCTCGACAACGTTATCTCTGTAGCTCATAGACCCGGTCTGGATGCGGACACGCTTGGCACTTTCCTGGTTCCACGAAACGAGCAAAGCTAGAGTCACAATACTCACATATGGAAAAGTGAAGATTGGTAGCGACTTACTTCAGGGCATTTCTGGGTCCAGCTGTGCTCCAGAGGGCCTATCTTTAGACAAGAAGAAAGAGGCTTGTAATAAATCGCACTGATAACATCCTTGGCATACGGTCCGAGATTATGCGTATAAATCTAGTGAAGCACGCGATACTTTCTGTGCCGGCAGCCGAGGTAGTTCGAGCTAGCTGATTCCCTGGGTGCTAGAACTGACTTTGAGCAGCCAGATACTAGTGTTCTCGGCCTATACAGAACGCTTCAGGCCCTCGTACGATATGCGCTGCATATGCATAGCATGTAGCGCGAGGAATTCACCCATCTGATGGAGGATCTAGCAGCTTATCCAGCGGCCATTTACGAATCGCCCGTATGCTGAGCGGAGCGCAGTGGCCGGCTTCAAACATCTCGAGGCCAGCCCATCCTATCATTGCAGCATTGTCGGTGCAGAACTTGGGTGGTGGAAAATGTAACTCAACATCCGGAAATCCGTGAGCACAAAGCGTCTTTGCGAGTCTGGTCACTGTTAGCACGCTTTGTTCCTACTGGTCGACGACGCTGCATGTCTTTGCACTTGCGAAGCAACTTACATGTGTCGAAGAAATAAGTTGGCAGCCACACCGCCAGCCATGACAACTGCGGGCACAGCTTCGACGTCCCGTTGAGATTGCAGGCCTAGAACCACGCGCGAAGCAACGTGTTCAAATGCGGCACGCATGGTCTCACGTGCTAGGTCCATTCGTTCTTCGATGCTGACGTCGGCGGACGCCCGCTCGGCTTTGTTGAATTTCCTTGCCACTGGATCCATACCAAATCGAACGATGCGCTCAACCATTGTGGTAATGCCGGAAAAGCTCAGCTCAAGACTATTGATTTTGACCCCTCCACCTGCCTTGGTCAAAGGTCGGTTGAGAGCCCAGCCCCATTTGGTTGCACTTTTCCGCATGGCGTCTTCATGGTTCGTCGGCAGCTCGTACCAGCTGTATTGATAGCCAAAGGTTTCCAGATAGGTCTTGGCAGTGTACACAGAGGATTTCGAAACAGCCGGAGACGGGTCGCCAGATGTTGACCGTGTTTTTGGAGAATGTGGTAGAGCAAACGCTTCTAGGAGCGCTCCGTACATGGTACTCTTGGATGTCTGCAGTATCTCGGCAGGCAGTACGACACGTGCAATCTTGTCCAGACACTCCCCAATAGCGATATCATTTGTAGAGCCCAGAACGTGGTGGTCTGTCAGGGACGCTGAGTGTATGAGCAAGGTATGGCCTCCCGATGCAAGAACCGACAGGAACGGGAACTTGGGGGTAACTTCGGTCGTTGTCGGATCGTGGAGGACTGTTGCGGCGGACGGGTCTTTCTGTTCGACGTGGGCTTCGAGGGCGCTGACCATGCGTGGTGTAAGGGCGTGAGCTTGCATGTGATGCACTCCGACGAGAGGTTTCTAGCACATGCATCAGTAGCAGGTTCTTGAATAGAAGCTAGTGCAGTACCTGCCATGCGACAGCGAGGCCCTTGGCAGTGTCGAGTCCAGTGAAGAGATTGCTGCGCATGCCTGGCCCACGAGTGACGGACACAAAGTCGGGCAGCCTCCTCGCCGCAATATCTACTGCGCTCATTTGCGTCTTGTCTGCCTCTGGGGGAAGCTCTCCATTTCGCATGGGAAGAGAGCGAATTGCTTCAGTCACCAGGATAGCAAGACTCTCCTGGTGAGACAGAAGCGATACCAGTGGATGCACGCCTTGATAGATGGCATTGTCCGATGTCACTTTTTTGTGGAAATGGAGTTGGGCTGTGGGCCGGCCATTGTGTGTTCCTTTTTCGATGAGGGCTACTGATGTATCATCGCAAGACGTCTCGATGGCAAGCGTCATCAAGCCGCGTCGAGGCCTGCATTGCGCTAAGTGAAGCGTGCGCGATCGGACGACGACTTGGAGTATGCTGCATCGAGGGCGCATGCCTCGCAGGTAGGCGGATGTGTTCGGTATGGGTGGATTGTGGTGTCGGGGGCCAGACGCGTTGGCGGTGCACGTACAATCCTGCAGGAACGACGGAAGGGTCCCGAGTGACGTACGTCCGAAGCTTCGAGCCTCCCTCACATGCTAACACGCCCACTTGACATCACCTGAACCCTCCCCCTTAACCGTCCTGACGATGCCATCAGCAAGCCACAATTCTCTACCTCATGGCTGATGTAGACAAAAAGACGGACGGCCCCGAGCCATATTCCGCAGAGGGCTTCGACTTCACCCTGCTACCAGACTACGACAACGACTTTGTTGAAGAAGAGCACTTCATCGAATTCGAAAAGGCCTTGGCAGCGCCCGAAAACTCGCCCTCGACCGAAGACCTCACAGCGCCCCCGCCTGAACGAACATTCATCTCCGCCCTCAACGACTGGCGCCCCATCCACCAGCGCGTCAAGCGGCGCAAGAAGAGCAAGGCGCCCCCGCGGCGCGGCAAGGACGAGACGCGCGAGGGCTTCGTCTATGTACTGCTAAAGTGGCCGCTGCTGCTCGTGGTGTTGGGGTGGCTGCTCTTCCTGAGCATCGCCTACGTCTTCACCCGCCTGTACATCTACCTGTACGAACACTGGATAACATGGCGAGGCACGCGCCAGAGACTAAGACAGCGGCTCAACGACGCACGATCATATGAGGAGTGGATAAAGGCGGCAAAGGAGCTAGACGCGTACCTGGGCAACGAATCGTGGAAGGAGAAGGCTGACTACGCATACTATGACAGCAAGACCATCGCAAGAGTACACCAGCAGATGGTCAAACTGCGCGAGAAAGCCGAAGTAGAGGAAAAGGGAGGCTCAGGGTCAAACGCCTCCAAAGGCCAACACACGGCTGTTGAGGATCTCCGCGCGCTCCTAGAAGGTAGGGTCCTTTGTCACTTCGCCACAGATTACTTCTAACGCCGCATTTAGCCTCGATGAAGAACAACTTCGTCGGATTCGAGAACCCGCGATTGTACAGTGAAACGTACTACGGAACCAAAGACCTCGTCCAGAAATTCGTCGACGAAGCCGAGACGTCGCTCGCTTTCCTCTTGCGAACCACCCAGCTCGATGCAGAGAACAAGCGCGCCCTGTTCAAACACCTCGGCAGCAACTTCGGTCGCACCGCACTATGTCTCTCTGGAGGAGCGACCTTTGCATACTACCACTTCGGTGTGGCCAAGGCTCTAATGGATGCCGAACTGCTGCCAGAGGTCATCACGGGTACATCTGGAGGGGCGCTCGTGGCTGCACTACTATGCACAAGGACCGACGACGAGCTAAAGAAGCTGCTTGTGCCAGCGCTTGCTCATCGTATTACCGCATGTCACGAAGGCATCCTTACATGGTCAAAGAGATGGTACAAGACTGGAGCGAGATTCGACAGCGTCGATTGGGCAAAGAGATGTGCTTGGATGACCCGTGGTAGTTTGACGTTCAAGGAGGCATACCAACGGACCGGGCGCATACTAAACGTCTCATGCGTGCCCTCGGACCCCCATTCGCCAACCATCCTAGCCAACTACATCACAGCCCCGGACTGCGTCATCTGGTCAGCAGTCCTGGCATCTGCTGCTGTTCCGGGCATACTCAACCCAGTCGTATTGATGAAGAAGAACAAAGACGGTAGTCTTTCGCCTTTCTCCTTTGGTCACAAATGGAAAGACGGCAGTTTGCGAACGGACATTCCACTAAAGGCACTGAATCTCCACTTCAACGTTCGATTCTCGATCGTGAGCCAAGTTAACCCCCACATTAACATCTTCTTCTTCTCATCTCGCGGATCCGTCGGCCGACCTGTCACTCATCGACGAGGACGCGGCTGGAGAGGTGGCTTCTTAGGCTCGGCCACTGAGCAATACCTCAAACTCGACCTCAACAAGTGGCTCAAGGTGCTTCGGCATCTTGAACTGTTGCCGCGCCCACTCGGACAAGACTGGAGTGAGCTCTGGCTGCAGCGTTTCAGCGGCACTATAACCATCTGGCCCAAATCCATACCTTCAGACTTTATTTATATACTTACAGACCCCACACCGCAACGACTAGCACGCATGATACACGTTGGCCAACAATCTGCTTTCCCCAAACTGAAGTTTATTGCGAACCGCGCGAAACTAGAGTACGCCATCCAAGAAGGGAGGCGGAAGTTCAGACCTCGTGGTGTACGCGATGATGATATAGTCAACGCTCTGAGCGAGGAAGATCTTCGCAGCTTGCTAAAGCGCACAAGAAGCGGTGACCCGGAGGGTGGTGCTCTGTACCCAGCATCGGGATCGGAGTCTTCGTCAACAGCAGAACCTTCGCGACCTGGTTCGCCCGTGAATCTTCCTCTCGGCTTCACGTTCGCTCGCAAGAAGAAGAATGCGCCAGCTGAACTAGCAGTCACAGACGAGAAACTAGACGTTCCTGACAGTCCGTCGCTGGGAAAACGATTAAGCGGGTGGTGGTCTGCCATGTCACCCCAAGCCACAACGCACTCGACGGAGCTCAAGTCTCGCCCACGCGACCCGCGATATGCCCACGATCGTCCAAATTCCATGTTCGAATTTAGGCCATCCGGTGATCTGATAGACGTTCCCAGAGGGAGAATGCAGAGCGAGGTTTTCGCCGACTCGGATGACTCGGACGCCGACGAAACCCAAGACACCTCCAGGCGCAGACAACAGCACAAAGGGGGTGCATTTGGTGACACCGATGCTGGCATGGAAGATGTCGATGATCATGGCGAGGCAGGAGACTTCGGCGATGATGAAGGTGATCGAGATGAAGTGCAGAATGTTGGAGTGTGTCTTGGTCTTGAGGGACAAGCTTTGTAGTATTTTCATTTCCTTATATGTATGTAGAGTAGACTGTAAACAATATTAATGTGAAACCGACCAACAAGTCAATTTCGGACTTCAGATTTACAAAAGCATTCTCAACTATGGGATCACTCATATTGTACCAAGCGTGTAATTTCCTAAGCAGAAGAGTGCCAGGTCTTGCGCACGTGACAGTCGCGTCCACGGCTAGACCCGGCGGCTTGGCATGTCGTCATCGAGGACACGCTCTCAACGCGCTATCACACGGTTGCCTGTGCCAGGCGGAATTTACTTGAACACGAACGGCCACAACTCTCAGCTCTCGAAACCGATGGACTGCGTCCTTGGGATTGCGACATGGGTGTCACCGGCCTCTGGACTGTTTTGCAGCCCTGCGCGCGGCCGATCAAGATCGAAACGCTGAACAAGAAGCGGCTCGCCGTGGATGCCTCCATTTGGATCTACCAATTCCTCAAAGCAGTGCGAGACAAGGAAGGAAACGCGCTGCGGAACAGCCATATTGTCGGTTTCTTCCGCCGAGTATGCAAGCTTCTCTTCATCGGCATCAAGCCAGTTTTCGTCTTCGACGGTGGCGCACCGGCGCTCAAGCGACAAACGATCCGCAACCGCAAGTCGCGCCGCGAGGGCAGACGCGAAGATGCAGTCAAGACAGCGGGAAAGCTGTTGGCTATACAAATGCAGAGGGCTGCCGAGGAGGAAGATAGGAAGCGGAAGGAGGCTGCAAAGCACCCCAGAGAAGAGCCGCAGCAGCGGGAGGAGGAAATACCCGACAACTTGGTGTATGCGGAGGAGCTCTTGCAAAACGAGCAGGAGCGTGCGCAGAACCGCACTTTCAGGAAGAAGGATCAGTATCATCTCCCAGATCTCGGCAAGTCCATGTCTGAAATGGGCGCTGCGAACGATCCCAGGGTCATGTCCCTTGAAGAGCTAGAGGAATACGCACGCCAATTCGACATGGGCGAGGATATCAATGTCTACGACTTCTCCAAGATTGACTTTGACGGTCACTTCTTCCAAAGCTTGCCTCCAGCTGATCGATACAACATCTTGAATGCAGCCAGGTTGCGAAGCCGACTCAGGATGGGACACTCAAAGGAACAGCTCGACGCCATGTTTCCCGACCGGATGGCATTTTCCAAATTCCAGATCGATCGTGTACGCGAACGCAACGAACTTACGCAACGGCTGATGAATCTCAACGGTATGAATGACGATACTTTTGGAGCAGGCGGATTCAATCGTGTCGCAGGCGAAAGGGACAGGGAATACGTGCTTGTCAAAAACGATGGAGTAGAAGGCGGTTGGGCGCTTGGAGTTGTGTTGAACAAAGAAGAGGGCAAGGCACACAAACCAATCAATGTGGATCTACCAGAGCGTCCTGCTGAAGAGGACCAAGAATGGGAGGATGACGAAGACTTCGAGGACGTTCCGATCGAAGGCCTCAACCGATTGCCCAAACCCAAGGGAGGCCTGAGTGCTCAAGAAAAGGAGGGTCGCGAGTTCATTGCTAATGAGCTGGCGACGCGACGTAGGAAATTCTACAAGTCAAGGAAAGACGGGCCAGTGCAGTCTAAGCCGCAGAGGGCCGCTCCGGTCAACCAGGACCCTGACTCACTATTTCTTGCTGACGATAACGAGGAAGAAGAAGATTGGGAGAACGTGCCCATGGATGGAGTGAATGACATGAACGAGGCGGGGGACGACATTGAGAATGAACAATTACAACAAGCCATTGCGTTGTCAATGCAGCCAGAGAAGCAAGACGTTGCCGACGATTCAGAAGACGACCCAGTGCGTGAAGTCTTCGAACAGAGGCGTGCCGCTGAGGCCAATCCCTTTGCTGGGACAAAGGGTTCTGGAATGGCCATCGCAAGGCTTGCGAATCAACGTAGCAACAAGCTTGCGCAGAAAGGTCCTTTTGAAGGGAGTGATAGCGAAGACGACATGGACCTCCTAGCTGCATTGGCGGAATCTAGAAAGTCGAAGCGGCCTGTCAAGCCCCGACAACCGTCACCCAAGCAACAAGACCCAACCCCAGCGCCAGCTGTGAAACCTGCGACCAAGCCGAAGAATGCCGCAGGATTTGACGGACCGTTGCCTTTTGAGAGGCTTAACTTGGGAAACTCCCTTTTGGGCAAGAAGAAGATGGACAAGCTTGAAGCAGACAACGCAGGAGGCTTTGAGAAGGACTACGGGCAAGAAAAGAAGACTGCCGCGCCACTTCCTCCATGGTTCAGTGGCCAACGAGATATCGCAAAAGAAGTGAATGCTCAGCGGGAAGAAGAAAAGCAGCAGTGGGAAGAGGCGCGCCAAGAAGAAAAGTCTAGGTTTCAGTTTCAGCAGCTTCCCAGTCTCCGAAGGCCAGAAACCAAGGAAATTATCGACCTGGATGCGCCCGCTCATCAGAGCCAGAAGCAAGTAGTTGCAATCGACTCGGATGAAGAGGCTGATGCGCAGATGGAAGATGTTCCGATTGAGGACTCTGAGTTAAAGATGGGCGATCTCGCCGACAAAGTCAAAGCAGAGCCTCCTAAACCGCTCTCTCCGCAGCAGAAGTCGCCTCCTCACCAAGATCCCGCCTTGATAAAGAAAACACCATTTGCAGACGATTCCGAGGATGAGCCAGTGGATTGGTCTGAGAGTGAACCCGAGGACGAGAAACGTGCACAGCAGAAAGCGACTAATGGCGAAAGCTCAGAATCACTTGCGAAGCAATCTTCAAGGTCCCCATCCCAAGAATCCGAGGAGTTTGAGGATGTACCGATGCAGACAGAGACAAACGCTTTGCCAGGGCCTGCAAAGTCGCCGTCGCCAGAGGTCCAGGATGTGCCTATGCAAAACGAATCTGTTGCAGAAGCTGTACCACCAAAGTCCCCATCTCCAGTATTTGAAGATGTTCCGATCCGTCAGCAACAACCACGTCGACTTCAGAGGGAATACTCTCCCTTGGAAGGCCCAAACGATTTGACAAAGCCTATTGTACCTCACAGTGGCGTAGCGGACGATAATGCGCATCTTGGAGTACTGGAAGGCAACGAGTCAGATCAGTACTCTGACCCCGAAGACGAAGAGCTCTTTGCGTCCCTTGCAAAAGAGGCAGAAGAGCACGCACGCTTCGCTCAAGAAGTGAGCAACAACACTGCCGCTCGTGTAAACTTTGACGATGAGCTCAAACAGCTCCGCGCACAGCAGAAGAAGGACCGTCGAGATGCCGACGAAGTTACTCAAACGATGATTGCAGAGTGTCAGCAGTTACTGACCCTGTTCGGACTACCATACATCACAGCTCCCATGGAAGCAGAAGCTCAATGTGCCGAACTCGTGAATCTCGGTCTTGTTGACGGCATCGTAACCGACGACTCCGATACCTTTCTCTTCGGCGGTACCCGTGTCTACAAGAACATGTTCAACGCGGCAAAATTTGTCGAATGCTACCTAGCCCAAGACCTGGCGAATGAATTCAGCCTCACACGCGAGAAAATGATCGCCATTGCGCAATTGCTCGGTAGTGATTACACCACAGGTATACCTGGCATCGGGCCCGTCACGGCACTAGAGATCCTTTCTGAATTCCAAGACCTGGAATCATTCAGAACGTGGTGGGATGGCGTTCAAAACGGAACTATTAAGAAAGAAGACGATGCTAAGAAACCGTTTCGGAAAAGGTTCCGCAAGAACCAGGCTACGAAGCTCTTCTTGCCAACGGGCTTTCCTGATCCTCGTGTTGCTGAGGCCTATCTCCATCCTGAGGTTGACAGCGATCCTGAGCCGTTCCAGTGGGGTGTGCCTGATCTGGCTGCTTTGCGCTCATTCTTGAGTTCGCAGATCGGGTGGAGTTCTGAGAGGACGGATGAGGTGCTTGTTCCTGTCATTAGGGATATGAATCGGAGGGAGAAGGAAGGCACGCAGGCAAATATCACAAGGTTCTTTGAAGGCAGTGTTGGGGCGGGGGCTTTTGCGCCGAGAGTAAGAAACGCGGAGGGTGGACCGAGTGGGAAGAAGAAGGGCATGTCGGCTGCGGGAAAGAGAATGGAGGCAGCGTTGACTCGATTGGCGGGGAGGGGTGATGAGGCCGATGGTGCCACAGCAACTGGGAATGGAGAGACTGGAGGGGCGGATGCGACAACTAGTGGAGCGATGGGGAGGAAGAAGAGAAAGGCTGCGAGTAAGCCCATGTCCTTGGCTGAACAGGAAGATGGAGATGCGGCCGAGGACGCCGAGGAAGAGGAAGAGGCAGACGAGCTGTACAAGGAACCTACAAAGAAAAAGGCCAAGAAGGCGCGGAAAGGGAAGACAGCAAAGTAATTTGTGGTAGATGCAAAATCATCTGGTATCATCTATGCCTACTCTATCTTATCTTAGACCAACCACGTCCCCTTCTAGTATCCTCAAAGTTTGACATCACCCCCCTCGATGCTCTTCAAATCTTGCAGGGTAAACCTCTTGTAAGTCCCATCCCTTAACCAATACAGCACATCCCCCTTCTCTTCCACGACCCGCGGGTCAATTCCCTCCCTCTGCAACTCAACCTTTTGTTGTTTGTTCGTCCCCGTCAACTGCATCTCCTTGGTTACTCTGATCCAGACCGGTACAGCAAACGCCGGCAACTCCTTCTTGACATGCTGTGCCAGTTCCTGCAGTAGCTTGTCATCAACCTCGCCAACGCCTTGTTCAAAAACAATGGTTGCACACCCCGCCCGCCCATCATGGGCAGGAACACTGACGCCGTAGACGTTTGCCTCGGAGACAGCTGGGTGTTTGCCCACGGCCTCTGAAACCTCAGCCGTGGACACATTTTCCGCTTTCCAACGAAACGTATCGCCCAGGCGATCGACGAACCAGAACCGTCCCTCGTCGTCCCAGCGCATCAGGTCGCCAGAACGGAAATACGCATCCCCTTTCTTCTTGACGTTTCTGATGATTTTCGAGTTTGTAGCCTTCTCGTTGCCGTAGTAGCCCTGGAAATCCTCTTTGATATTCGCTGCATCGAGTTTACCCAGGAGTTCGCCGTTTTCGTTGTAATCGCAGATTTCGCACAGGCCGGTGACGGGGTCGCGAAGAGGTTCTGGGGGATCGGAATTGGGATCCATGCGTACGAGGGTCAGTCTGTACGACATGAGGAGGTTCCCCAGCGACCCGTTTCGGGCTATTGCGCCGCTGGAAAAGGAGTTTGTGGAGCGGTTGAAGAGAGCACCGGGTGCTTCTGTTGCAGCGTAGAACTCGTAGATTGTTTCTATGCCGAAGCGCTGCTTGAAGGGTTCCCAGACATCTGGGCGTAGGCCGTTGCCAAAGGCGGCCCGGATCTTGTGTTGTTTGTCTAGTGGAGAGGGCGGTGCGGAGAGCAGGTAGCGACATGTTTCGCCAACGTACTGCAGGATTGTAGCGTTTGAGGAGCGGATTTCAGGCCAGAATGTCTTGTGCGAGAACTTCTTGGATAATGCGATTGTGCCGCCGGCGCGCAGGACGGCGCATGCACCGAGGACGGAGGCCGAACTGTGGTATAGCGGCATGGATATGTAGAAGATGTCGTTCTTGAGGGACATCCAGTTTGCGGCGAATTTGGCGCCACCGCCGCATTTACCCCAAGACATTACGGCGGGTTTGGGAAGGCCTGTTGTGCCGGATGTGTAGATGAGCATGGCCATGCTGCTGCGTTTCTGGTCGGAGCGAGAGGAGTCTGGGAGGCGCGTGGGTGGATGCGTGAGGATGGTCGATGTTAGGGCGTCGTCGAAGAAGACGATTTCGAGGTTTCGTTGCACGGTCAAGGGCTCGGAGACGGCGCCTGCTTCAACGACAGCCTGGGGGGTTTGGGTCTGGTTCTTGACCGACTGTGGAATGTCCGCCTGCTCTTGTTCGAAAGTGTATTTGACCTTGTCTGCGTGATGCACGCGGACGAGGCCATGCTCCTCGAGTGCATCTTGGCTGAACTTGTCCTTGCTCTCCTGGTCCACCAGCACCAACCGCGCCGTACTCGTCTTGACCGTATGCACCAGCGGCTTGCCCGACAGGTTGTAGTTGATGAAAGCCGGCTTCGCGCCGATGCTCCAGAGGCCGAACCAGACCCATATAAAGACGTCCGAGTTCACAAAGTCCATTGCGACAATCTCATCCTTGTCAACGCCCTTGGTCTTGAGCCAGTTGCCATATCGGAGCACGACATTGTAAGCTTGCGCATACGTCCATGTCTTTCCCTGGAATATGATCCAAGTGTGGTTTGCGCGCGACGAGGATTTGGCATGCGCCTCGAGTTCGTAGAAGAGGTTCAGCGTGTCGCGTCGTTCCTCCAGCGCGCCGGTGACGACGCTGCCAACGAAAGAAGAAAGCAGCGGCCAGTCATATGTGAAGCCATGGCGACCGTTGAGATATGCAAGTCCGGCTGCTGCTGCAGGCAGGGCCAGAGGGAGAACTGGTAGTAAGAGACGTTAGCGAGCTGCGGCATGCGGCGCCGTCCATGGCTGACGCGAGATTACCTGACATGGTCGGCGGCCAATAGATTTGGAACAACAGTGAGGCAAGTAAGAAATGCTACGACGCCACGATATGTAGTACCTGGAGAATTAGAAGGAGAAGACACACCCTCTTCCTATTAACTGATAAAATGGCCGCGTCGCTCCCTGACCGCAGCTAGTGACGTTTGACTTCACAGGCTAGTGGCACCATGGAAGCTACGGAGCCGAGGCATGTTAGGACACCCCAGTACTTCCTCGACTAAGCCTTCGACCTTCTCCCTCCTCCGCGCGTCATGGCTGCTTTCCCCTCATCGCCTAGAGATGGCCCGCCTCTCGTGCTGCCGACAGCAAGCCGCGCCCCGCG
The DNA here is from genome assembly GCF_042100115.1 of Alternaria dauci. Lineage (NCBI taxonomy): Eukaryota > Fungi > Ascomycota > Dothideomycetes > Pleosporales > Pleosporaceae > Alternaria > Alternaria dauci. Next base: position 2,628,461 of record NC_091275.1, read on the forward strand.
CTTGCTCCCCTTGCGAGCAGCAGGAAAAGCATGGCCTTGATCGACCGCAGTATACTACCATCCCCACGCAGCAGCTGAACAACAATGGCCATCTGCAATTCAACGACTGAGCCATCGAAGCCGGGAGCCCTTGATCGCACAAAGAAGACAAGACGTGGTATCAACGATCATGTAGTCTCGAGATGGACGGCCGTTTGCGGACAGCACGACAACTATTTGCTACAGGTAGCCTTTGTCCACGACCTATGTACCGTGACAAAGACGTATTCTCGTTGCATCGCATTCAAATGCCCTTCGCTCTCGTAACAAGATAGTCTGCCCATTTCTCTCTCGAACAGAATCCAAAGCCTTCTGAGGAACAGACGTCTGGGTTTGTTTGCTACACATGCATGCGTGAGGTGTCGTCTCTAACGTGCCCAAACAAACAGTGAGCAGCCGTTTTCTCGACTCAGCATCTTCACTCCCAATCGCATCATGACATTTGAGAACCAAGGCCGCGGTGCCGCCGACTCTCCGGAACTCACCGATTCCGCAGGGTTGGAAGAGATGACCGCAACCAACGACGAGGAGCAGATACAGCGAGAAGCCAACGATCACCGACTGGCTCAGGCGATCAACTATCTTGCTCAAGAAGGAGGTAGCGATTCTCCTGCTACATTCATGGACCGCGTTGATCGCATCGATAACTCTCTGCTCCTGCCACTGACCCAACAAGGGCGCAATTTCGACGTCAAACTATTCAATCGCGTACTTGATATGGTCAGTCAGGCCCAGCTTGATTTCGATAAAGCTGCACAAGGAGATTCGTCAGAAGAAGATTCTTCATCAATATCAGACGGAGAATTCTCTATGCCTGAGGGTGTACAGGGACCACCAAAGTACCACACGCCGTCTGCACCAGAAGCTCTCTACCGGAAAAGTGAGAGTTTGGACGGGCCTCACTCAAGGCCTCACAGACCAGTGCGCGCAGCAGAGAAACCTGTAGCAAAGAGAAGAGAACGCGTGCCTAACGAGCACATGTACAAATATGGCGGACCTGAGAACGAAGTCGAAACCTGGTACAAGAACTACCCAGCCTCGTTACCGTTTCCCGAAACTTTCCAACTGGCAGATTGGGAGAGTATAAAGATGGACTACGATCTTTCAGAATCCGTCAAACACATGAAAGCAAAAGGCAAGATTGTCGAGACCCATGTACCTTTCGATCATCCTGCTCTTCAGCGTTACAAGACTCTCCCATCATATGAGTCTGGATCGCACTTCAAGCTTCCAAAACCTAGTGCAATCGTGGATAAGGAGGTCAACCGGCTAGGGACACCAGAGAGTCTTGCAAAGGTCGTGCAAAAACTCAACCAAAACAATGATGAAGTGAACGCAGAGGGTCAATATCGATATGCCCCCCGAATCTTTTTGGAGAAATTTACAGTGGGCACTCAAGGTAAGGAATGACATCCTTCTCGGTACATGTAAACTAACAGGGACTCAGTAGATCCGACAACAATCCGCCATGCTGTTAACACAACACCTACCAAGCTTCGCACTAGTACCATAGGTAGCAATTCTCAGCGTGATCCGGCAAACACTACCCGTAAAGGACCTGCATCTAGGACACCAAGGCAGCCAATTTTAAAGCCCTCGACTACAGCTATATCGCAAGCTTGTGAGGGCGACATCTCTCGGAGCTCGACAAAGCACACAGATCTGGCACCGCCGACATCTAGAGTTCGAGCCATATCGCCCGTAGTAAGGAAGATTGAACGAGAGCGCGCAACATCGCTTGAGCGTAGCCCCAGACGCAAGAGCGGTGTCAGTACCGCGCCTCCAAGTCCTGACTCGCCAACTAAGAAGGCTGCTGTTCATAAACAACCAGTTACTGAAAAGCGACCAGGTCATCGCGCGGTGGAGCCTACTGCTTCTGTGCCTTCCAAGTTGCAGTCGGTTCCGGAGTCGATCAACGTCGCCACCCCAAAGAATACTACGAAGACACCTATCAAGCGCAAACGTAGTGTTAGCGAACAGGACTACGTCGATGATAACAAGCGCCCAAAGTCCAACAAATCCTCTGTACCGAAGAGTTCTGTCAAAACTAGAGCGCAAGGTACTCCAAATAAACCCATCCCCTCCGTGCCTGAGGAGACGGATGAAGACCATGTCACAGAAGCTTTCTGAGCACTACTCGCTACTTTGCCTGCCGCAGCTGCTTTTCTGATCATTTTCTTAGTCGCTCTTGTAGTTTTGGTAACTTTTGATGTTTTGACGGGCTTGACTTTAACACTGATGACAGCAGCGGGGGTCTGATCAGAAAAAGGTAGTGGTAGAGGAAGTTATCGATGAAGAACAATATACGCTCCAGACCGCCAAGAAGCAGAGGGCAAAGCCTAAGGCGAAGTCTGGAAATACTAGAAGTGGGTTGAAGTATCTTGGGGAGTAAGTCACATGAATGTCAAGCACAATACATGCCGGGTATAGAGTGAGCTCATCCCATCTTAGCTAGCTCGGTAGACTTGTATACACATCCATCTACAACCTGTCAAAGCAACGATGCATTCAAAGGAGCGTGTATCTGCGGTAATCAAATTGTGAGAAAAGTGTATGTAGTCTGCGAAACATCCAAAATATATTATGACTCTAAGGAAACAATCCTCCAATGTAGCAGCAAATTACAAGGGTATCATCGAAAACCACAAAACTATCACAAACGCGATGAACATCAACGCCACTTAACGAGCATCCCTCAAACCTCCACGATATCCACATCCCTCTCCAACTCCTCACTCGTATGCTCCCTCCAGAGATGATCCATCAACGACCCGATCCCTTTACAAACCGTATCCGCTTCCTTGAACCTCGCACAAAGCACACACGCAAAACCCCCACTATCCCTATGACATTTCACAATAAACCGGTTCCTGATGCGAAATGTTCGAGACGCAATCTTACCAAAGTCGTACCCTACTTTGCGACTATAGCCATCGACAACGATTTCCCAGGCTTTGCCGGGTTGGATGGTGATGTGTGTGCGGCAAAATGGACATTTACCGTTTCCGCCGGGCTTGTAGGCGTTGGCGAGGTGGAGCTGTGGACTCTGTTGGAGGTCTTTTGCGTAGATGCAGAATAGCCTGGTGCTGTACCGTGAAGATGGGGGTGGATATTGAGGCGGGGGTGGAGGCGGAGGCATGGGCTTTGGTTTAGGCTCTGGAACTGGTAGTATCTTGACGACTTTCTCCTCTGACTCGTTGGAGGAGCTGGAGCTGCTGCTCATGCGTTTCTTGTGCCGGAGAGGAGGCCTTGGAGTGGGTCGTGATTGATCGGGTAGCGGAAATGCGCCGGGAACCTTCAACGGCGGATCGGGTCCTCGCGGGGGTAGTGGTGATGGAAGTGGCGGCAGCATGCGCTGGTACTGCATGTTCAGTGAGGCGATGGAGGCCGTACGCGCTGTCCGAGTTGCCTGGATCAGACGCACGAGGTGCGAATGCGACGAGGATGGTGCGAGGTATGTACTCAACAGTAGGTCTTGTTGAATGTCGACGACCGTCTGCTGTAGCTTGATGATCTGAGACTGAAGCTGGGTATGCGCTGTGACTGTTTTGCTGTCAATACCCGAGTGCTTGATCTTGGACGTGGACGTACCATCACCACGCGCAAAAGGCTCTCCTAACTTCCGATATCCGCGTTCGTATTCGGCTCGGACCTGAGAAGAGGAGGTAAAAATGAGCTCCTCTTCGCTGTCACTGAAGTCTCCTTTGCTCTTTTCCGACTCAAACAGAGAGTCTCGGCGACGCCTTCGCAAAGGGTTCCGGAAGTGAACTTTGTCGTCTTCATCGTCGCTGTCGTTTGCACCGGCTTTGCGCTTGAGTTTACGATAGAGGTCCCTTGCAGACCCGAAAGAATCTGTCAAGGTCCGCACAAGAGACACGACGACTACAAGGTCCTGGAGTAGCCCTTTGGCCTAAGCAAGTCTGATCAGCACATGGCCTGTATCTGTGAGAAGCGCTTCAACGCATACTGCCTCTATTGTTTTCTCCGTTTCTTCTCTCATGATGACGATATGAACGACATGCAGTGTATGTTGAGTATGGGATGAGGAAGAAAGCTAACAGTGAAAGCGCGCACCTAAACCTCTCGCCGCAAGAGCTTACAGCCAAACAGTCATTCCTATTTTGAGACACACGGTTACTTTTTGCTCAGCTGGAAAGTTTGTGTTCGCATTTGATGCATCATGAGTACTTTCTGGATTCCGTGCTGAGTGGTCGCATGACTTTGCCTTTGCACGTGGTGTCTAGCACTCAACGACTTACCCAAGCTTCTTCAGAACACAACCCTATACTATCAGGACAACTCATAGCATAGCAAATGTTGAGTATTTTGCATAGAATATGCATCGCGAGCAAGGCCGCGAGCAGTTTTGGTAATTCTGCAAGGTCAAGCTTTCTTAGATGATCGTCTTCGGCATTATCTTCGGGGGGGTCAGAGCATGCGCCACACTCTTTGTCGCGTGCGCGTCACGTCGTAAGACATCCGCATCTCATATGGTGGCCATGGTATCACTTGTCGATCAAGGGGCCTATGTGTGGTATTTATGGTGTAGTTGTCTAGGGAGACATGAGAATCCGCTAGCAACCACACTCTGGAAGATTGGCTAGTCACCAGTCATGTGGTTTTGCACGACGTCTGATCAGATGTTCGGTGCGCCCACTCTCGACGGGGAGGCTTTCGGAATGCCAATCCCAGAGAGAATGTGATCCAGCAGTCCTGGCTTTTGGCGCAACATGTCCCATTCGTCTTGATGCTTGACCATCATCGTACCTCCCAACGTCGTACCGTTGAGAGCTGCGAAGCCAACCTCACTACCGTCATCACGGCGCAGCATGGTGCCTTCGGCACGTCTCGGCAAGATGACCATGCCCGAGGTAGTCATAGCAAGGTTGTAGCTGATGGGTAGGTCCCCGTCTTCGGTAGGATGTAGAGCAAAGTCGTTCGGATTCGAGGAGATGAATGCGTCGACTGCCGCTTTCGCCGCATCGTACAGACGGTTGTAGATGTCGAATAACTGGGCGCTGGATGGCTCCGAGTCGAAAGGATAGGCAAAGTGCGTGAACGGCAAGGACGGATGTTGTAGGAATTCGGGATGACCTTCTAGAACAAACATCAGTCGCTGCATAGTGTGCATCTGACAGAGACGCCTACCGGCCGCCTTGGCTGCTGGGCTTGACAGGATCAAGTCGATGAGCAGACGCCAATCACTGGCTTGATCGCCATCGCGCATTCCCTCGACTGGCAAGAACTGCAGGTGCCTGTGGGGTTGAGATGCGCCGCTGTGATCCCCAGAGTTGAAGAAGGCGAGGAGACGCTTCTCGGGGTCGCCCGAGTCTGCCTGCCAGGCCTTCAGCACAGCGTAGGTTGCCTCTAAATCGTCTGGTTCGAGCACGTGTGTTTGTTGCTTGTTCGGTTTTGTAGCAAGGATAAAGTGCTCCGGGATTATGGGGAACTTGTTCAGGACAAGGAAGTGGGTCGGGTTGGCGGCGGGGATGTCAGCCAGATGCAAGGCTGGTGGGGGATTCGCGAACGGGTCGATCTTCTGTTTCGGCGTCGCATGCTCGAGCTTGGGCAAGGGTTTCTTCGCCAGCGATGGGCAGTAGCGCAATTGGAACTGGTCGTGGATACTGTAAGTCTGGTGTTGGTCGCATGGCCGGCACACGTACGGGAATGCCTGCGGATGTGCGGATGATTGCTAGCTCCGTCGGAGAGAACAAGAGATCCGACGATGCTTTCGCAGCTTCAAACTTGCGCTTCGTAATTGTGGAAAGGGCTTCAGATAGTCCTAGCAGCATCTTCATTAATGTTGGAGTATCAGTCATGGGCGGGGTGGATGGTTGGAGCTTCCAGCTTCGAGCTCGGAGTTAGCGCCAAAGTCTAAAACCGATGTCACACCTCATGATATCAACACTCGTTTACCACTCTCACAACATTCGCCGATCAATATGCGGGGGCTATCATCCGTGCTTTCTTGTACCGTATTTCATACAGGAGATGTTGTATCCTAAAGCACCATACTCAAAGACCTCCAGAGCGACGACATATGACCGCCTTGCTTTGCAGCTTCCTAATCTATGCCATGCTGGCTTCTTACGCCGACCAGAGAGAACCAAGAAATCATCCCGAAAAACATTACCATCAACATAATAATAGTACAAGGTAATACAAGGGGAAAACAAAACTTCGGAAACAGCAAAATCGAAGATACCGCCCTACGGTAATCTTCGGCGCAAATGCTGAAGACGAGTGCCATGTGTTACCGTCCTTGACGGCCAAACAGTAGCAACAGGGTCTTGCAGCCTTGAGGGGCTCCTGTACTCATACCTCGAACCCTCAATGTCAACGGTACTCAACACCGATGGAGTACATTAGCCGAGGAAGGTGTGTAAAAGGCGCCACTTGTGACCTACATCTTTTGTCCATCACTTCTGGTTAGGGTGGCGCTCCATCCACTTCCTCTTGCAAGTCGCGTTGCCGAAATGATATGACCCACCGTTGTCGACGATGAACTCTGCGACCCTCTTCCAGGCGACTTTCAGGATCTTTTGGTCGAAGCTTAACGAGTACGGATTTTGTAGGTTGCTCTCGATCCTATCAAACTCTTGCTGAACAATCTCATCCAGAAGCTCCACCTAGCGGTGCGTTAGTATGCTACATATCAAGTAGAGTCTACACAGTGAAACTTACATCAATTTTAGTCCAGACGGGCTTCCGGACGCGATCCTTCCTCGCCTTTGTCAAGGACCGGTAGCGTCCTCTTAGAGTCGACTCTGCGGGCTTTTCGCCCACCATCTTGAGTTTGATCTCCTTGTACGTTTCTCCTCTCCTTTTGCCCTCAATGAGCACTTGGTCATTGTGCTCTCTCTGAGCTTGCGCAGAAGCACTGCGTGGCACCTGAAACTTGTCCTGTATACCATTCTGAGTATGGGCGCTCGGGCGCGAGCTGTTCCAAAGCGCCGAACGTCCTCCGGATGTCGCTGGTAGGCTCGTATCGCTACTGGGGTTGCTGTAAGTCGCAACGTTGCGGGACGTGTAGGATACGTTCGAAGTGCCATACGAGCAGTTTGCGTGGTACCAGGGAGAGTGCCCAGCGCTGTTGTTCTGGGACTGAGAATACTCAGATCCAGTCTGTTGGTCGTCGTCGAGCGGAGCGATCAGTGCGAGGTCCTGCCTGCTAGAGCCGGTAGCCCGTACGGTAGTCATACCCATGCCTGCGCTCGTCCTTGGGAGTCCTGAAAGCCCAGCACTACTATCGATCTTTTGCGTAAGCAACGGCCTGCACGGTGTCAAAAGAGCGGCGTTGTTGGCGGTCATTGAATATCCGTTCCAGTTTTCGGTTGGTGAGGATTGGTCTAACATAGAACCTGGACTGTATGTGTTCCCAAATTCATCGCTAACGTAACTCTTCGGTGACGGCGACATGCTCGCGCCTAGGACAGACCTGTCGGCAAGCCCACGAGGCAACCCACTCAGTTCGGCAGACGCCCAAGCCCTTCGCTCATTGCCGTAGCCCTTGTCAACCGTACTCGGTGTAGCGAATGCTGTGTTGTACACCAGAGCATGGTTTTGATGGAATTGCGATTCCGAGCTCGGTATGATGAAGGTTGCTGCCTGTTGAAGAGCGTGGGGCCAATCGAATGGAGTATCATAGCTTCCACTCCAATTCTGGCCAGATGGGTATGTGTGGATGTTTGAACTTGGCGTGGTTGGCGCTGCAGTTGTCGGCTTCGCGTCTTCCTGCTCGACCTGCTGCAACTCCCATGGCTGGGTCTGTATGTAAGCGCTCTCCTTTGCGGCTGTCAGTTCAGGTACGTCTTCAGCAAGGGCTTCACTTACGGCCATTGACTGCATCATTATTCCAGCGCGGTTATGGAGGTCGACGGTGTGGTTTGTTGGAGAAGCTTCTGGAGCGTAAGGTAGACAGAGCTGGGTCGGTGCCAGAGATTGGCGATAAATATATTGTTCGTCAAACTTGCAATCCTGGTGGACTTGATGAGCGAGAGACATGAGTCCACACGCGGTATGTGCCTCTTAAAGAGGTCACAATGGCCGCTGATCTTACAATATCCTTCTAGTTGACGTGAATGTGCAATTACGCGAGGTTGAAATGGGCGAGATACCGTAGCGGTGAAGTGGGCGTGACTGGTGATTGCGGGGTGTTGTGGAGATGTCGAGGTCCACGGGTACGTTGAGCATTCACGAGCACGGCGCTCTGTCATTCGCCTGAAGCAGTTGACCGCTTCACTGAATCAAGCGGTGGGAGGACGGAAATTGAGCCAGTACGGGCTCTGCCAAGACTGGTCGACGACAGCACCAATGTTGTAATCTCCAGACTTGACGATGTGAATGGCCGGATCCAAGAAGGGAACCTTGAGGCAAGACTATCCCAGCTATCTATACAACGAAACGGTAAGACGACGCAAGGCACCTAATCGATACGCACTGTTAGTACGCTAGTCGAAACTAATACGTGAAGTGACTGCGGCCTTACCAGAAAATGCCACGAGATCTTGGAGAAACTAGTAGCAGCCCAAAGATGGGGGTGATGATCGCATGGACAGGTACAAACACACTAGAGTATCTATCGGCGTACTCTGACTTGCGGAACGAGTATCTTGGGTAGCAGGCAAAGAAAACGCACAGGATGAACTGTCGACTTGAATCGTGCACTAACAAGACAAAGAGCAAGGATGAAGCCGAAGCCAATTGACAGTATAGCTCCAATCACATCTGCTTTGATATAGAGAGTTGAGGGACGGCCCTGTCTGTTTATAAACTAAAACAGCCCCAGCTCCCTTGACTGAGCGATGAGACTCGCGTTTGAAGTATCGCACTACCCATGTCTTGCTATACAATGGTACGCGGGAAGGAAGGGCCTGAGCTTTCGGATAGACCCACTGTCTTTTGCACGCTGTGGAGGCTCCTGGTACCTAGCCACGCGGGAAGATGGCTGGCTACCCGTATAGGCTAGGCCACTAGTCAGCTGTACAAATCTGCCCGGCGTGCAAAGGTACTGCTGATAGCAAGCACATCTTCTATCAAGCAACAGCACTGCCCATTCCGACACCGTGAGATGTTCAACGTGGCTAGCTCAAAGAAGGCAAATAGCAACTGCCGCACGGCAGTATAGGCCTATGCTCCACTCACGTCGCGGTTGGTAGATCTGTAATGGCGACTTGTCAGCCGTCGAGCCGAGCAAGATTGCTTGTTCAGTGCTAGCTGAGCTGGCGAGAAATGCCCTACGTCGTCTTGTTTGGCTGGCATACCTAGGGAAGCGAACGGTTATCTGCATGACATAGCTTGGCAACAAGCCGTCGTGTCTAAATCACAGGTATGCGACCAGCTAAGATGTCACGGTGTGCAGAGATGCAGGTACGTGTGCAATCTGATGCGATAGTGGCCGTTGGGTTGGCAGGAGCCTCTGGGGTACTGCAGATGCTGTCGGTGATGACGCTCGCGTTACACAAAAAGCCCCCAATCAGCACTATGGCCATTAAATCTTCACGGCCCCAGAAATCTTCATCCTCATCCGAACCGAGGTCTTATCGCTGGTGGACGCGGGAAGGCTTGGAAGTGAGTTGATTAAAACTGTCTCAACATCGGCTACATGCTTTACAGACTCCAATATACCCACGCACGTGGGGGGTAATAACTGACAAATGTACTCCCAATATCCCCAGTTCCCTCGATGCCGTCGGGAGGTCGCAGTCGAGCGACCTCTGTAAGAACGTGGAACGGGTGAGACATGTGAGACATGCGCAGCTCTGCCCTGTGAATTTATCGGATGACGCATGGTATCGCCCTGACAGGTCGCGTAGACTTTATCGTGCATACTCTTGCACAAGTCTGGGGAAGCGTGTACCCGTCTCCGGTGGCTACACTACCATGCTTCGTCGTGGGTGGTACAGAAACGGCAACCGTGCAGCATGCATACCGTGTGTGAGGAAAATGTGGCCGGGAATACGAGTCCTCAGGCTCGTGCAAGGCGAGTCAGATGTTTGAGCAGGGAGAGACGTCAGTGAAAAAAACGAGAAAGAGGTAAGAAGACTTGAGAACACAAAAACATGTGCACAAGAGTCGCAGACTTGTCTTGATGCATGTTTACCACGAACCACTGCGCAGCTTTGCGCCCTGCCCTCACCATCCCTACGTGCCGACATTCCTGCAAGCCTCCCGATAATGCCTGTCCATTAGATCTTAGCCTTCACGTCACCCGGTGGCAACAGCTCAACGTCCTTCCATGGCAGCCCCAAGTATTCCCACATGTAATGGAATCTGTATAGTAGATCTGTCAGCAGGCCCCACAGTTCTCGACCATTCGTTGGTAGTGTTTCAATAGTTTGCATCACATCCCCCATGTACAGCCGTACCCCCGTTCCCGTGGTGGGCGCCCTGACCAACTGGACGTGCATAGAGGCCCAGCCCTCTCTATCCGTAGCCGGACATACGAGGATGCCGGTCAAGGGACGGATAGACAGGTTCTAGTGGAGAAGACACGTACCTGTCACTGCCAAAAAACGGCTCTTCCTCGCCCTTCAAGTTGCGTACGGAGAACCATGGGCAGCCAAAAGCACCATGTCCGAGCGCTTGCTTCGTATTGTCGTTCAGCTTCTGCTTGTACGGCGGGCTGGATGCTTTGGCCATGATATCCTTGACCTCGTCTGCCGTGAGACGTAGCCCTAGTACCTCTTCAAGGAGCTCTGGTTTACTGACATCTTTGCCATTCTGCCACATGGCATGGAAGATGTCACGGAAAATGTTGACAAATTTGTCCGGATGCGTGTCCTTCACGGCACATAGCGTCCGCTGTGGTAGCAGTGAGACGATAGGGAAGAAGTCCGGCGACTTCAGATCAAGAAGGTTGAAGTATTTCTTCGCTCGTGCGCTGTCGTACACGCTGTATTTCGCTTTTGCGTCGAGGCTCCACGGGGGCTTGTTTCCTGCATTGCGGTGTCAGGATTCCTTTGGTGCAGCTCGTACCGAACTCTTGTGTGGACTGCGTGGGAGGGGGGGCACGGGGATACGTACCGCTGCCGACGTTGATGCCGCCTAGGAAAACGGGCACTATACTGTATCAAGTCAGTGGGCATGCTTGCTTTTGATGAAAGCGTAGGGTGGTTGGTAGGGTTTCAGGTCATGGCATTGGCCTTGGGATTCGGCGTGGCAGTGGGTACGCACTCGATCTCTACATTATGCGCTTCAAGGATCGGTCTCTTTTTCTCGATGTGCTCAAAAGCATAGTATGAGTATGGCGACACTAGTCCGTAATTAGCATGTGATATTCAGATGAGGAGAACGATAGGACCTCGGGAGCGTACCGCAGTCGAAATAGCACGTAATTCTTCTTGACATATTCGCAATCCTTGGATCCGCAGCATGGGAAGTCACGTTAGACCTACCGTAGCAATCGAAGACGTCGGTCGCGTCTTATTATGCGCGTCGTTGTCGGGGCTGCTCAAGGTCTTGGCTGCCGAGGTCTGTTTATAGTGCCTGTGCGCGTGACGAGCTAGTTCGCGTAACAAGCCACTTTTTACATATAAATCTCTAATATTAAAGTAAGTATAACTTCTCTAATATAGAGCTTATATTTCTCTATAACTTTAGTATTAGAAGTTTTTTAAAATACTAAGTATTAGAGATTTATATGTAAAAAGTAGCTTGTTACGCAAACTAGCTCGTCACGCGCACAGGCACTATAGCGTAGCTATGGGAGCTTTATCACTAATCAGCACCGCGTATTCACCTCTTGAGTCGGAATGATATAGTTATCCCAAATCCATGGAACTCGTACGCGCGTAATCGCAGCATAACGCGCACCCTACCGAGGCACCGAGGATGAGAACTGACTACAATGACATTTCTCATTAGGCTTTACAGTCGCCTGTACTGCCAGCCGCAAGCTACGGCGCCATCTACGCGACGAAACATTTACGAATAACGTGTCTGTCTCCATCATGTCCAAGTCAAACAAACAAGTCGCGCTCGTCGTCGGCGCGTCGCGGGGTATCGGTCGGCAAATCGCCATCGACCTCGCAAAAGATGGCTACGCAGGTACGCATCACGACAGCCCCAACCTCAAAAGAGGTAGGGCACTAACAACCAGACAGTCGTCGTAGCAGGAAAATCCACTTCCGATGCGTCCAAGTGCTCTCCCTTCCCACCCGACCCAAACTCGACCGAGTCCACCATCTCTACCGTCTGCCGCGAGATCCACGAGTTGGGCGGCGAAGCCACAGCCATCACCGTTGACACGCGAGACTTTGCGAGCATCGAACGTATGGCGGCCGAGACGATAAAGAAATACGGCCGTCTTGATGTACTGGTATATAACAGCGGCGCAATATGGTGGTCAAGCGTGGCCAACACGCCCATGAAGCGTTTCCAGCTCATGCAGCGCGTCAACGTAGAGGGTCTGTACGGCGTGATACAAGCCTGTCTTCCCCACTTTGAACAAAGTGATGGAAAATGGAAGGGCCGTATCATCATCGTCAGTCCACCGATATACTCGCGCTTCTTCCGCGGAAAGACGGCGTACGCAATAGGCAAGGTAGGCATGTCTGTCCTTACCAAGGGCCTAGCAATGGATTTCCAGAGAGAGGGCAAGAGTGAGATGGCCGTCACGAGCATTTGGCCTGCAGTGAGTATCCAGAGCGGTGCAACACGGAATATTCGAGGCGAAGATCTCAAGGACCTCAGGACAGCGCATATCTTTTCGGATGCAGTGTTACAGATGATCAAGGCGCCCGTGGAAGAGGTCAACGGCGAGTTGCTGCTTGATGAGGACTTCTTGAGGACAAAGGGTGTTAGTGATTTTGACAAGTATAGTTTGATGGAGGGGAGCAAACCAAGGAGAATTATGCCGGCCGAGTTTCCGAATTTGCGGGTCAAGGAGCACGATGATGAGGGCAGAAGGGTTGATAGTACGAAGCTCAGAGCCTCAAAACTGTAGGCATGCTAGATACAGAAAACCTATACGCTTACGCAGTATGGCCAGCTGGCGACAAGTACGTGCCAACTTAGCTGCGTCTCAACCACCACTGCAGTTGCCGCTCGATCCCCCTTAGAGCCTTCTCGGCATCAGAGTTAGATTGATTTGCATCAGATACTCCTCCTGCGTGTCCAACATCGTATCCCCTGGACCATCCAGCAGCATCGCCGAGTCGCTTTCCCTCGGCCAGACCTGCATCATGACCTTCGCTATAACCTTCCTGATAAGTCTCGTCATATCTGACCTCACCACCGCATCGCTGTCCTTTTGCCAATCCTTCGTTGCAGCCTTTTGCGTAGCCTTTCGCGTAGCCTTTCGCGTAGCCTTTCTGGTGACCTTGCGAATGCCCAGCGTAACGACCTTTTTCATAACCTGTCGTGTGAATATCGTCGCACTTCTTGTTTGCACCATCTTCATAACCCGCCTCATAACCTGCGTCATAACCCTCCTCGCGGGACTCACGCTTTGCTTCAATAAGTCTGAGCTGATGTTCCTGTCGGGCGTCCATCATCCCCATGCTATAGGCGCGTCCGTCTTCTTCTGATTTTCCCTGAGCTTAGCCCTCTTTGTAACCCTGACGCTGACCTTCCAGCTTGCCTTCAGCCTTTATGCGCGCAACATTTTCAACCTCACGAGCTTCAAAGTCTTGCTTCAATAGCGTCCAGTTGCTGTGCTTCGCTTCGGCTAGCATGTCGGGCTTGATCTGTTCGATCTTTTCTTGAAGGAACACTTCCATGATAGCTCTCATCTCTGTTGCAGTCAGTTCTTTGCCCTGCTTGAGCCGCCACTCTTGTTTCTCGGCGAGGAAATGTTCTTTTTCATCATTCAGTACTGCTTGCTCCTGCTGCCTCTGGATAAGAAGAGCAGCAGCTTGCGCCTCTTGTTCTCGCACCACCGCGCTCTGCTCAGCGAACTCGCGATCGTTCTCGTCTCTCTTGTTGTTAGTCTCCTGGATGAGATCCGTGAGTTTATTGATAGGCTGACAATACTGCTGCTCCCATTTGTCGAACGCCGATTGTGGCGTATTCTTGCGCGCTGTCAAGTTTTGTCTACCACGTTCAGCTTTGTCGATCTTGTCTGCCACGTCTGTGACTGCATCGCAAAGGTCTTTGTATGTCTTTGACTTTTCCTACATGCGTGCTAGTCTCGCTACAGACGCTTTGAAATCTTCTTTTCGCTTCTTCAAATAAGCAATCCTCACCTCAACTTCCCTCCTCTTTATGCTTATGTTCTGTCTGACATCCGCAACCTTCTCATCGACCATGGCGTTTACTTTCTCTTCGAACTCTTTGCGTACTGCACTCAACTGATCAGCGGCTTTATTACGATCTACCACTCGCGCCATCTCGGTGTTCACTAGTATCCTCTCCTGATCCTTCATATGCTTTTCGAGATATTCCATGTAGTCATGGCACCGCTCGATCTCTCGGTGGAGACTTGCATTAGGCACTTTTTGGAATATCGGTCGGACAGGTCGAGACGGTCGATCGGCCAGAATGTTTCGAGTTCCGGTCTTCGTAGATATAACTTTGCCATCTAGATTGGGTCAGATGACGGGGATTGCATGAAGGCAGTCGGATATTGTCTCACCTTGCTTGATAGTGACCCATTGGCCACCACTGTTGCCTCCAGTGATGCCAGTGGTAGTAGCTGCAGAGATAGCATGCGCCTGGGAGCTAGTGCCGCCTGTACTGTCGAGTGTGGTGAGTCCAGACATTGTATCTCACTCGCATTTACGCATCCAGCTTCAGGTAAGAGAAAGAAAGTAAGTAAATGAAGATCCTGAATCTTGAGTCAAGCAAGGCGTTATGGCACCCTTGGAGCCAGAGGCCTCAAATCGGGTAAGAGGAAGGTGAAGCAAGATCCGGAGCGCGTGAAGGTGAGATCTAGTGATGTAGTAGAAGAGGAAGGAACGATGCTTGGCGCGCAAACGTGCTAAACAAGAAGGCCACGCAAGCTGATGTTGATCGGGAAACATCCCCAAGACTGCGATATTTTCAGCCGTATGCAGCTAATTGTGGAATGATGGCGAGTTACCACTTCCCAATCTTCACATGTTCTGGTGTGCACGCGACAGACACAGTAAGTGGTCTTGAGTCCACGGGATTTCTACCAGAGTAGAAGAGGCAGCACAACGACAGACACGAAAACAGGCAAGAGAAGAAGACATCGGAACGACGAAGTGAATAGTCATGCATTAGGCCCATCCATCTCTCCTGTTCGTTCAATCCATTAAACCCCCAACCCCGATAATTACTCCTTCATGATCTGTGGAGATTGCATACCTTGCCACCCAAGCACTCCGTCCACCAAACCATTCATATGCCAATGCCCAGTAAACACCATGCTTGCTTTAAGAGAAACAATGAATAGCAAAAAAAGTGACGGGTTCTACTAGTACATGGGAGCGTATGTAGATGCAAGAATCAGCCATAGAGGGCTGGAGACGCTCAATTACAGAGATCTTGTAGAAGGGTATAAACGCAGTAACATGTATGCCAAAACGATATATGCATATGCAAAACTCAAGACGATGTGATTACAATCTGCGAGACAGGAAATCATTGGTATGTGCGGCTTGTGGAGGTCTCGTGATGACGATCAAGAGGGAGCTTGGAGTCTCCATCTAATACAGGCGTCCTCGGCTGGCCTGGCTTGCTCTGCTGGGCGACGTCCGGCTCCTCTCATCTTCCTCGGGCACGTCGCTCAATCTAGTAGGATGGTGATGTCTCATGCCTACCCACTCGTCGCCGTAGCCATCGCCGCTATAGTCAGGTCGACCACCGGGGGGAGGGTGGCCCTGTTGAGAAGATGCCGTGCCTGAACTGGTTGCATAACCGCCCTGGGCGGTGGCTGTTGTGCCATAGTGCTGGAGATGCTCAAGTTCACGTCGGCGTGCGTCCTCTACGTCATATTCGTCCGATACTGGAGACTGGAGAGATCGGAACGGGATACGGCGCCCTGAATCATCGCGTATAAAGTTACCTCTCTCATCCAGGGCGTACTCGATGTCGCCTTCTGACTCTGCCTGAGACGTAACGTATGACTGCTCGTCATCCGGAAGACCGGATTCAGACTCCTGATGTAGATAGGAGGCAGGTTGTTGATAAAAGGCCTCTGGCTGTGACATGGCCGGCTGTGTAGATCCCTGCTGGGCTTGAGATGTATAGTATGGATATTGTAGGGGAGCAGGAGCTAGCGATTCGTCCGCAACTGAAGAGCCAGCAGGCCGAGATGATGCGGTTGATGCTGCGCCTGAAGGGACGTAGGTTCCTTGAGCTACATGTGCAGGCGCCTCAGGCTCTCGGCGTCCATGGCGGGCACTTTCAGTAAAGGGATCGGTGTCGGTCGGTGATTGGCCTTCCTCGTACGAGTAATGTTGTTCGATGCCCTCGCCACTGCTCTGTGCGCCAGCATAAGTATCATCTCCATGTGCCCTGCCTTGACGTCCCATGTTCTGCGCCATCGGAACCACCTGCACTCCGCCAACCAATGTAGGTTGGCCTTCCCTTAACGAGAACGTGCGATCACGCTCTTCCTGTTCTCGTCTTCCAAGCTCTTCCCATGCTCGGCGTGCTTCTTCTTTCGAGATCTGTAGCTCACGCTTCATCTCAGACACTGCTCGTTCGGCATTCTTCTTCTCGGTAGCCATGCGCTCCATATTTGCTTCAGCCTCGAGGCGAAGCTCGCGCTCCGAGTTGATTTGGTCAGTCAGTTGCGCTTCGCGCTCTTGAGCTCTCTCTTGGTCCTGGCGATGTTCGTAGAACCATCTCTGGAACTTGCGTTCGGACGACGCGCGCAGGCGTTGAAGTTCGACAACAGCATGGAAGAGGTTGGCGCCAGCCGCCGACAGATCAGTGATTTGCCGGGACATTTGCTGTGCCAGTGGCTCTCTGCGAACTTCATCGGTGTTTTGCTCAAGTCGTCGTATCCAGTAAGACGTGAGACCCTCCCAATGTGAAGACAGAGTTTCCCAGCGCTCAAACGCATGTGGGAAGTTGGATGTTGTTGACTCGCGAGCTTGTCCAGTGGACGAACCCGGCGGAGGCGGCGGGCGTGGTGCAGCAGCTGAAGGGCCTGCTTGTGTAGAAGCTGTGGCGCCGGAGGGTCGCCGGGCGTGGCCTGAGCCAGCTGGTCTTCTGCTTTGTTCGGCTGTCGTTGGCAGACCTAGATTGGCCTGAGTGGGCCGAGACGGTTGTTGTTGTGTTTGTGAAGCTGCTCGAGGTCTTGACTGTGATGCGCCTGTTGTGGTCTCTTGTGCTTCGTTCATGGTGTTTTGTGATGGGATTGGTCTCTCTGGTTGACGCGGCACTCCGCCCGACGAGGTCGGGTATTGTACGTATTGGTCACCAGATCTGAGAGGAGCTGACTGGGGCTGCCTCTGGGTCCCAGGCTCAGTTGTTGGTGCTCCAGCTACACCAGAAACAGCTTGAGCTCTTCTTTCTGCGCTGGCTCGCCTGCGTTCCTCCTCGGCGGCCTTTCTTTGTTCCTCCACTTCAGCCCGTTGTCGTCTAGCATTCATGATCTGCGTTGGCGTACGTATGTTGGACCGATCGACAGGCACGGGACCGCCAGTTGTACGGGCCCCGCCATTGGCAGCGCGGCCACTTGTCAGATCGGACATGGAGGCGTTCTCTTCGACCAGATCCGGGGTGAACGGATGTGGAATTCGGAGCCCCTCTTCGAGCACGAAGCGTATTGCCGAGGCAGTACGTCGGCTGATGCGAAGAGCGGGATGAGGCTCAGCGTAGGGGGTTGAGCGAGGGCGAGGAGTCTCAAAGCGAACGCGCTGTTGTTGGCTCGGATCGACTGATCTGGCGCGTTCGAAGTTGGGCGTGCGGCGAAGGCTGTTGGCGACGCTGCCCGTCGAACTTGATGCTCTCGAGCGGTTGTGCTGCGTGCGGTAGAAGGCGTCGGCTTGCTCCTGGCGTAGCTGGAGTGAGGTTCGATACTCGAACAGTGGCGCTGGGCCGTCGCGGTCGTGGTCTCGTGAAGATGTGTGCTGGAAGGGTAATATATTTGCGAGCTCCGACGGATCGCTGGACGACACTGTGAGTCGAGGGAATGTTACGCAGGCTCAATTGCCCCTTGCGCCGTCGAGGGCACCCGACCGGGTTGGAGGGAATACCCAGCGGCTGATTCTCTTGGAGTGGGCTAAGCAGCGCGCGACGGCGTGCTTATGTTGGAATGCACGAAAGCTGGCTGGTGAGTATAATGTCAGATACAGAGACTGCGGGAGGGCTAGCAGAGGAGCCATTGCTGCGGTGCGCCCTAGCAGGTCCACGCGTGAGGCAGGGTGGTTGGGAGGAGGTGAAGGGCTGGGAGGTGGCTGGGAGGCTTCGTGAAATCGACTTACACCTCTCACCGACACTCGCAGAGAACAGCCAATGTGCGTGTCTGGATGCGCGATGTGCGAGCAGCTATGCGCTGTGCTGCTGTCGTGGTGCTGGCCTCAAGTTCTGCTGTCCAGGCCGGAGCAGACGTCACTGGACGGAAAGCTGTCCCTCAGCCCCAGCGCTCGGAAGCGCGGCGCCTGCTGCAACGCGCGGGCGGGAAGTAAAGAGTGACTGGAGAGACGATGGGTATCGTGCAAATATGCATTGAAGTCGCGCGGCCGAGCAATCGCGGACCTGTGGTAGCGCTCTTGGGGGCGCGAGCGGACGTTCACCCGGAAAGCAAATACGACAAACGCTGATATTTGCTGATGTGGAGTCGCACTGACCGACGTGCAGCGAGATGCATGCAAGCGACTGGTATGAGGCCGGGATAGCAGACGCAGAGGGAGAGTTGGTGACGGCTACGATCGATTGCCAGCGTGCCAGCTCATCGTGCTTGTTCTGCTAACCTGGCATGGGGGCCAAGGTACAGCGCGAACCGGAAAGCGGAAAGCCCGTCGCCGTCATGACCGGCCGAACGAAGCAAGGCAGCAGAAGCCAGCAGTTCAGGACGCTTTCTCAGGAGGACTTGGAGTCGGAGATTCATCTGGCACACGGCCTCACTCGCTGCTCGTGGTCGCGGTTACCTCATCGCACCTGCCCCCCTCCGAGATGCGCCTGCCAATCAGCGGGCCATGATGCGCCTTTGTGAAGAAGGAGCGGCCCGCTGGAGGCGGGCCAATACGTCACAGCATTTGGCTACATGTCTCGTGTCCCTTCAACCCAACGACGACCAGCTGTGTCAATTATATCAAAGACCTGTGCCGCAGCGACTCTCGTCTCATCACGGTAGAGGCCCTCGTTGTCGTGCACTGCCAACATAGAGGGCGTATGGCCTTTACCCCTGCAGCCTGCATACATGGCATGCAACTCCCAGCCTCGCCTATGCGCAAGACCCACGATCCTGCAGCAACGCACCAACAAGGAAACATGCTGCAGACGCAACGCCCGCTAGGCCCGCTGACGAGTTGTCATCGTCAGACGTCCCTCGAGTCTGTCACTTTTTAAACACAAACACATGGCGCACACCGCCTCACAACACGAATCGCAAGCACATCGGACCATGGCGGCAACGCGAACTCTACTGCAAAGACGCTGAAATGTCAGCAACGAACAAGTAGCACCGATAATACAACATGGATATGGAATGTGTTTATTCGTGTCGATCCTAGGAAAGGGCCAGACTCTCGAGTGAGACCTAGCTACAAGGGTATTCCTGAAAGCTCTTTTTCAAAGCCTCCAAGCGCCAAAACCTCCCGCGCTGTGGTATAGTAGTTTGTCGTCTCTCAGTCAACCGCCATGTGCCATCCGTCCGTTCCTATGAAGCCGAAGTAAGGGTCTTTGGACGGGACTTGATTGATGCTGCCAGCAGTCCCTTCCATATCTCCTCACTCCCTGTGACCAGCCCCGTAATAAGAACAGTGTCAAAAGCAAACAAGACGCTGAGAAAGACCGGACCAATTTCAGGAAGCGGCACCGGAATGGGCACCGGAATGAGCACCAGAACCAGACAACCAATCCCAGGATCGCCTTATCTTGTGCTTGAAGCTGTTTTCGGCGGCTGACGTGGAATCGTCTGTGACTTCATCGTCATCCAAGAGGCTGACCTTGTCGTAACTGCTATTGCTGGAGACTGCAGTAGTCGCGCTGGCGACAGATATCAGACTCTCGCCAATCGGAGAGGTATCGACCGCATCAGGCATCGCAGGCATCTCAGGGGAGCTTCGAGCGGTCGAGGGGACTACAGGCGTTGTGATGCTGGAGCCGCGGGTCGATACATTTGACGCCATACTCAACGAGGTTTTACCAACAGTTGCGGGAATGGACAGCGGATGGGCTGGAAAATAGCCATCATCATTGATGGTACCATCCAAGGCCTCGCCGAGATCCTTCATATGGAGGGACTCCTTGGTCAGTGGCACTGGGGAGCATATTGAGGAATATTCTTCAACTGGCGTCGAGAGACCTGTCGCTTGAGAAACGACATCGCCTTGGTGGTTTCCTACAGTGTAGTGTACGAAGGTTAGTGTTTGTCTCTAGTGCGGTTCGTACAGAGACATCACTAACGCTGGTCACCACGGTCGTCAAAAACTCCCGTCCAATTAGGCCATTGGATCAAGCAATGAGATGTCGCGTTGTTGACTATCATGCCCCATCTATCTATATTTTGGTCAGTGAAGTCGATACGTGTCTCATATGCAGATCGTATAGGGACATTGCTTACTGTGAGGAGTACGAGGAGTCTTCGGAGCGCGCAGGCCGCTATCGATGCAGTTCTTGCCGCAAGTCAAAAGCGCGATACGGGACAGCTCATGCTCAAAGGGTAGGTAATCGACAACGAATCCGTCAAGCTTGAGGCACCTTATTAAACGAGTCAGTCTCTGCAATGTAGGAAGAAGCTTTCTTCTCAGGAATTGAACACGAGGATGTTCTGTCTTTAGGCTTCAGTCCTTACGACAAAATACCCAGCGATCACCTTTGAAGTTCTTGTTGTGTTGCAGCTCATAGGGAATGAGCTTTTGGTATGGCTCATGTCTTCCCATCTCTAGGAGATTCACACGTACCATAGCGAGAGCGGCTTAGCCTCCTCCAAACCTGCGGCGATACGTGCTTTACGCATGCTGAAGTCATCGAGATACTCTCCGGTGCCGAAGAAATGATGTAAGATTCCTTTTCCGTCGACGCCCCTGGAAAGTATTAGTAACAGTGGCTCTGTGTTGAACACTGGTTGGGTTCCTGCTCGTAGTAACTCACTTGTACTCCTTTTCTTTGGAATCCGCCTTTGGAACAGTCAAGCCACGAACGTCCTCAGCTTTGTGCCAGTGGTTTTGACGCACAATTGGGGGCGCTGCCATGCTAAGGTCCAGGACGCGCATGCCGATTTCGGACGTGTTGCGAAAGACAGTTTCCCAATACACTGACTGAAGAGAGTCGTGCATACCGAACAGTCGAAGCTCCTTAAGCTTCGTCTGCTGAACAAGGGGCCTCATCTCTGCTGGTGTAATGTATGACCTATACTCCTTTGTACCATCTTGCTCGAGGCGAACGGGCTGACCGAGGTCGAGAGTAAGCTTCGTGAGCGACGTGGACAGCTTCTCCCATATGACAGCCATGAACGGCAAACCGGAGATCCAACTAGAAATCATTAACCAACAAGCGGGCGCAGCGAGAAGATGTACACACGTCAATTCTGTGAGCGCAGGCATATGCTCGACGAGCATCGCGATTCGATCGCACGCATTGGGCCACTCTTGTTCGCCCTTCTTCGGTACCGTTGGCTTCCACTCGCCGACAACGTAAAGCTTGGTCACCGGAGCAAGACGGTCGTAGACATCGATGAGGTAATTGTCGACTTGCTCGACAACGTGCTCAAGCGAAGAGACTACATCGCCGTTCTTGTCGCGACCGACGTCGAGTACGAAGCAGTCGGCCTTGTCGCGGTCAGCAGTAAGCGCCTTCTCGAGGATATAGGAACCCAGATTGTCCTTGAGTTCTGCCATTGTTCGTGAAGATCAGTTGTGGGGTTGATCAGTTGGCTGGTTGATTGGTTGCAGTGGTCGGTGATAGCGGTTCGGAAATAGGTGAGTCGAGGATTTTAATACGAGCGGTCTCAAGGTTGTTGCAATTCAGACTGGGGTGGGTACGGAACTGGATTCGGTGCAGCAATGAGGGGTCTGGTAAGACTGTTTGCTATGGGAAGGCGCTCACGGTGAAATTGCGACGCAAACAATGACGTGAACTCATATCAGGCTGTTTGAAGAACGCACAATAGTCGCCGCATGGCTGTAGCATTTCACTACCTTAGGGTGAAATTGAAAATGCCGGTCGTTTGATTGGCTATATAGCGAAAGTGTGTAAGCATGGAAGGTGCACGCCGGAAAGGTAGGAAGTTGCGGTACATGCCCAATTGCGCTTTCTGATTCAGAGTAGAGCAGACAGTCAGGAGCAACTATTCGTGTGCGCAAGTGGATCACTGCATGACATGATCACATCGAGAGACGAGCAGCTCGGGAATCGCATACCAGAATACCGCATGGGGCTTAATGCCGAGTCGTCTCAGACTTGTGAGTAACTCAAAACTCAAATTAGTGTACAGCTCCAAGAGAATACAGTCAATGCGTCTATGCCAATGGCCCGGGGCTGAAAGCAAGATTTCCTCTCACAATGTACCTCGTCCTAGTCAGTAACTCTTATATTACCCGCACCTGATGAACGTTCGACAACTGTGTATGCGTATGAATTATCTCTAAAGCTGTCTGCATATTCTCTGAGCCTTGAATTGGGAGTTTCACACTCTCACACTTCTCTCAAATTGAATGACCAACGCACTGCTGTCTTCGGGTTCTTAATGTCGTACGGACTTAAGCATGACCGTCGCTAATGGATTGTTGCCAACGCATGTAGTTAAATCAGTGAAGCTAACATGATATATTCGACGGCTGAAACTGTCCAGTAAGAAGTTCTTCCATTGCCAAGGTCGTCAAAGCCGTGACAGTGCGCTTTGTTATTCCTCTCTTCTTGGTGGGTAAAACGCTGTAGGTGTAGGCAAGCAACTAGAGTGTCTCATGAGACAAGGGAAGATGATAGCACGTGTTTCGCCACTAACACGATCGTATGAAGCTAACGACCAGGAGTCCACATCGGTGTTTACCATATCGGAATACTTTAACAAAAGACGCGCCGTTGGCTCAACGAAAGATTTGCTTTCCAATAAGAACTCCCAGATGATGTCGGGAAGTGTACCCGAATCCAGAATCTCGATACGAAATCTAAATTACTTTTCGCTGTTATAAATGGAGGTATGGAACCAGGGCTCAAGTCGGCGTCTTGCATTGCTTTTTAGCTCGATCCATGAGTGACATGGCGGCTTCCAGGGACTGATAAGCCACTTGTCATGCCTGGCCCGTCTGCTTAGTCTGTAGTCTTGGTATACCCACGCGGTGCGGGTACACTTCGGGCCGGTTCCGATGCTCCTTGTACACGGCGAGAGCAACGTAACCGACGGAACGGTTCACCCGAAGACGGCAGTTGCCTTCGCGTAGATGTGAAAGCTCATACCGGTTTCTGTTTTGATACCTAGGCGATGCAAGTCGGCGATTGGGTTGCCTCCCAGTACCGCGGTCGTCCCGAGATGTCGTGTCGATTGCGTTGCTTATACGTTTCCAAATACGGGTAGGTCCGATTCGTGAAGGTTTATCTAGGTCTAGTTTCATGGGTGGCGCATTCCGCATTCGTGAAAATACGGTCTACAAGAAATCTAGGCATAATAGGTATACTCCAGAGCTTGATGGGAGTCGGGTGGATCGGGTAGACCGCACTTTCGGCTCCGGATTTACAATCGCGATTGGAGTGGGCCAGCAATCGGATACTGGAACCAACGAAGATTGGATCTGTAGACTGTAGAATGGGGAAGCTGGTCCGGCACAAAAGTCGGTGTCGAAGAGTCTGAGCTAGGAATCGGTAGTGCGTTCTGTATCCTGTAAGCCACTGCCCATAGCGAGCAAAAGAAATTATATGAACCAGACCCTTCACCGCATAACGGCAAACTACTCCTCGGAGGTTTTGGCCTGGAATCTGGTTTTAATTTGACCGTTCTTGATGCCCAATATCAGCCACAAAAGGCCAAATGAGGCGCTCGCTACCCCACAGTATCCCAAAGACACTTGACGCTACGACTGTGGAGGAATGTCGATCTAAATTAACGCGCTTCGCATCGTACCGTTTGATGAGACTGAACTAGTACGGTACAATGGCACTTTTTCGGAACGTGGCAATGCCATGCGCCTGGGATCCAAATCTCATGGACTTTTCCGTTGCCTGTCGCGTGGTGACGAATCTTGCCAACTTGCTAACACTTGCACACGATGGTGTTCTACACGATGTAGATTTTAATGGTCTCGATTGGCCGTTAGGTTGCTAGGTTGTGACGGCACCCTGCAAGATGGACAAGATTTGTTGTTGTTACATGTGGTCAGTATCCATGAAGAATTTGAGATTGACAATTTTCCATGCCCAAACTTGGTCTGGATTACCCATGCGTCCGAGGAAGTGAGTGCAATGTCGCTATCCTAGATCTCTAAGTCGCTGGACAGAGACCCGAGTTAAAAGCAAAGTGTTGCAAAATGCAGTCATCCACCGGCATGAATCGTTACGAAATCCGAATCGTATTCGTCGTACGTTGCCCCGTTTGGATCAGGCGGTCATTGATGACCAAATAGGAACAAAAACATGAAACCCTAACGATATAAGAAGGAATTATTGCTCGGGGCAGACTGCTGAGAGGAGTAAATGTATGTGGACGATGGTGGTGTGTCTTCGCGCCTCATGACGTAAATGCGCTTCGCTGGCAGAGTCACGAGCCATTTCGACAATTATGCATCCTTGAACTTGTATGGTAGATTTCATTCGCCTCGAAAGTGCTTGAAACTGTCCGCGGAGCGACCTGGATTGAGGGCTGCAGTTGCTGCAAGAGCAAGGAACATGCTTGCAGATCTAGGGCTGCTGCATGGCGGAGGGGAGCAAGTCTGACATGTGGGATCTAGCAGGATGAGATCGGAAACACCCCACGCTAACTAATCTACGGCTAAGCGCCTACCACCTAGAGTACGACCGAACTCCTGACTGCCTCACGAAGGATGCGACACATCATGACACTTTCAAATATCGACTGCGCCGTCGGCGGGATCGCCCCGCTACCGGAGAGACGGACAGGGGATGACATAACTTCCGGTTGTGCATTCACAGACTGTGGTGATGATTCCTCCAAGGCCTGTAACTTTATGCGCCTTTCACCGGTAAGCAACAGTCGTGCAACAAATCCTTCTTCCTATATGTGTAAAATTTGCGCCTTGAAAAGCTTCGACGGCAGGGTTATTGCGTTGGATGACGAAGTTGTCGCGCTCGAGACCACGGTGCTGAACTAATCTTGGTTCTGGATGGATCATCCAATCTCCGCACCTAAAATTGGTCTTTGTTTGAAGCAGCCTTGATGCATCCATCGCCCCATGCCGAGGAGGGTCGCGAAATTGTTGGAGTAGCTGTTGGGTATGACAATGGTAACTGAGAGGAGACGTAGCAGTAGCTGGGTGTGGAAGTCCATCGTGTCTGGGCAGAAAATTGCACACGAATGCTTATAATCTTATCAGGTAAACTATATATGAAAGAACGCTCGTAATGCAGATAAGAAAATGATATAAGTCTAGGCTAGCTAGTAGGATGCTATTTTTGATACGTTTGCTGCTACAGGAGGTGCGTGGGTTGCATTTTCAATACAGTGAGTGACAACAGAAGTTGTTGTGGTTGCTATTGCGGCGCTCGTCGCGCAGTCTAGATCATGTTTTTGCGTGGCTAAGCGCCTGGGCGTCCGTTATCTTTGATTGGCGACTTGGTGCGGGTTGTAGTACTGATATTCCGTGGGAAATAATATACACGCGGGCTAGGGATGCGTTGCGACGGAGCTGTGGCCGTGGTATCTTCGGGTGCCGCCGGTGTTACGTAGATGTTATTGAAAATCGAAATCGCAATGCGAATTGGTTTGCATGGCGCCGGATGAGGGTCGATACTGTGGGACGAAGGTCTCGAGCGTGTTCGCTAGGGGTGAAGATAAGATGGAATGTGCCAACCCAAAATCTTCCGTCATTCAAACACTGCGAGACGAACGGTTGTCCTTTATGCCGACATTCATCTTACAGTCTTCGTCGTCGTCCGAGTCAAGCATGTGGTCACCAGGAAAGCGTCTTAATCCACTCTCCAGCATCCGGAAAGTCTCTGAGTAGGCCTTCGAGGGAACGGCGTCCGGAGGAATGATGAGTGAAGCGACATCCATCTTGATCGATCTGGGATAGGGGAGATCATTTGGATCTCTAATGAACCAACTGGGGTCCTGCGTAGCATCGACCTTTCTTGTATGATGCGAGTTTAGGTCTGAAAATCTCTCATCCAGAATCTTGCGTAGCACGCGCTCAACTTGCTCATCTGTGGGGCCCTGTATGGCCTGTCTCTGTTCCAGTAGAAGGATGCGTTCGTGCAGTTTCCGAAAGCACAGTTCTGTTCTGCGCATGAACTCATGGCTATAGAGATAAGCATGATTGAATTACCACAATGAACGAATTGCTGTGCTTACTACCATGCTGCAATCTGATCGAAAGATTGATTGATCTTCTGCACCTGGAACGTAAACGACATGTTTGAGCCGTAGAAGAGACGTCAAGTAATGAGTGACTGGAGTTATGGGGGGTGGGAAACGCCTTGAGAGGTTCCGCCAGCTGAGTGTAAGTACTTGAGAGTGAAGAGCTACGTATGGGCAAAGACAAAGATGGGGTGGGGTGGGGTGTAGGAAGGGAGAACCGGCAACGCTGATATACGTGTATGATCCTTAAAGGTGTGAATCCCGGAGAGGCGTTTCAAGCGGCACCAACAAGCCCGACTTCTGATATGCAGTTAGGTGGGTAGCGCGGCAGGGCCCTCGGATGGCGCGAGACTTTAATGGGCCGTCTGGCCAGTGGGGATTGCAAGGTAGATATCCAATCAAAGCCACGCAAGTATGCAACCCTCTCAAGTCTCCCGAATTGGGTGTATCTGGCTATACGTGTCAGCTCAAGCAAGGCATCATTCGGAAAAGGGAACGGCGGAACATACCGCTGAATAGAGCTTATTGAGTGGTAAGTGCGAAGACAGGCAACGCAAGATGTAGGAACTGATCTTTCCCTTCCAAGGTTTCCACCGGATGCAATTGCGTAAGTCTCAGGGATGCAGGGGCATATGCAACGACACCGCCCCCATCGATATGATCGACAATGCTAGCGACAAAGGTGCATACATGTCGATGTCGAGTGGCTTACCTGTCTGTGCGTGCAGGGTACCCAGATACTGTTGCCAACCCGTTTGAGCACAGCTCGTGGTCGTCTCACCGCGGAACAAGAAACAGCACGCGGGGACGGGTTCCTGTCCCAGCGGCGGTGCGTGCCGTGCATGCCATCAGGTCAATCCGGTTATTGCCGTACCTCTATGCCAAGGCTCTCGCATGTGGTTGCCTTGTACATGGCTTTTGCATCCCTCTGTTTAGTCTTCGCTAGTATTTTTTTTTATAGAGCTGGAAATGAAGAGAATTCGTCGCTGGTCGAGGTGCGTGACCTGATGATGTCTCTATTCGTCGTTGGTCTTGGGACGCTCGCAAATTGCGCGTCAGGTTCGTGATTACGGCGCCAGTCTCAAAGTAGTTACAAGGGGTTCTTAGCAGCGGATCCCGGGAACGACTTTCAACTCCTTAACCATCCTCTTCATCGGTGAACAAATCCGCAAGCGAAGCAACCAGACACATCAATTGTCCCGACAAACACCAGTTCCCCCTAGTATGTTGCCAGTCTCTAGCTTGGGAAGCTCATAGTTAGTTACGATCAGGTTTTTCTCCAGCCGTGTGCCACTTGGACTGTCCGGGGTCAGTGCGTCGCGTCTTGTCCACACCAAACAATCGCCGATCCTCCTCGCGGTTTTCCTGCGCTTGACTCCGTTCTGTCGTCTTTTGAATGCCTAGAGCCGAATCCTGCTGTGGCTCAGCAATAAAACTTGATTTGCTAAATCACTGATAAGACTCCTTCACACGAATTGCATTCACTAAGTCTACAAACGCGATGCCAGTATACTGACCTTTGATGAGGAAGAAATACATGATTCACCCCACATAACTACCGTGGTAATGTTTGGATGCAGACGGTATATTATTCCCGTTATCGGAGATTGCGCCTAGGCTGCTCAGCCAGCGATGTAATGATCCGAGGCATTGACCTATACGCTCTCTGATTCGCCTTGGAATTCACGATGATCAAGCTTTGGGACACTTAACAATCGGCGATCGGTATGGTATCCTATTGGATGAACGCCAGCATACATTCCATGATTGATATACAACACAGTCGTGCTACCGGGGATACAAGGTACACACATGGCATAGCTTACTGACAGCTGGTATTATTGGAAAGTATGCCGCACAGATTGCAACCGGCATAAATGCGCGCTAAAGCCTGCTTCATCGGTGAGCCACGGATCACGCGTCAATTGCTGAGGCGTCACCCGATACTCTAGTATCGATCAACTAGACTTTTCATGTATTTCATTCCAGAAGCATCGAGTACCTACCCCGCAATCTCCAGGCGCTCATCGATAGAGACCGCAGATCCAGCTAGTTGAATTGTTGACGGACATGTCCAATTCATAGGTCTTAGCCACCTCCACATTATTTGAGCTTTCGTTCGTTGGTTTCAGATCAGATTTTCGACCATCCAAATGCGTATCTGCATATGCAAGGGTCTCTACTTGATAGAGAGCGGTAAGGCTGATAGCCCTTGAGTATCAGCGGACCACATGGCGCCATTGCCGAGCTGATACGTCGGAAGATTTTTCAATTAAACAGGGCAAGTACAAGCATTCTAGCCCTGCGTGTCCAGCTACTTGACTTCGGTAGTTGGATTACATCCCAGTCTGCGAATCCTGTCACTTATATTGGGCTAATGCAGCGTCCCGGGCACTCTGCCTGCAGTAGACTGCACTGGGCTCTGGTATAGCACCCGATTCCGGTAGGGAGTACTCAACTTTGCTGTGGTTTCGCATTCTGGGTCACAATTTCAGGTAAGAATAAGAGTATGTATACTTAAATCGCAAAAGAAGATTCGAGCTAAGAAGGCCTGGATTTAGTGATGGTATTGGACATTACTTAAATATTCTGTTCTGAAATCGGTCGCCTATCGATTCAGACCACCTGCATGCCTCGCCAATTCTGGAAAAGATCATCACATCGTCGATGACTTATGGTCGTTCCACATGAAGGCTAGTTGCCTCCCTTCGCTAAAGACCGTGACATGACTCTTCTGGCACGTCTTCTGATAGAACATGTGCATGCGCGAGAGAGTCGTTCTATCTATCAATCCTGCAAAGTTCTAAGTAGGCAAACAGATATTAGTCCTCGATCCGAGCTTCCTACCTTAGATAGGATCGCATATCCGGGTTCATCCTCGCTTGGAATTTCGCGAGGTCCATACAAATGGCCATGCCGCACCAAGAACCGGATCGCTTGACGCACGAAGTAAGCGCTGGGACGCCGCGGCAATCCCGCGGCGCTTTCAAACCACTCCTACCTGTTTCTTTGTCCATGCTCTCGCGATGGAAGGATCCGATACCACTACCGGTGCTAAATTTATGCTGTCGATGGCATCTCCGTACGAGCTTGACATTGCCGATTCACAGGTCCAGCACCTTAAGCGGAGGCAGATATAGCGATTCCACAATGTCTTCACTCGGAGAATACTGTCCTTACGGTGAACCCCTAGAGACTCAGCGCTCCTCGATCTCTGTGTTAGTCTGACCACTGACTCGCAGGTATCTATGTTTAGCATGTCGGACGTATACCTGCCCTTTTAAGACTCCGAATTGCCGAATATAGATGTCATGTCCATATAAGAGAAAAAGACATACGATTGTAAACTTGTACGACCATCGGTGGAGCTAACGGAATCATCATTCCTTCCACGATAACGAATAGCTTCTGGTTTGGCAAACACAATTGCCACGGCGATCAGCGCTGTCGTGAAAAATAGTGTTCAATGCAAACTGCATTGCACGCTGAACCTGTATGGATGTCTCGGTATTCTAAGTTGACCTTTGGCGACGACGACCAATTCCACGCGGGAATCATCGTAGGTCCTGGTAAGAATCTCAACCGACGGAGAACGAAGAGCTAACCGAGGCATGAGAAGATGAACGTACAACATCTGCGAAGATATGTTCATAAACTATGAATGGAATAATGAGTATCAACAAGAAGAAAGACTCGGTGCTACATCTGCATAAAAGAGTCAATGTCATACGCCCTGTGGATTCTATACCTATATTTGGGTATAGTACCGGGCTGTATACGTTCAGACATCTACCTGAACAACTCTATCGCATCCAAAATCACATTTGGAGCTAGAAAGCCATCACCGGTGCTTCCACTCGTGCAGCTGATCGTAATGGTGTTACTTCCGCTAACCAACGTGCCAGCTGGTATGTCATAGTCGTAGACCTCGCCGAACCCCCGATACGCGCCTCGAGTCAAGCCACGCGAATCGATCTTTGTCGGCGCAGCAGGTGTGGCGGGACTGAAGCTGTTGACTACAACCGAGGGACGGCAACCAGCGAAGGAGAGTGTGGTGCCGACGCGGAGTGTCGCTGCGGCAGTAGAGGTGCCCGAGAACTTGATGGTAAGAGGATTGTTGTCTTTGACAATGGCCATGGGGACGCTGTCAAGGGTGCTGGAGCCAACTGTATATGTCAGTGGACCCCAGGATGCCATGCGTGAGTCTGTGGGATGCATTCGCAATTGCTTGTCTGCGTTCCGGAAGCCCTTAGGCTGGCCATCCCACTCGCCGATGCGCCAGACTGAAGTCTTAGTTTCGGCATCTGCGGCGATGTTCGCAGTGGTGGTCTTGCCAGCTGAGACTGTCACACTGGCGGCTTTGACCTTGAACTCCCCTTGGTAGAGGACTTGTGTGTAGGTTCCCGGCTTCATTGCTGGCGATGTGAATTTTCCGCTGCTGTCGGCGTACGCCCAGTACTGGGCTGCATCGTTGTACCAGTGCAACACTCGTTGGAAACTGGAGCCAACACCTGTTGCCGTCCCAGATACCGTACCCCTAGCAGATGGAGCAACGTAGCCGGTTACACTGAGGTCCTTGAAAAAGGTAGTGTCCATACTGGAGCCGCCTTGGGATACACCAGAGCGAGAGAATGCTAGGGCATATGGCCCATGTAGACCCTGACGGAACTTTTCCGTTTGAACGTGGCCTAAGAAGTACGTTTACGAAGTCAGTGCGTGTCTCACATACAGTTTGTATAGGGACATTCCTTACCACTGTTCATATAGAAGGTCAATGAAGTGTAGTCCCCTGAGATATGAGTGTACGAGGTCAGTATATGTCTCATATTCAGTCCGTACAGAAAATTCTCCTACCTCCATTGTTGGTGTTAATGTCGCGATAGAAAGGACCACCCGAGGAGCCCTCATAAGAGTAGGAGTTCATAAGGAAGCAGGCATGAACTGCGTCGGTACCATCACGATAGACGCAATGCTAAATCGCGTTAGTAGAGAAATTCAAGGTGATGGAGAACTGTAGAGGATCTTACGGTAGTGTCGTCGATGAAACGCTCACTTGAATAAAATTTACTCCGCGTCTGTCCATCGACTACGAAAACATCTGACCCTTCGACTGTCGATGTTGACCCAACGGTCGTTGATACGACGCCAAAAGGATACTCGAGTGGTAGAGCGCTACTTTTCAGACGAGCGATGAAGCGTAGTTCACCAATGTCGGGCTCGGCAGTCGTATACGTCGCCATGTATATCGTCGCTTCGCCAGACTTGGCAACAAGGTAATGCGTCAAGGTACTAGTCGTACAAGTAACCTTGACATATTGGCCTGTTAGATTCTATCAGTCAATTATCTTGATGCACAGGAGACACAACTCACTGCTGATCGTCTCGTACTTGACAGTTGCAGTGCCCAGCCCAGAGGAGATGTGCGATCCCTTCTCAGGCGACTGCAACTCTTCTCCCCTGTACTTAATCGAAGTGATATCACAACTCTTCGCGTTGACGGTAAAGATGAGGGGATTAGTCGCGCCAGCATCAACCACGATGTCGTCGCCAGTTTGTGTGACACCAAAAGCCGCAAGGGCCGAGGGAGAGAGCGTGGCCGCGGCAAGCAGCGCGCTCTTGAACAACATGGCAAGAGACGGAGGTTTCGAAACGATTGATCAACAGAATGGCCAAAGAAAACTCAAGGAATAACACAGGTTTGAGGAAGGAAGGATAGTTCTGTACCCCTACCTATATGCTCACCTCTCAAACCAACAACAAGGAGTTGTTGTTACAGTGTGCAATACCAGTCGGTTCTAAATGCTCCGAAATGCTCATCGTGACCACCCTAGTCCGTTCACTAGCCAGAAGAATCTCACACCTCTTACCCATGATACGCCATTTTACGGTCTTTTGACACCATAATCCACCGCGCTACGAGGCCGGAAGGACGGGAGGTATACCAAGCAGAGGTAGTGGTTCGTGTTAGGTACGTACACCTCGGTATGAGACTGCTTCAATTCCCGGATCGACACTATTGAGTGATGGTGTTGGCCTAGGGCTGAGATTGTTGTGAGGGGTGAATGGTTCCGAAGTCCGGGGTACATGCACAATTAGTGGCGGAACATCTTGGCCTGTAAAATAAGCACTATGGAACAACTTGGCTGGGCTGCATGGGGTAACGCCGTTGCCGACATGGTAAAAAACTCCGGAATACCGGTCGCAACCAGCGAATGACGGTTTCATGTAGAGACGGGAGATTAATGGAATGAGAAGACGGCGCCGTCGTGAGTTGTATGCGAGGTGGAAGTGCGCTACGGCTCTACTGGATAATAAGGTTTAGAATGACGCCGGGAACTCGCGATAGATTGGTTACTTCGTGAACGGGAATAAAACTATTACGAAGGTATTTTGGAAAGAGTGAAGAGAACGGACGTTACCAGAAATGACCGTAGCGACAGTGGTGATGCCACCTTGTCGCTCAATCATCGCCACCTGGGCAGTCGTTCTTGTACAGCGGATTGACCTCCACCTCTCGGCACCAAAGCGCCCACGGCCTCGTCAGTGTGCCTGAAATCGACTCCCAGGCATCATGGCATTCACTGTCGCTCAGGTATTTCAAATTACCGCCCTCAACCTTGGCGTGCCCTGACTTGATCTTTCCACCGGCTTGTACATCTATCTTGCCTTCAAGCGCGTAGCCGGTGTGGGCGTTTAATATCGTCATAGCCGTGGTTTGCGCCTTGGCGGCCTCCTTTGTGTATATGGCTTGGTAGACGGCTTCCTCGATGCCGTGCGCGACGGTCGTAAAGCCATGGCCTTGGAGCAGGACAACCGCATGGTCAGGTTCCATCTTGGGCTCTGCAGACGAGCCACCGAGCTGCGTTGGCAGAGCGGAGCGTACTTTTGAATATATAAAACCGGTCGAAGTCGCGGGTTTAAAGGCGGCGGCGAGGGACGAACCGAGCGTACTGTCGCGGACGAGGAGATCGTGCTTGGAGCCTGACGGGTAGTGGCCTGAGGCATCCCAGACTGGCACGTTGGTACCTAGAGGGAATGCATCAGCGCAGGACAAGATATTGTGGGTTCGGGAAAGTTACCCAAGAAGCCAGCCATGTGTATCGTGTTCTTCAGTGGCACGCCGCTGACACAATACGGCAGAACGTCGGCAGCATGGCTATGCACTACACTGTTGATCGCCGGAAATCTCTTGTATATCTCACTATGGATGTGTCTCTCGAGATAGCCAGGTTTTGCATCCTTCTCCACCGCTTCGGCGCCGTCAACCTTGTATTCGACCAGATCGTCCTGCGAGCTGACGAGTGCCGGCGGCATGTTGCAAGGCATCCAGAAGGTCGCAGGATTATCCGGCGACCGCACCGAGATGTGGCCATAGGCATCGAGGACGCCTTTCTCGCAGAGGATGTGGCAGGCGGTAACGAGGCCCTTGAAGAGGTCTTCAAGGCCTACCTTTTCGCGCTTGGGAAAGTAGCCGGCAGACATATTCTCGATATGCAGATTGTGTTTGCGACACCATTGCGTGCGGTATGTGCAAGTTGTGTAGGCGATTCTGTTCTTGCCTTGCGCACTCGATGACGTATGTGGGCAGTGGGCGGGGGCGGGGGAATGGCTGGTGGCTGGTGGCTGCGCAGCTTCTGGCCAGCAGCCTCCAAGCATCTTCAACCACACTAACCTGTCGACGAACCCATATCCACCTATTCTGAGTATACCATTTGCCTCGATGCACCAACACTAGAGAAGAGTTTGGGTTAATTCGTCACTTCAGGGGTCATAGAGAATACTATCATACATTCCTTGTGGGCATGTTCGTCCAATCAGCCATTACCGTCGCCACCCACCATTCCCTTCATCCCTTGTATGCTCGTTATCCATGTCTGTGTATGTGATATGCGCAACGCCGTGTTTCACCACAGGCGCGCAGAAAGCTCAATGGGCTGGGTGTACCCGTCCAATGCCTGATTAGCCGCTTACCCCCTCATGTGTCTGTATTGGACATTGCTGCCAATACCGAACTATGGCAGAGTTCCCTAGCCGCATCCTACGGGTCCCCTGGGTATCCGTACTTCGATGCCTGTCACGGCTGGCGAAGTATCCCAACCAGATGTCCTCTTTTGTGGATGACTCCCATAGCATGCATCATCGTCACATCTTCCCATGGCCTGTCTTGAACGCGGCTACTCTCTGTTGTGCGAATCGTCTTCTTCCCCCCATCAGCCCATCTGTATGTCGCCGTCTTGCTCGCCCATAGCATCCACGAGATCGCTCTCGCCACTCTCGCCACTTGTCTCTTCGCTGTCGCTGTCTTCGTCCACAATCTTGCCTTCGACCTCGCACTTTCTCGCGTAACAACATCCATTCGTCTCTTCTTTGCCGCCGACGCCAATCCCAGTGTACAGGCCCTGTTTCACCTCCTCGATAATCTTGTCAATGTCAACCGTGCAGTCGCCATCGTTCTCGTATATGATCTTCTTGGCTCGGGTATTGGCTGCTGCCTTTGTGGAATGTGCGGAAGTGATGTGCGTGGTGCCAATGTTGTTTTGAAAGCTCGCGGCGGTCGGATAGCAGGTATCGGTCACGATGTATATTATGTACGGACCCGAGTTCGCAGTGTTTACGACAGTGGCGATGGGCGGATTGGGCTGTTCAATGCTTTGCTGAATGTAATCGCCGTCGTGAACGTTGTCGTTATCGTAGGAGCGCTGAGTGGGTGTTGGCCCATCTTTGCTGCCCATGAACTGGTGGGCGTTTTGAGAGTCAGACGCCATTGCAGGCGACAGGCTCTTTTCCAATGGTACAACCAACAAAGAGTAACGACAACCGCGGCAAGATGTAACAACGTAACAATAGGGCTAATATCGCGAAAAACAAAACAAAAAAGAAGGAGAGAAGGAGAGAGACGCGATGTCTCCCCCCAAAGATATGCAATGCCACTGCGCTGTTCAAACGCAGCCCGAAAAAAATATCGACGAAAATCTACGATGTTGCAAGCATGGGAATCTGGCGCGCGAAGAGGTGAATTCTAGAAAAGCCGATGCGCGGCTAGACCGCATTGCTAATTTATAATGCTCACAGTGCGACGAGCGGCTGTGGGCGTGTGCCAATACTTGGTCCGCGGAGGACAGCAATGCAAAACCAAGGCATCTTTTTTAGCCTCATCGTAGGTGGCGAGCATTCCCACAAAGGGCACATGAAGCTCGCGACACTTCCTCTGCATTTGCCACCCAGGGCAAGCAGCGACGACACCAGGGATGTTACGCGTAACGCAAACTAGGTCTGCGCCACAACTTGCTGCCCAAAACAACCTTGGAATGCTTCGGGAAATTTCGTTTTTCCTTGTCAAGGTCATGCGTCGGAAAATATAAGTCGATGGGCTGTTGATCTTGCAACAAATGGGGGTTTGGTCGCTGGGGTCAGGCGGAGACCACCCAGGGATAAATCTCAAGAGTTTGAAGCAATTTCTGCCCGAGCTGCTGCGTGACCTGTGCCCGACTTCGCCGCCGCCGCCGGATACGATGGGGTGAGGTCTCACGTTACTATGAGTCCCTATCATGGTCCGAAACGAAAAAGAAGAAGCTCCTGGCATGTGCAAGTGGTACATAGAAGCGATCGGCTACCGCTTAGATCTAGAGCGTCTCCAGTCGCGACCCTGGCCCTGGCCGCAAACGCGTTCTAGACATTGTGGATCTGGCTGTCCCTGAGATCAGGTAATGTGGCTCAAGCTTCCGATGACGAATGACATATCTTGGAAAGGCGTTTAGTGTCCCTAAGGATTGGAAGCAGAGTTCGGGATCAAGTGCTAGTTCGTAGGGTTGTCCAAGCATACCCGATCCCTGCGTCGTGCACCGCGACATCCGATCCGCGGGAGAGCTGGTCAGCGGTCCATCCGGATGATCGGGTGAGAAGACTGGGCCTGAGGCTGAAAGCTCTCAAAACTGGGACCACAAGGCTTAGTCTGCAACTTACTCCCACTACCGGTAGCTTACCATGTCTCCGCTGCTGACCGGCAGATGTTGCTGCAAAGTGGCAGCATTCCGCAAGACCCGGCTGGCCAACACGGCAAGTCACATTTTCACAACCACATCGACCTTTGAGGCCTTGCTCGACCTCATCCTGGTCATCAGCCCACACTGACGTGATTGTACTAACGTGACCCTATGTACTAACCTCCATAGCAAACTAAGAACGTCTGGGACAAAGTCAAGATGCAGAAGAGATGCATGTAAGACGGCAGGTCAGATTTTCGCAAATCACATTATATGTAGTCATACAGGATCCAAGACAGATGCAGCCCACACTCCATCTGTCGTCATGTCTGTTTGCCATGTCAGACCTAGCGCCACCAGCTCCGTACGCTGCTAAGTATATCCGTCCCTATCATACAAAAGAGAGAAAGGAGACCATGGTAATGCCATGGGAAGAAAGAAAGGATGAGTTTACTCTTCCTTTTGCGTCGCTGATTGCGCCTCACTGGCTGGCTGAGCCTCCTCCTGATGCTGCTCGACGCTCTTCTCCTTCTGCTGGTCTTCGGCGACCTCGACAGTTGGTGGGACCTCGCTGGCTTCAGGAGCGTTGGCTTGTTCCTGAGTCTCGGGGTTGCGGCCTTCAGCGTCAGGGTGGGGAGGTGCAACGCCATTCTCCTCGGCATCGCCATGTGACTCCACCAGGCCCTCATAAATCTCGTGGCCTTCACCATCGATGATACGGGTCCGAGTCTCGTAGCGCGTCTTGAAGCTGACCTTGCCGGCAAGTGCCGACACCTCAGCATCGTCGAGGATACGGCCGTTCTCGTCGCGGTACTCAATACGCTCTTCTTTGGATACAACCGGTAGGTCTTTGGGAGGCTCCTGAGGTGGCTGGGAAACTACTGCTTGTTCAGACACCACGTTCTCCTGCTTCGGCTCCTTTGCTTCCTGGATTGGCTGCTGGTTTAGCTGTTCCTTGGGTTGCTCTTGCTTAACCTGGGGAACGACCTCCGGTGCGGCTGGGGCCGGAGGCGCGGGGGGTGCTGAAGAAGGTACAGCAATAGATGCTACCGGCTCAGAGTGCATGGTGTTGTATGCTTCGTACTGGAATCGGTTAGTAGGTGCGGGTCGTCCACAACGTAAAGAGTACTTACAGAAGTGAGGAAGTTGTTGCAGTCCCAGTCCCAGGAGTCGAAGAGCTTGACACTGTTGCAAGCATCCTTGGTCCATGCGTTGCCGTATGCCAGTGGCGAATACACCGTGAAGACCGTGATAGCGATAGCCAGGAAACCAACAGCTGCTGCTTGACCGATAGCAGGGTACTGCCTTAGGCCGAAGACACTGAAGCGGTAGCTCACAAAGTCGAAGATCTGGCAAAGAGCGAGGATGGCAAAGTACAGGGCGGGCAAGTAGTGGTGCAGGAACAGCTGACGCGCCATCAGGTAGAATGGGAAGTAATGGAAAGCCCATCCGAGAATGCTCATGCCAACCTCGTAGTCGAAACGCTTGAAGGTGACGTTGCTGTAGTCGCGGTAGCCGCGCTGCCAGCGGAGGATTGCGATACCCTTGATAACGATGTAGAGAGCAATGAGCGCGCTGGAGCTCCACCAGATCACTGGGTTGCCCAAAAGATAGATTTGACGGTTGTGCTTGCCCCAGAAGTTGATACCGCGGCGCAGAATTGGCCAAGATGGAGGACGGGAATCCCAGGCATGAGATTCAGTGAGGCCAGCGTTGGTCTTCCACATGACTTTCTGCAGCTCCCAGAACTTGCCAAAGAATCCGGGGTTACGGTAGTTGACCTTCTCGACCTCACCATCAACCATCAACGGGTGGACGTTGCCCTCGATATACCAGATGCTGTTGGGCAAGGTACCTTGCTTAGCGCAGGTAACTTCTTGTTGCTCAAAGCCCCAGTCGGGAAGCTTGACTTTGTGCGAGAACAGCGCGCAGCCAGTCATGACGTGAATAAGCCTAAACTTGGTCTGAATAGTTCGGACGCGCTTCTTAGCCACTGCTCCATCAGACTTGCTCTTAACAATCTCAATACGGAAGAGGTCGTTTGCATCGCCCTCGAAACCTTCATAGCCGTACGCAGAAACTTCGTTCTGCCAGTCAGCCTCGGTAACAGGTGGGCGGACATCGTGGGAGTGAAGGCGGCGGTCAGTAGTGATATGGTAGAGACGGACGACACCACCATCCTCAATGTAAGTTGGGCCGATGTTGTCCCATGCCTTTGGGCTTGTAAGGTTTGGTCCAGTGTAGTCCTCAGGCATAATGGGAAGAGTCTGGTTCTCCATGATCCAAATGTTGTTCTCGTCCTTGTGGGGGTAGAGGGTGATTTGTTGCTGCTTGCTGCCGGTCGGGTACATGTGGCTGTGTGAATGAAGGTATCCGCCCTGAGTGTTCCAGTGGCGCAGAGAGACACGACTTCCATAGGCAACGTCAGCAGGGACAGCTTGCATGCCCTTGGAGTTCAATGTCGCTTGGAATTCGGACGACATGAAGCCGTCGCCTTCGCCAGGGTTGACCAAGCAGATGAAATGGATTCCGAACATGGCCATGTAGAACGAGACGGGGATGACAATCAAGCAGAACACGCGGGCGAAGAAATGCTTGAACCACAATCGTGGTGTGACGTTCTTGGTGTCCCCAAGAAGGACCCAGAGTTGCACAAGCGTCAAGCTGCCAACCCAGGCAATAGTAAACAGGCCAACCCACTTGACACTGACTGTCGCGCCGAGTCCGATACCGGTAGAGACCAACCAGAACCACCAGGATGGCTGGAAGGCCTTTGCGGGTCCTTGTTCGTGCTGATTCATGAAGCTTGTCCAGGCGAGTGCGGTAAAGGCTGTGAAGATGACGAGCGGCGAGTCGAGGAGGATAAGGCGGGACTGGGTCACAAGCGCGTTGTCTGGCTATGGTCAGTATATTAGGCAATACACTAGGGGGATATGACCTACCAAAGATGACGAGGCCAGCACCAAGGGCTGCGGTGGTAGTACGGCAGCCGGCAGCCTTCAGAGTAAGGAACATGGTCGGAATCGTCAAAACACCGAGAATGGCGGGCAACATGCGCATAGTGACATATGGGACCTTGGGCTCCAGGTAGTCCTTGCCGATATCCTTGAAGTCGAAGTTTCCATCGAAGCCACCTAACCATCCTGCCAGTGTGATGAGGAGTTTCGCAAGCGGCGGGTGGACGTCCATGAAGAACCTGCCCTTGATGTATTTCGAAGCAAATCCACCGAAACTGAGAGCCGAGTCAGCGAACAAAGTCCTTCCGATTCTCGCTTCAACGATGCGACTTACTGGACTTCATCGAAGACAACGCTGGTAGGCTGTTGAATGCGGAAGAGGCGTACAACGGCAGCAACGG
The DNA here is from genome assembly GCF_042100115.1 of Alternaria dauci. NCBI lineage: Eukaryota > Fungi > Ascomycota > Dothideomycetes > Pleosporales > Pleosporaceae > Alternaria > Alternaria dauci. Next base: position 2,668,389 of record NC_091275.1, read on the forward strand.
CAGTCAAGATAGCCAACAACGACCAGTCGGAGCCGGGGAGGTTGAAGATGTCATGGTCCTGCACTCCCTCGGAAGCATAGCCTTGGACCTTCTGCTGCTGCTGCTGCGTCTTTTGCTGCTTTCGGCCATTCGGTGCGGGCGACCGCGACTTGGAACGCGACTTGGATCTACGCGACGGAGGTTTCTCGCCTAGGTAGGCATTGGATGCCGATAGGGTCGCCATGACGGCGGGATGTGACGATGTGTCGTAGCTCGATCAGCTGGTAGACGGCGTTGTACCGAAAGTTGGGAACGCTACGAAGTTTCCACCGCAATCTAGATTGGAGCCACTTGGGGCCAATGTCGTAACAAAGAGGATTAAAGAGAGTTGGAAGAGAGTCCCATCTGGATGGGGAGAGAGAAGAAGTGGGAGTCTCAATGGTAGGCGCAACAGTTCAGGCTAGGGGGGAGGGTCCCGCGAGGAGTAGCGGTTGCGTACCAATTAACCCTTGTTGCAAGCTGTTCCTTACGAGGGGCCTTACCGAACTGGGAGGGCTGAAAATAGGTCAAGGCCCGTATAGAGCAGTCACTCCACGGAATCTTGCATCTATCTTGAATAGTGCAGGCAATCCTATCAATATTAGTGGTCTGACGACTTGACAGCGATCCCAAGCCGAGGCGCCTTGGGTATTGCGCCGAGTACTTCAAAGTTCACCCTGACATCTGTGGCTGATGTGTGGCTCAACTGTGGCTGGCGGCCATCGGCCCGGAACATCTTTCTCGCAGGAGCGGCGGCCTGTTGTACTATGGGAACTTTGCGACAACTCCAAGCCCAGTCGCCGCTCCCCCATCGTCCACGAACGCCCCACGCGATCTACGCGCAAGCCAGTGAAAGCAGGTAGTCGCGATTGAGGTCTTGTTCACAGCGCCCAATAACTATCGCTTGTCCCTGCGCTAGTCATCGGTGTACCCATCTTTTGCGACTCGTAAACAGCACTCCCGACACCATCCCCCGAAACCGTAGCGAACATCATCACAACGCGCCATGGCCAATCCCAACGGTGAAGGCGCTCCTGCAGGGCCTCCGGAGCTCGATGTCAAGCCGCCAGCGAACCTGGTCATCCCCCCGCCCAACGTGCGCGAAACGATTGCAAAGACGGCTGATTTCGTCGCCCGCCGAGGCGAAGTGCACTTCAATGGATTGAAGCAGCGTGTCGCGTCTGACCCTTCGGCGTCAAACAACCGCAACTTTGTGTTCGTCATGGAGGACGACCCCTACAACGCCTACTTCCTGTGGTACCTTCAGCAACTCAAGGAGGGTCACGGGCGGTCGGCTGGAAGTGCTAAGCAAGTGGTTGACAACAAGCCCAAGGGGCCACCAGAACCGCCCAAGTTCCGCTTCTCCGCGCGCATGCCAAATATTAGTGCAAAGGATCTGGAGGTGCTGAAGCTCACGGCTCTATACACGGCGCGCGTGGGTGAGAACTGGCTGAAGGACTTGCGCAACCGTGAGTCTGGCAACTTCCAGTTTGACTTTCTCCGACCAAACCATAGCTTCTTCCAGTTCTTCCGGTCGCTCGTTGAACAATACAAGATCCTGCTGGAGGAAGAAGCCACCGTCGAGGCACGTATCGAGGAGTTGCAGCAGAACATCAAGAACCGATTCCATGTGCTAGATCGCGCCAAGGGGCGTGCAGAGTATGTCAAACACGTGACTGCCCAGAAAGAGAAAGAAGAGAAGAAGGCGGAGGCTGAGAAGCAAGAGTATGCGACAGTCGACTGGCACGACTTCACAGTCATCGCGACTGTGCTCTTCGACGAGGTCGACGATGCAGCGGATCTGCCTCCCCCCGCACAGTTGAACGATCTACAGTCGCAGTCGCTCGAGCAGAAGGCTGCGGTCTCACTCTCCACCAGGCGTCTCGAAGAAGCCATGCCCGACGAGATGACTTACTACAACGTCACACAGCAGCAGGTACCGCCGCCTCAAATGCCGCCAAACTATGCCCCTGCGGCACCGCCTGTGCAGCCACCGTATGGTGTACCGTCCTATGTGCCTCCCCCTGTGCCCGACTACCGGACGCCGGCACAGATATCGCGCGAGGAAGAGCAAGCTCGACAGGCAAGGGAGCGGCAAATGGAGAGCGAGCAGCGCGCACGCGCTCAGGCTGCTGCTAGAGGAGCGCCTGGTCGCATTGTCACAGACTACGTCCCCCGCGCTGCCGCAAAGAAGGCAAACGTTCCGATGGCCGTGTGCCCTAACTGCAAGCAGCAAATCCCTTCAAACGAGATGGACGAGCACATTCGCAGTAAGTTCTCCCCCTTTTCCATCTTTCCAGAAACCTTCACTAACACTGTGTGTCAGTCGAACTGCTCGATCCACGCTGGAAGGAACAGCGCGACAAGGCTGAAGCCCGGTACTCTACCACAATCAACACCGCCGACGTCGCAAACAATCTCAAGCGTTTCGCTAGTCAGCGCGAAGATATCTACGACGGCGCTACCGGATTACCTATATCTGCAGAGGAAGAAGCTCGGAGGAAGAAGGCCGCGCTGTCGTACGACGGTCAACCTGATCCTGCCAAGGACGCTGCCCGTCTTTCACAGATGCAGAGCATGAACGTCCAGGAGCAGCTGCGCCGGATCCAAGAGAAGCATCGCCAATAGGGCGTATACACGAGTGAGTCTTGATTTTTCTTCTATGTGATTCGTTGTGGAGGATGTCGATTGCTCTGCTTGCATTGGGTGGCGTTTTTGGCCATGTCATTTGTGTATACCACCGACCAGAAGCCAGAAGAGCTTCGTCAATTTCGATAGTTCCGAGTCACTAGCTCGGTTGTAAAACAACAGCTGCCAAAGCTTAATGAAAAGTGTGCTTGAATATTGTGCTCCATCTGCAATTCGTTTCCGCGATGTTCAGCGTGGGGTAAGCTGTAGCAGTTTGTGTGCCTGCTTACTGCTCGGACCCTTCGAGGCTTCGCTCCGACATGTGCCCCAGCCCTATGACCTAACCAGCGACTTTTATTCCCAGGTCGCACCGTTCACATACACACTGCGGCACATCGTCCACAACCATGTCATTAACACAGGCAACAAAAGGCGACATGCCCTATCAAGTGCGCTCGCTCGTACGTACCCCTCCTACACTATTTCGTATCCGCTATTGCGACTCACGGGTGTCGCCGCCTGGGATTCGCGACCTACAATGCGCACTGCATCTCTACGCATACTGTACAGGTGGACTGCGCGCGCACTTATCGCTTCCATTGTTGTAGAACGTCGACTAACCACTCTCTGCAGTACCGCTCCCTCCTGCGCCAGAGCAGCCAATTCGCCGCCTACAATTTCCGCGAATACGCCAAACGGAGAACTCGCGATGCATTCCGGGACAACAAGAACGTGACAGAAGAGCGGACAATACAAGAGCTGGTACAGAAGGGCCTGAGTGAACTGCAAATGCTAAAGGTAAGATACACTTCTACCCGTTCGGTATTGGAGTGGAGGGGCTGCAGCGCGCGGCGGAAAAGGTGGCAAGCATAACAGGTCGCAATTTACAGACCCATCAGGCGACACATATTGTGGGATACGAGAATGGCAGATGGAGCGCAGAAGCATAATATGGGATGTACTGGAATGCATACTGACTCGGTTCACAGAGACAAACGGTGATAAGCCAATTCTACCAGATCGACCGATTAGTCGTCGAAGGAGGGAAGGAGGGCAAGCAAAAGGGAAACAGAAATGACATCGTAAGAGTGAAGGATCAGGGGTGGGACTGAGTAGTTCGTCACAAGTGCGGATACGATGATGAGACGACATGATCTTGTAACAATATGGCGTACATTGCATGTGGAAGCGGAGATATGCGCGGCAGCGGAACAGCTACGCCTGTCCCGACGACGATGAAAAGTCGAGAATGAGTATACTGTACTATATCGTGCCTGTAATTCGACTCTATCGAATGAGATGTTCAGAGTACATATGAAATTTACATGACATCAAGGATTGGTACTTCCAGCGCACATAGAAAAGACACGAGCCGTCATCACAGCAGCATGACTAGGATAGATTTGAATGTCTCGTGTCACGTCTTCTGTCATATACGTATTCTTGGAATTGCGGACCTTGTGAGTGGCTCGCTGGCATGCGTCATTGCGGAACTGGGGATCATCCGAACCACGAGGCTAGACCAGATGAAACAACATTGGGAAACTTCAAGAATTGAATGTGATACTTAGGGTCGATACTCTCTATTCTATCGAAAGACCATTCAGGAGGCTAGTGATCGCGTCTCGAGATATGAGGCAGCGATCGCAGATGCACCCAAAACGGTCTAGCGGCGCACGGTTGTGCCTGCCATCTGCAAAGAGACGCGCTTCCCCTTCACGCATCGCGACTTCCCGACGCATTGCGCCGACTCTCATACCCACTTTCACCGCCTGATCCAGTCCTCATCGAGGAAACCACACGTCGCCATGGCACCGGTACGTCACCCCTCCCTCTGTTCGAGCGTGCATCCTCAAGCTGCTTGTGTCACATCGAGTTGCCGCTTTGCACGCGCGCGACGCAACACCGCTATTGCCGTCACGTGCATCGCATCTTGAACATTCCATCATCTTATGCAGGACACGTCTTGAAGAGATATCTTTGTGGTCTAGAGCCTTGCCTACGTGACGGGTGGTGATGAGTACCTCTCTGGTACCTGCGCTCCATTCGTGCAAAGCAGCGGCCATGGCCTATTCTTTTCCCTTAACCTGAGCAAAGTAGCATGCGTGAACGTGTGCTTATCCGACAAGATGCTAACATCATGTGACTAGTTTCGGAACAGGGACCGATCTAACAGATCAGGGCGTGGCCAAATAGAACACAATGTGTTAGAAGGACTTCCCATCAGTCAATACCGGGAAGCCGAGATTATCATTGAGCCCAATTCGGCCGACAACAAACCTTTGGATAAGGATGCTTGGCCCGAACTACCCATGCCTCGAGATTCTCACATGTTGCCTGAGCATTCTCAACAGCTTCTGCGAGCAGCACGGTCCGGCAAGTTGTACAAGCCACCCGCGCCTCCAGAAGACGACAACGAGATGAAAGATGAAGAAGAAGAGACCAAAGAGATTCGTACCGGCTTCACCATCAAAAAGTACGTCAAAGTTCCGCGACATCTAGAAGTTTCGGAACCAGAATATCTCGCAAAGAGAAGAAAGGGCCTACCGTCACCCTACGTCAACGGCCAGGTCGCGCAACCTGCATTGCGAGAGACCAAAGTAAAGAAGCTTGATGCTGACGGTAATGTGGCTGTTTACAAAGTGCTCGTACCAGAAGGTCAGGCTGTAGAAGGCGAAGTTCAACCTACAGACGCCGCGATCGAGGTTGCACCGGCCACCGCGGCACCAGGCACCATTGTTGAGGGAGTCGGTGTGGTGAACGCGGAGGGTGTGGTTGTAGCTAACGACATTCTACAACAAACGCCACCTAGGCGAAGGCCGCCACCTCCCAAGAAGAAGGTGAAGCGTGGAGGTCCGGGCAGGGGGAAGAAGAAGGTCGTCTTCGCCGAGGGTGGGGCAGAGCAAGGAACACCAACATCAATGGCTGGTGGTGACTTGCTGGGCGTACCAGGCGTCAAACGGGAGGACGGATCAGTAGCACCTTCGGATGGCGGAGATACACCAATGGCAGACGCTGGCGGCGAGGAAGAAGAAGGTTCTGGCGAAGAGGGCTCGGAAGATGAGGATCAAGACATGGAGCATACCTCGAACCCAACGACTCCTCAGGCATCTTCTGTAGCCCCTACCAGCGGCCTAGCGAACGAGATATCTAGTTTCACAGACGCTACTCTAACAGAAGACGCCGCGTTAGCAACCGAAGCACCACCGACTTCCAACGAGCCTTCTCAAGATAACGCAATAATCGAAAGGACCGCACTCGAAGCCGTCCCGGACGACACGGTCATGCAAACGCCGAAGCGTGACCCATCAAGTTCACCCGATCTACCGCTCTCTACCGTATCCCATAGTCGCCAGAATTCTATGAACCAGATCTCGACTTCTGCTACCACCACAGAAGCCCTTGTTTCTGGAGATGCTCCGAGTGAAGCCCCAGCCCCAACAGTGGAAGAGGACGCGGCACCAGTGCCTGTGGTCGCATCTGAGCCGGAGTCCCAGCCCGAACCCGAACCCGAATCTGTACCAGCACCCGTGCCCGAAGCTAAGCCTATACCTGAGCCTGAATCTGTGCAACAAGAATCAGTCGCTCCTTCTGCACCACGTTCAGAACCAGACCCTATGGGAAGTCTTGAGCGACAGTTGGAGAAAGACAACGAGGATATTGGGGGGTCATAGAATGGCCAAGCGCAATACTTTCTGAGTCCAAAAGCTTGGTTCATGTGCAGTATATGGTGTGCAACTGCAACAGGAAGGCGACCAAAGAATAGAGTCGGGGGCTCTCGTGGTTAAATGTGAGCGATTGTGGGTGCATACGTTTCTAGGATTTGAATACGGTATTGGTCTCTGGTTAGGCGTCACGCACATCATTGTATTAATATCAACTTCTCACTTTTCTAGTCATCTTTCGCTAGCACACAACCTTCCAATTCCTCAGTTGTTGAGGACTCTTCTCCGGCATGTTTTCGTTGCATATTGCCGTTATCGATGTAGATATGAGGGTTGCGATCAGATGCGCTACCCCACAATCCAACGCACGCTCATACGTCATTTTCGACTTTCCCCGTCGGAAACAGCACTTGTCCCAACCTCACTAACCAGCCTTGGAGACACTAACGCGACAAAGGCGGGTAGTTTCCCGTGCTATCGACCTTGTGCTCAAGCCTATATATAGGGGACTGATTAGACAGCACTTGAGTCTTACGTCCCAGGAAACCTCTTGAGATCGGATAAGCAGATACCATGCCTTCGATAAGCGAGATCGTAAAGGCAAACCAGCCGGACATAGCATCGTATGAGGAGCTCTGTAAGTGCTCTTTTCGTTCCAGGTAGGCTAGCATTAACAGCTATCCAGACAGATGGTTTCACACGCACCCCGAGCTCTCTTTCCAAGAAGCCAAAACTGCCGAGGCCATCGTAAAACATCTTGAGACCTTCAAGGCTTTCACAATTCACACCTCTATCGGTGGTCACGGCATCGCTGCCAGCTTCTCGAACGGCCCTGGAAAGACCCTCCTCTTACGTGCTGACATCGATGCGCTACCTGTTGAGGAGAAGACCGGACTGAACTATGCGAGTACGGCGCGCATGAAGGACCTAGATGATGTTGAGAAACCCGTTATGCATGCTTGTGGCCATGACATGCACATCACAGCGTTGCTTGCGGCGGCGGAAACTTTGGTCAAGTGTAAAGACGCGTGGAGTGGGGAGCTGATTCTAGTATTCCAACCCGCGGAAGAGAGGGCAGGCGGTGCGCAGAACATGGTGGATGATGGGCTTTACAAGAAGGTCAAGGAGCCAGACGTCGTTGTAGGTGCGCATGTCATGCCAGAAAGAGCCGGTGTCATAGGAACGAAGCATGGTTTGATTGCCAGCTCTGCAGATCGATTCCAACTCCGAATTGAGGGCCGACAAGCCCACGCATCCACCCCACACCGCGGCATCGACCCCATCCTTCAGGCCGCCTCTACCATCATGCGTCTCCAATCCATCGTAGCGCGAGAAGTAGACCCTCTGGACTTTGCCGTCGTAACAGTCTCTGCCTTCCACGCCGGTGACGCCGAAAACATCATCCCCTCCGAAGCCAACCTGAAGATCGACGTCCGCGCCGCTCTACCCCAAACCCGCGAACGTGTACTCGCGAGCGTGAAGCGCATCGTCTTCGCCGAGGCCGAAGCATCAAACAATCCGAATGTTCCTACCCTGACACCTACAACACAGTTCCCCTTGCTCTTCAACGACGCTGATATCACCAATGCACTCGAAGAGTCATTCTCAGCTCACTTCCAGCCCGGCAAGCATTCTTACCAGTCTGACATTGCGCGCTTGCAGGGATCGGAAGACTTTGGCATCTTGGCTACAGCGATCGGTAAGCCGAGTTGCTTTTTCCTGTACGGAGGCACGGATCCGGCGGTGTGGGATAAGGCGGAGAAAGAGGGGAGACTCAGTGAGGATGTTCCAGGAAATCATAGTCCATTCTTTGCACCGGTTGTGCAGCCTACGTTGACGGTGGGGATGGAGGGATATGTTGTTGCTGCATTGACCTTTTTGAAGAAAGGAGAGTGAGGGAGCTGTTAGGGTTTGCTTTTGCGGCAGAAGGCGAGTGCCATGGGCGTTCTACGTGGAAAGGTATGGTGCAAGGGAGTAAGATGCTTTGAGTGGAGATATTGGTGAGAGTTGTAGCCATTAATCTTAAGCGTACTTGAGGTGAAGCTCCTTTAACCACATTTCCTCGTACTTTCTCCTATGTTTCCAGTTTTCTTAGTATGGGTACACAAGTTTTACATCAGTGATTGTCCCAATCATCCTCTCATATGGCTTAGTTCTGTCAATCTCATCCGCTGAACGAATATCCCTAATCATTGAAGACCAAAGCTCCACCGGTTTCTGGAACCCCACCGTTATCTAGGTACTGCCTAGATAGTCCGGCAGATGTAGAATGAAGTTTTTAGAGAGATTCCGACTATACCTAGGTAGCGTCAACGCAAATTCATCTTAGATATCAGGGAGTAACGGCTGAAAATCTCGTCGGGGAGGTCCGCTTACTACATTGTCCTATGGTTCGGCCCGTCGTGTTGACATCATGGGTGTCGGCCTGGGAGTGGTGGCCTGCACTCGCGACATTGGGATCTCGTCATCGGTGGACATGTCCTTTTTCTTATCGACAATGGCGATTATGAGATCAGGAATCGGCATGAACCAGAGTAGACTTTTGTTTGTCAGCGTCATCGTGTGTGCGTCGCAAACCAGGTGTGCTTACAGTTCCAAACCCCCCAGAGTAGTCCTTGCAAGGAACGTTGGAAGGTGGGCTTTGGAATTCAATTGCCGCGATTGTGAGCCCAATACCAGGACAATCCCGGTATCGACTAACCAGAATGCGGTCATGAATACGTGTATTCCAAGTGATACATTATCGTTTTGCGCTGTCGTGAACGCATACAGCTGTGCGATAGAGTAGGCGCATGTCAGGATCGTGAGGACGGCCTAAATATCATGATAAGCTATGCATCCGGAACGAGGTTCCAATACGTACAAGAGTTATAGAGTACACCAGAACGTTATCTGCCTGAAATTGGATAATGTGGGCATTTAAACCAAGGATGACGATTGCAAACAACAGTCGCGCAGTGTACGTGGCTACAAACTGAATGTCTTTCGGCAACGAACGAGTTTGGAAGTATGCTGGTGCTCTGCTCATGATGTTTGGTTAAGGCAAGAGAATGATCGACTAATGAAGTCTTTGGCGTAGGAGCATGTGAGCAGTGGATGGAGATATGACTACGAGAGATAGAGATGATGGCAGTAAGTGTAAACTTTCTTATACAGAGATACTAAGCCCACGAAAAGTACTCGCAAGTGTCTGAGACATCTTCGAATCATGCGCCTGTGTCTGTTTGGCTACGCGACATGTATTGGACCCGTCGAAAGACATCCAAGACCCAGAGACTCCTCAAACCGCATACGTTGTACTCAAGACTTTGCACAACCCTGTTCCATCCTAGTCACTAACTGCATGTGTGAGCATTCCCCCTTGAGATGCTCTTCAAGATCATAATCTCAAAATCTAAATTATCTTGCTTCTGTGGATGACAAGTGCATCCCTCAGAGTTGATGATCATCCAAGTGATTCAGAATCTCATCAATTCTAATATGACACCGCTGAACAAGAGCTGCATATCGGTCAACCTCTTCCTGAAGGCGTTGATGATGATGTCGCAGATCCACTGGTCGGTCAGCAGTATCTCGAACTTGGAGGCAGAGGATAAGAAGACCGATATACAGAACGAGAATGGACGGTAATAAACAGATAAACGTAAGAACTACGGTTAAAACGGAGAGCTCTTGCTGTCCTTTCAAGATCAAGTCGTGCGACATAAGTGACCGATAGGCAACGAGGTGTTCTAGATCTGTTTTCGGTATGACAGTTGGTAAAAGCCAGGAAGTGATGAGATAGACGAGGTCTGCAGAAGATGTCGATATGTCAGCGTGTCCACTTCCAATACTATATATGTTCGGTATTCAGTTTGCTGCACAGCGAGCATGCGGGATTGCTGCCAGCAACTGTTGCGCGTGAGTAGTCACGAAGCAGTTTTCCGTAACACAACAATCTGCTGCTCAAGACGTATTCTGAACGCGATAGCTGCCTAGGCATGGGCGCCTTGGTGTTCGACAGGAACATCCGTCTCAAGTGGTTCTACTATAGTATGTGGTGGTGTATGTAAGGAATGCGGAGAATGTGCTAGGTATTGTTGCGCCCATCCTTTAGATGTGCCTCCACCCCTCCTACGCCACGCGCTAGTGACTTAGCGCACGCACTAACTCCTCCCGAGGTCCACCTCCTTTCGCAGACGGGTGTCTTTGATCTATCTCTCTCGACAGCAAAAGCACGCAGTATACTCAGGTACACTAGCAACAAGACTCCTCGACAATCTTCATCCAATACACTTGTGCCAACAAACCCAAAACCAACGTGCAAGTCGTGCCGCGCGGTCGAGCCGCCGCCCCACAGCTCGCGGGGCCCATTTTCGCCCCAGCCAATAGCAGCACCGAACGCGCTCTTGACTGTGACAAGCTCAACCACAAGCAAGCCTCCCGATATAGATGCGTACCAATGGTTCAATCGTCTTGGACATATACAGGGTGCCATGGAAAGGGCGGGTTCTAGCTGGGCTGCTTAGACTCCGCATTCGGAAGTCCAGACTTGCATTTTATGTGATGAAGCAAACCATGGCTTTCGCGGTGAACCACGAACCGTAAAACTGAGTCGATGGTTTCCCTGTTATATGTAGATTGAGATCCGCTTCACTCTCTCGCTGTCGCTGAGTCCACACTGCTATCATAATTCTAAGTCATTCTTTTCAACCAGTCACTCATTCACGATATGCTTTCTTTGTCGCCCCTCATTATCACAGCGCTGCTAGGCGCCATAGCTAGCAATGCTGCGCCACTTGTTCAGGAGCGAGGTATGTCGGTGCTGCGGAATGTTCTCAACCACATCGACTAACAAGCGACAGAAATTGCACCAGACTTTCTGGCCAGCCTCAAATTGATGGGACAGTATGCTTCAGCGGCTTACTGCTCAAACAATTATGACTCTACCGGTGATCAGATTGAATGCTCGACTGGAAACTGCCCGCTTGTGCAAGATGCAGACTCTACTACAGTCATTGAGTACAGTCGGTAAGTTCGTAACCTATTCTTGTGCTCACCAGTTTGGGATGAGACTCATACAACCCCAAGCAACATGTATACTAACAAGATGTAGAGACGAGACCTCGACTGACGTCACCGGCTTTGTAGCTATCGACCACACCAGCAAACTTATAGTCGTTGCCTTCCGAGGTAGTCAAACAATCGATGCGTGGCGCACAAACCTCGACTTTGGCACCACGAAAACGGATATTTGTCCGGACTGCACTGCGCATAGCGGTTTTTGGCAGTCTTGGAAGGATGCGCGCGATACTGTGTTGCCCGCTGTGAAGCAAACGTCTGCTGCGTTTCCTAGCTACAAGATCATTGTAACAGGGCACTCGCTGGGCGGCGCAGTCGCTACACTCGCAGCTGCAAGCATACGCAACGCTGGCTACATCGTGGCTTTGTACAGCTACGGAGCACCCAGGATAGGAGGTAGCAAGATCAGCTCTTATATCACGAACCAAGCTGGCGGTAACTATCGGGTCACCCACTGGAACGACCCTGTGCCTAAGCTTCCGTTGCTAACGATGGGCTATGTTCATATCAGTCCTGAGTACTACATCAACAAGCCGAACAAGCAAGAGGTGTCGCCTGACGATATCAAAATCTACGACGGCGCTATAAACTTGAGGGGAAATATGGCCTGGCTTATCATGGACATTGAGGCTCATCGATGGTATTTTGGAAGTATGTATACTTGCGGAGCTAGTAAGTTGAAGCGTGGAGTAGTGGAGATGAGAGATGTCGAGGGAAACATGGAGGTAGTTGCCACGTTCTGAATAGCCTTGAAGGTTGCTCGTTCCTTCTCTATTGTTTATGTAGGGTACGCTATGCTCAATACTCGATTCCTGTCCGTTCTCCCCTGCCCACAAAGCCCTCTATTCCCCCATCACTCTCAACCTCCCATGCTAATACTCCCGTCACGACGTTCCGTTCGTAATCCCGACCGAGGAAGAGGGCAGTGGTGGCGATATGTCTCGTGTGAGGCTTTGTGTTAAGCTAATCCCTGGTTTGTGTATTGTCTATGGTCATGCTCGGGTGTTTTTGCGTGTTCAAACATCAGTGTCTTTCCGATTGTCCAAATGAATGCCATGCAAAGCATTCGTGATTGGTGTTCGTCTTGCTAGCGTGTAATTTGGGAGTGAATTGCGCGCCGTGTTCGACAGACGACGCGTCGAAAGCAATGACGTCATCTATGCGTGATTCAGTATTTCAAACATCACAGCCATCTCATGAGTATTTTGGTCAGTCGTACGAGTATTCGAAGGAAGAGCAGGCGCCGGCATGCCAAAAGCGAAAGTTCCGGATCGTGACGAGCAGCATACACGCGTCTGCGAAGTGTGGGGTCCCCGCATGATCCGATCGCCTGCTATTGGACATCGGCAGACTTTCTTCCTGTCTGCTCGGCAAACTTTCTTCCTGTCTGCTCGGCAAACTTGCCCAAATATCGACCACATTGCAACAACGTCCCGCAAACATAGACACGAAGTGGTTAGACAGCGCCCATACTCCGCACATAATGAGGGTGAACGGAAGACGTAGGGCCCACCGATGGGCATCTAGTAGCTCTGGAGCATGGATGGGTGGATCAGCGGACGGGTTGGCAAAAGAACGAGCATATTATAAATATTCCCATATCCTTCTGGTATTCCCTTGTTACCGTGTTCTAAACCTCCTCTGATCTCATTTCTTGTACATTCGAGTCGCCAGGAGCTGCTTTACAATGTCGTTCGATACAGAAGTCCTCATCATAGGCGCGGGCATGAGCGGCCTGGGCCTCGCAGTTCAAATCATTCGAAAGTATGGTCTTCGCAACTTTGAGCTCGTCGAGAAAAGTGACGATGTCGGTGGAACCTGGCTGGCAAATACATATCCAGGGTGTGGATGCGATGTAAGTGGTTCTGGGTTCAATGTATTAATGGTACTGAGCCCTTTGCTGAGCTGAATAGGTTGCCTCACATTTTTATTCCTACAGCTTCGCATTGAATCCGAATTGGTCACGAAAATATTCCATGCGCCCAGAGATTCAGGCCTACTTTCGCTCTGTAGCCGAACAGTACAAAGTCGTTGATCACGTCCGCTTCCATTCCATTGTCGAGAAGGCAGTTTGGAACGATATTGACAACGTCTGGGAGGCGACTATTCTGGACCTGCAAACTAAAGAGCGAATAACAAGGCGAGCGAAGATATTAGTTTCAGGCGTTGGCTCACTGTCAGTACCGAAAACATGCGACCTACCGGGAGTAGAGACGTACGAGGGCAAGCTGTTTCACTCTGCCCAGTGGGACCACAGCTTCGATTGGAATGACAAAGATGTCGTTGTACTTGGTATGTTGTGAAAGCAGGGCCAGAGAATCATGAATTATCATACTTACAAGCTCTCAGGCAACGGCTGCTCGGCGACCCAGTTTGTTCCTATCATGGCTAACGAGCCCAATCCTGTGCGCAAACTTGTACAATTCGGCCGGCAAGCACAGTACCTCGCAGAACGTCAAAATCCATACTACTCGGAGACATTTAAAGCAGTGATGCGCTACGTACCATTGGCAATGCGCCTCTATCGCGCAAAGTTCTACTATGACATGGAACGCGACTGGAGTGGCTTTGATATCGAGACAGGTCGTAATATACGACAAAACCTGGCGAAAGAGAATGAGGCATATGTCAAAAGCATGGCGCCGCCCAAATACTGGAATGCGCTCATTCCAAAAACCGAGATTGGGTGCAAGCGGAAAGTGCTGGACACAGACTACCTTAAGACATTATGGAGGGACAATATCGAGCTCGTTTCGGACGACCCAGTCGAGAGAATTACCAGCAGCGGTGTGGTGACAAAGAGCGGCCGCGAAGTGAAGGCCGATGCAATTGTGCTTGCGACCGGATTTGCAACTCAGCAGATGCTGTGCCCGATGGAGATTGTAGGGCGTGATGGACTGAGCTTGAGCAAATACGTAAGTCGAGACGTTCAGATCACCAAGGGGACCAGATACTGATGCGTGTTACAGTGGGACAAAACCTCGCAAGGTGTTGCGCAAGCGTATTTTGGAACTGTGGTTCCCGACTTCCCAAACTTCTTCATCCTCATGGGGCCAAACACTGTCACTGGTCATCTGAGCGTTATCTACACCGTCGAGTGCCAGATCAACTTTACCCTCCGACTCCTTGAGCCTATCTTCAAATCGCTCCCATCATATCGATCGCGATCGTTCATTCCCAAGATGCTTGCGCCACCACCAGCGACCGTAGAAGTCAAGTACGAGGCCGCAATCGCAGATTCGCACTGGACACAACAAGCTGCCAGAAAGCTAGTTTGGGCTTCTGGCTGCGTCAATTGGGCTGTTGATCCGAAAACAGGCCTGAATAACAGTAAGTAACGAAAGGATGCTTCGACATGGGTCTACGTGCTAACCAATCCAGTGATGTACCCCGACTGGCAATTCCTCTATTGGTTCAGAAGTATTTTCTGGAAGAAAAACGACTTTGTTTATCGGAACGAGAAGACTGGCGAGGAGTTCCGACCGGGCACAACCAAGACTGTCTTTTGGCTTACTACCGTGGGAGCACTCGCGGCAAGCGCCTTCTTGGGACGAGACTGGATTCAAGATGAATTGCCCAGGAGACTGAGGAACCTCGATACAAGAGCATTGTTTCAGAGATTGGTCACCTGAAGCGTGAATATATGGAGTGGTGAGTCGACGCATGACCGAGTGGGATGACAGTGCGACCATCTTCGTTACCTACACCCCCAGGCAGCAACGGACGTCCAAACAAGGCAGCGAAAAGCCAGAATACTACTATGATAGAACGGATGACGTCGAATCTAATATTTGGTGCTAATGGTGTCATCTATGTTCTTCTACAAAGTACTTCGCAGCCAGTGTCGATGCTATAATTGAGTCGTGGCCCCTCCAGTAACGGGTGACCACTATACCTAGACATTTGCGCGCCCGCAGCTCAAAAGTCCCAATCCGGCCGATACAATAAAATCACTTCTATTGTCCAAATTTTGTACAAGAACAATACCAGCAACGAAATGGGACAATTGGTATTCATCATCCGGGTATCACCTTTCACCTTCACTTGACCAAGTCGTCTCCAGCCACCTCGATTACAGATTTTCAACCCACAAACCTTTCGCCAATATTGATCCCACATTCATACATCAACGACAAGCTTCTAAGTCTTTTACACTATCTTCAGTTGTCAACCCGTCACAAGCCAGTCTCATCTTGGTCGGCTCGCATCTTCCCATCACACAGCATACGAGCACAAGGAGTCTCACGAGATGTCTGCAAAGAACCTTCTTCCAGGTTTCGCGGTAGCGGTCAATAAGATGGCTGTTCAAGCTACAAATACAGCCTATCCGACCGACTACGTTATCGAGCACATCCTCAAGCTCAGTCAATATGTCATCAATCTTGCTGGCAGCAGCAATCTCTTTGGCAAGCCAGAACTCGATCTTTACAGCCCCAGTCTGAGCACTATGTTCAACCGCCTGCAAAAGAAGCAAGTCGGTCCCAGCCTGCTGCCTCCTGGCTTTCTCACCGTCGAGCGCATTCACGCACGAATCTACTTGCGTTCCAACCAAGAGGCTACCGACCGCCCACTCGCCGACTACGAGGACCTTTACTATGCACTACTCGCACGCATGCAGGAGATGCATCAATTGCTGAACCTTCGCATCGACAGTGGCTTCAACGACGCGACTCAATTTGTTTACGAGGGCGGCCCGAGCATCTCTGAGTTCCACAACAGTCTTTCTGAGTACTGGGACGTTCTCAACAATCCTGCATGTGGCAAAGCACTCGATGATGCGATTCGTGAGGCAAGGGTCCAGGCACTCCGCGACGAACTGGTCTGGCAGGTCGAAAACGACAACATGTCTACAGAAGACGCGTTTGAGCAGCTGAAGCAACTCAACAGCTTGGATGTCTACAGCGGCATCATTGGACTCAACTTTGTTCAAGACTGGGCACCAATCATGGTCGGTGCTTACTTGGAGCAAAAGTATCGCCACATACTCAACCTGGAGAAGGAAGAGGCTACCATCAAGGCAAGACAGGAGCGACGTCAAGCCAAGCTGAAAAGCATGCGCCAAGCTCTCACCGATGCGCCAGCGAAGCAGAAGATTCCTGACCGCCGTCGCGCCCGTGCTGTACGCAAGGCCGTTCACGACGCCAATGCCAAAGCCCGCATCGAAGCCGACCACCAGCATCTACCCAAGGAACAAGCATCGATGCAGAACTCTCCCAAACATCTGGCGAAGCTCCATCCCGGTCACCATCACGAAGAACACAAGGCCGCCATATACGAACAGAACATTGCGACTGCAGACGATATGCTCATGCTCCTTGAGTGGCAGATGAAGACGCAGCGCGTCTCAGAGTACAGCGACTACCTCCGCGCTCGTGCTAGCCAGGACTCGCAGCGTGCTGTTCAGAGTACTCAGGGCTCGGTCACAGACAGCTTTGTTAGTTCTCTCTCTTCTAATCTGCCTCCTGGTGGTAGGGGAGGTGTATTCCATCACCCCGATATGGATTACAGTCAGTACATGCAGTTCTGACGAGGTAGACAACGACTTGCATTTGGCAGGAAGGAGGGATGAAGGTCTGGACATGATTGACGATACCAACGTTGTATGACCGTTGAATGACTGGATGGGCGGGTAGACACGGCAACAACAGTATAACCTAGTGGTCTCCTTGGGTGGCTCTTTGCATACATGATCGGCAACTAGGATGATTGGTTGTCGATATCAACGTCGTTGCGATCCCTTGCTTGACCAAGTATCGAAATAGAAACACCTTACTCTAGAAGAACTCCATTGCGTTCGGTGTGTTACTGCATGTAGTCCGGATCCACCTCTATGACCATGTTTGCACCGTAACCACCTTTTCTTGGTGCTACAAAGTTAGGTATATGCCACGAATTCCTATTGCACCGCTCGAACTCGCCAGGCTCCTGTTCCTGGCAATCGTAAAGATTCAGAGACTACTTCAATGTGAGTATGCATATACACGTGGCTCACCACTCCTCCAACAAAGATGAAGAGTTCAGGCAGGAACGTACCTTTAATCCATCCAGCTTATCCATCGCCATTCTCGACACCTCTCCCAGCGGCCCCCCACAATCCGCCACATTCAACCCCCTCAACTTCCCCGCCCCCTCCCACTCCATCAACGACGTCCAAAGATCTCTACCCAGATACCGACACCGGTCCAACTCCAGTTCCTCACACCCCCGGCTTTCCTTCAGTAGCACCGACAACTGATGAACCCCCAGATCGCAATTCTCCAGCTTCAACGCTACCAGTCTGCGACTCCAAACTGGCGTGGTTCTGGTGAGCAACTCCCAAGCCTTTCCCTGCTCACGTCTCATAGCAACACAAGACCGCCGTCCACCAATGACCCTCTCTATTCTTAGCGAGAAGTGGCGTAGTGCACGCAACTTTGCAATCGCGCCTGCCATGGGCAGAGTGAGCGCCCATACGCTTATATCAAGATGCTGGAGCATGGTGCCATGGCGTTTGAGGATGCTGGTTACGAGTGCGCTTTGAAAGTTGAGCAAGGTCCAGTATTCGTACGTCTGCGCTTTGGGGATCTGCAGCCATATGGCGTAGGGGCTCTCAGTGCTGTTGCCGGTAGTGGAAGGCATTTCGTTGGATTGATGGATATTTAGCAGCTTGAGACAGGAAATGGTGGGGGGAGCGATGCCGAGGGACAGTGTGTGTAAGTTTGCATTGGCGAGGATCCGGGCATGGTGAGAGGCTTCCGAGAAGCGAAGAAGAGAGGATGTGGGCAAGGATGTGAGGATCTGGCTGAGGATTTCCGTAGGGAGATCAAGGAGGTGGGTTGGCATTGTTGAGAGCTTCTGGGTATGATGGGGGAAGAAAGTCAAGATGTCGAATGTGAGAATGATGGAGCCTGCTGCCGTGTATGTAGGTCGAGGCTGAATAAAGTCTACAGGCAGGCAGACATCCCTGTACTAGTCCATCGGCCAGCACAACTCTCGAAACATATACTGCAGAAGGCACATCACACACGCTGCATGTTGCTGCTTCCTTTATTCCTTCCTTCCCGTCAGCATGGCGCTTATTCATTCTCTCCAAATGGCTATTCTCTCTGAATCAAAGCAGACACTCATTTCGAAGCTGCGTCGTCGTGGCGTTGTGCATGAACCATTGGGCTAGCGACTGTGCCACATAGATGCTGTGCAAGGCGGCCCCCAAGCTGCCTAAAATGGGGTCGGTAAGTAAGGGTTGCCCGTTGACAACGACGTTACAGTCCTATATACAGTTTGAACTGCAGTAAAGAGCATTGTGGCTGCATAGGATGAAGCCACAAGCGTTGTGTTGAGGATGGGTCGTGGTATTCGCGTTGAGGTCGTTGTCGCGTACAGATGTGCTGAAACGGCGCTCCGAGCGGCGCAGTTGTATCACTGCAGCAGGATGACATGATCTGGCGGTATTAATTGCATGGCAGTTCGAAATGGAGAGCCGTCGCTGCACCGTGTTGGTCAGTCGCTTGCCGAAGTTCACGGGTAGATATTCAGGGTAGAAATCGGGGCCGCGGGGCTGCGGGTGATATCATCGGCCTTTCCGTATTTGTCAATTGCTGCATGTATGCGTGCACAAGCTGCGGCATCATGTAAGTTTTGCGTATGTCCGTTACGAGCCCGTGGACTTTGTTTCCGGCCATAATAACAAGCATATATGTTGTGTGTCTTTTCCATTGTATGGCTGGAGGCATATTCTGTGCAGCTGGTACGTCTCTGGTCATGCTTTCGTTCGTGCCACATCTGCAAGAGAGAGCCATGAGCAGAGCTCCTCGGCAAGTGAAATGCAGCATCTCAGCTCTCACCGCCAGCACCACGCTCAAACACCCTCACGCTACCGTCGCTCTTGACCTGGTATAAGAACTCCTTCCCCCTCCCGCCATCGTCGCCTTCCTTGTTCTCTTCTATGGCAAAGCCCACGTCGAACCACTGCTTTCTCTGCTCAGTGATGCGTATCACACCGCTCACGTCCCTCGCGACACCAGTGTCCAGTATCCTCACACCGAGTATCCTCGTGCTCATGTGCGCGCACTTGACGAGCAGATTGTGATGTGCCATTTCGAGTGGCTGCGGAGGTGTGGAGAGGCTAAGGAGCGGGTTGTCGGCCTGTATATGCGTAAGAATATGCGATACGTTGGATTGCGTGTGAAGCTGTAGCATAAGGGAGGTAAAGTCAGAAGGTGTGATTGCTGGGTTCAGCGCGAGGAGAAGATCGGGGTTGTCGAAGATGAGGAGCGTCTTTCGTTGGGCTGATGTAGCCAGCGAGGCTACGGCGCGGGAGATGGTTGCCTTGATGTCGGCAATCTCGAGGCTCTTGAGTGTATAGTGGCCTGGCGTGCTCTGGCCGGCACTCGCTGGCCCATTCGAGGTATTCATGGCTGGAGCTGGTGGGAGCGGCCCTCTCGCAGGCACTATTCGTCCAGGCGGCCCTCTCTGAGCTGGTGTCGCATTCAACACGGAAGCACGTGGTGTTGTCTGCACACCGGCCTGCGAGTCTCTGCTGAGTGTGCTGCCATCGGTCTCGTTTCCACCAGCACCCAGGCCGTCAACAAAGGCGAAGCGCCCCTCCTTGCTCAGCTTCTCAACATCCAGCGCTGCACCTTTTCTGGCCTCTTGCCGCCAGAAGTCACGTTCTCTCATCCATGACACGAAGACGACGTTGTGTCCCTCGTCCCCGCCATGTTGCGGTGCTGCGGTGCTCAGCGCATTGCAGAGGAACCGAATGAGCAGCCAATTCGCGCTGGCGCCAAGGGTGCTCGTGAGCAAGAGGATGGAGTCGTCGCGGGGCAGCTCGACGTAGGGTTGTAGGAGCGGTGGTATGCGCGTAGAGGGCGGCATTGTGACGCAGGCACCAAGAGGAAATTACGGCTTGCGCATCGTGTGCTGCTTATCGATACCACGCGTCATCATCCTCACAACTGTTGTTCTCATTGACACCATCGTCGCAAACACCAAAGAGCTTGTTGTACGTGTTTTTCTATTTTCTACTTTTTTTTGAAGGTTTTATCGTTTTGTCTACTTTAATGACGGAAAATCAACGCGTCCATGGCCTTCATCCACTCGACTTGATACGAGCCCTGAAGCTAGCCATAAACGCCACCCAACCATCTCCGTCTCCAATACCAAGTTTCGGGAAGCTCACTCTTCATAGTCTCCGCATCTGCTCTGTCCGAATGATCCGCCTCAGCCGCTGCTGGAACCAAAGTCCAAGTCCAGCAAGTCCCCATAACGTGTCACTCCTGCTTCGGTTTCGACAACTCCTATCTCGCTCTCTGCAGTCATACTCGCTCCAGCGTGCTTCTTCTGTCGATTTGGGATACCTTGAGTGTTAGAGGAGTCGAGATGACGCAAGGTGCCACCAGTTGCGATCTTGCCTAGCTCACTAGGAAACAACCATGGGAAGGAAATCAGGGGCATATGTTCCGGCTCCATAGGCCGCACTGGAACTTGTCGTCCGCCCACAGTCTTCGTCTTCGTTCGACACTCGACCAATGCCTCCTCCATCTCTTTAGCGGTAACCGTATACATTGCGGCAACAAACTTCTTCACACAACTCCCGTCGGCTATGTCTCCATTAGCTAGTCCTGCAGCAGCTCGGCACTGCTCTCGGAATTGTGACCTCAGGGCTCCAATTGTCCTACCGAACTCTTCTCCAAATTTATAGTCTCGGCTTTCATGGTTGTGTCCAAGGACGAAGACTGACCAGGCTTCAAATTCGGTCCGGATACTATGTTTGGCCATCAACCGTCGCAACGTCTCGTCGTAAGACTCCTTGAGTTCCGTGGCTTTGTTCAGTATATCATCTCCGAGTTCAAATGCTTCCAAGACGCGCTTGTCGAACGGATTCTCCCACTGGGGCTGGAAGTCTACCAGTTGAACCTGATCGTATAGCTTTCCCAAAATCTTCTCTGAATGATAGATCCGATTCTCTGGAAGATACTTCTTCTCCATATAATGTGGCCACTTCACGGGCTTTAGATCACGGGTCATCTCGGCCGGCAAGCCGCTCTTTGGGAAATCGACAGCTTTGGAGTGCAGCTCGGCCAAGGCTAGACACTTCTCATCGTTCACACCGTCAGCTTGGTAGTCGGCTTGTGCCAGATGCGCGTGCGCTATCTGGCCAAGGGAGTCATTCTTCATGTAGGTGACGAAGAAGTCAGCAATATGCGAAGCGGTGATTGGGTCTTCAGTTTCGACAGGCTTCTCAGCCGTGAAATCCATAGGTGGTACGTTGACGATTTCAGGTATCACGTCGGCGTCCCACAGTACCATGTAATCGTCTCCGTCAAGGTCGCCACCTGAGCACATGTTGGCGAGGTCTCGGTCTCCAGTCTGAGGCAATACTACAACATTCTTCAGGTGACGGAGCATCGGCACATTCACTGCGCGGACGACCCGAATGTCTCCTGGATGCAGTGACGGGTTTCGTGCCAGGATACACACACCCTCAACAATTTTGTAATGGCCTTTCTTGCTGGTATCATCAACCTGCAAGAATATCTCTGGTAGGGCTGACATCTTCTCATCTCTCGTAGCATCAAGCCTAGACTGGGGATCGTTCATATGTCCTCGAAGTGTTGCTGTCTCGTCGACACACCCGAGTACAAACGCCCCATCGTCAACAGCGATACGGGCCTTCTCCTTGAGGTTTTTGATGGTAAAAGCCCTCCAGAGTTTGAGAAGAGACATGATGAAGGGATCCTCAGCTTTCATGAATCCATCCAGTATCATTCCCGCCATTGTTAGGGTGGTCTGATTCATGTCGATGTGCTTCCGAAGCTTCTGTAAAGCTAGCTCTCTATCTACCATGGCGTTCTCGTAATCGTTGATCATCTCTTGTTGTTTTCTAATGACAACGTCATCGGGTACGCCGAGGTATGATAGAACAAGTATGATCTGACGATTGAAGAACGGGGTGGCAAGAGATGACGACCGGATGATCTCGAGACCGTTGTGAGGTGCCGCGAACTTTAGCTGGCTCGGTCTGATATGAACCTCAGGGCCAGTGATCTTGGGATCGAGCGCAAGGACTCCTTTGCAGCCACCGAGACGAAACTGGAACAGAGACGTTGGATCATCGAAGGCATGGGCCAGCCCGAGCTCTTGGGCCGCCATCTGGGCTAAAAAGAGCGATATCTTACCAACTCCGTCTGTGAAGGTATAGCCGTTGCGCATGATATCAGGAATTGCTATGACCTTGACGTTGTGCCGCATTGCGCGAGTAGTGGAGAAGCACTGGCCAAGACGAGCACCAAATTTCGCCACAGTCTTGATGTGACTGAAGTCTCCTAGTGCGAAACGGATATCGTCGGCAGATTTAGACGAAGTAGGTGCGTAGAAGTATGCGCCATGTTCGCGAAATTGTGAGTTGCCGAATGCTAGAAACTCGTAGTATCTCCCTGCGACAACGATGCCATGTTTCATGGCACGGCGTACCCGGTTGAATAAAGCTTCAGCTCTTCCGTTGGGCATGTTGCGGAGTTGACCTTCGGTTTTTTCGTCAGAAAATTTTACCCGAATGAATCTATCGCTGTCCGCAGCATGCTTGCGAATAATGCGGTTGGAGGTCTCCATAATAGGTGATGCGACATGCATCGTGGTCGGGGAGATTATGACCGATCGTTGCAAAACGCAGTAACTGGGAATCTTCTTCTCGAGGTGTTTGACCCGGATGCTGAATATCTCCATTGGATCGTAGTAGGTATGTTGCTTGTCAACTACTTTCTCAAGTAAGTAGACAGCTCGACGAGGCTCCAACGCCGCAAGTTTCTCCAAGAAGTCGCTTGTCATGTTATGTTCCTTTAGGTAGCCGTTCGACAGGCAAGCCTCAAGCTGGTAACGAACTGGGAAGCTCAGATGAACTTGACCAGTGAAGAGGTCGTCGAATACCGATCCCTTCGAATCGGGCGTCGGTGCAAGATGCGGGTGAGTGCCGAATATTTCTTCCTGTAGCAGAGACCATAGTGGCGACACAGCCTTTTCTTTGACTGCGTACTCCTCAATGTTCTCAATCACGACTCCATGGTCAGCGAGAGCATCACTGAATTCCCTGAATTTGAGCCCATTTATGACTGATGCGGCGAAGCTCATGCGATAGGTGGTCCATCGGCCTGAAGGAGTCAGTCGGACATTCATGAAAGACACTAATAAGACTTACCAATATCAATGATAGCGGTATCCTTGTGATTCATCAACGGTGAACCCTGGAACGCCTTCTTGACCGTGTTGTTGACTACATCAGTCGCTCGGAACCAGGTGCTCCAATCATCCCAGAACTTCTCTTTGGAGAAGCTGGTGTACCTTGTCCCATCCTCGAGGCTCTCACCCTCTTCCATCTGCATGAAGAATTGTGGTGGAGAGTCGAATGGGATGATTAGAGCCGATTGACCCGTGGTGTAATCGTTGATCTGGTAGATACGCGAGAGCAGTTTGATTGGCAAACGAAAGCGGAACTTGCGCAGATTATTATCAATATTCATCGAAAATTGAATGTCGAGCTCTTTGCGACTCAGATTCAGCATCATGTAGATATCATCTGGCGATCGTATAGTATGCATAGCAATCATGCTCTTCTCTGCCACTCTGACACCGAAATCAATGCCCTGTAATGGCAGGATGTTAAACTCGTAGTAGCTATTTGCGGGATTGATAGGGCTGGGAACGGTCTTGACTTGGGGAGAAAGTGTCTCGGATCCGATGAGAGCGGCACCGAGACGTAGATTTCGATGTGGAATGACCCTGAAAGGGGGAGGCCTACAAAGAGGGTGTTAGAATGTGCGCGTTATCACATGATATACACTTACCGGAAGATAACATAAGCGGTATTGTCTCGGGTACCAGGAACCATGGCGATGCTGAAGACGGCCCCGAATGATGACATTGCGTGGTAAACGTCTTTGGTCCAATAGTTTTTGGGTATGCCTGATAGCCTGGTCTTTCCTTCCTGATAATGGGCCCAATGCTTGGCTCCATCTCTCAATGTCGGTAGCTGTGAGCTGCGCTGATCGGCTGAGTTGTTGCGTGGGCGATTACCTCCATACCGAGGAGATGCCTGAGTAATCTGTTTTCGTGGGCTAACGATAGGTGGCCTTGCGGTAGGAGGTTTTGAGTCAGTTCGCTTTCTTGCAATGTAGGTCTCATTGATGCTGTGACCATTCAGGTTGAAGGAGGAGAGATGTTTGCCTGGCGTAACGGGTGACTCCATCCTGTCTGGTGGATTGACCAGCTGCTCAGGAGTTGCCACACGAGTGTAAGGATCCTGGGTAGATTGTGAACTTGATTTGGCCTTGAGAGTCGGTCTGTTCGGGTTGTGCTGGCCGGTAGAACTACCGGAGCTGTGGGAGTATGTACGATTCCCGTCTCTGCCAGCACGGTGTCCGCCACAGCCGCCGCGTTGATTGCCACTGTACATGTTGCGAGCGACGAAGGACTTCTCACTATTGGAGCTCGCCTCTGACCTCTGCTCACTGTTTTCAATCGGTTCTCGGTCCAGAGTGCAGGGGCGTGTTGATATGGAAGTGTCGGTGTTGAAGGTGAGAGTCGAGTCAGTGGGATCTGGATCAAGAAAGTGGCAATCCATGTTTATTTGTCAACAAACTTGCTCTCGCTGTGACCCTCAGGTGATGGCGGTAGGAACAGCTGGTGGCGGTAACGAGCGGCCAAATTGAGGGTGACTGCTACTTTAGGAAGGCGCAAGGTCACGGTGTCGAAGCGGCTGGCTGTAGGGATTTTGGGAGGATGGAACGTGATGATGGAGGCTGTTGTTTGCTCGAGCTGGATTGGCAACTAGAGCGTTTGCTTGTAGCCGTTCTGCATCCGGTAGGAGCGAGTCGCGGCAAGTGTGCCCAATATTTGCGTGGTGACGACGGATTCGCAACCTTGTGATTTTGGACCTCAAGGCTGGCTTGTCGTTGAGTAATCGTATGAGGAAGGCGCGGGGTCAAATCTAGGACTACTACACGATAACACACGCAAGTCGGGACGAGGAAGGTGCAGACGGGAGCAAGTTGAGAATGTGATGACAAGTGTAGGGAAGGCGCATTGGAAGAAAGCAGGTAGCCGTGAGGTGTAAGAAGCACGACAACGTCAAGAAAAGAGATTTAGAGGAGGTAAGAGATATACCGTAGAAAACAAGGCTAGCGCTATGGTAAAGCTAACGGAAGGTAAAGGTGGAATTTAGACTTTGTTTAAGGATAGACTGTTGGGTATCTCAGAACTGCCAAATCTCGCATACGTCATGGACCCAGGTGTCCGTATCCAATGCGCAGGGACCCGACCATTGGCCATGTCGCCTTCCTGCCATGGCATATCATATCATATCATAACTTCCCACTCACAGTTCAGTCATAGTCTCATCATCTTCCACCGGCATACGACCAGTGCCTGACATAAAGCCTGGAGTAAGTGGCGTGCCCGTTGCAAACTCATCGTCCATATCAGAACCAGTCTGTTCAAGAGCCTGGAGGCTCCCCGTGGACTTCCTGGCCGACTCAAATTCACTAGCGGGGTCTTCTCCCTCATTGTCTGGCAATCTGAATTCAGCAGTCGTGTGGCGGCGGTTCGGCGACACTGGCCTCAGAGCCCGCTTACTTGACGACAAGTTACGTGAGTGTGAAACTGATTTAGATACCACATCCGCCGTTTGGGTGTAGGGCGTTTGCATTGTCGGTACTTTGAATGTCGGTCTCGGTCTGGCACGCTTGGGTGTTGGACCGCTGCCAAATGAAGAACTCGAGTCGGCAGAGGAGGCGAGAGACGCATTTGTAAAGTTCTCCGTGGTATTGTCAGGTAATACTTGGGTATCAGCCTGAGCTTTTCGCATGCCTTCCTGAGTGTTGATAGCTGACTTTCGTCGTCGATGGGTTCGCGGCTCTCGTACAGTTTGTGGCTGAGTGATCTCTTTGTACGTTCGAGAAGCAGGCCGAGCCGGTCGCAGATGCATAGCCATCATCTTCTGGGCGGTTCTGAATTCTTCAAGTTCCTCTTCCTGCTCTCCGCAGAACTCTTCGAGTTCTTGAATCCTTACTTCTAATGGTGGTATCGAGGCTTGAAGATGCTGAACGACGCTACGAGTCTTTTCGTGGTCCTGTCTCCCCTGGCGAACGCTGTTTTGGGCATTGCGTAGCTGGATCTCTAGCTCTTTGCGTTCCTCTTCAACTCTCCTAGTGAAAATATCCAGATCGTTGGCATGCTTTGCTACAAGCTCTTTCATAGTTTCTGCCGATGAATCTTCAAGTTCATGGTAACTTGTACGCAAGACGTGTAACTGCTGAAGCGCATCCTCAAGCTCCGATTCTTTCTCTTCCAAGTGTTGCTGGTGTTCTATTGCTTGCGCTTCAAGTCGTGCAATGTCATCCGACTGCTGAGAAGTCTTTCCAAGTTCTTTTTCAAGCAGATCTTCCGCTTCGTGGCTGCGATTCTGGTATTGCTCGCACTGGATTGTCAGGTCTTCAAAATCTTTCTTCTGCTTGACCTGAGACTCTCTGAACTGCTTTACAGTGGTACTCAGCTCGTGAATCTTCTGATCGCGAGAGTCGATAGCCGTTTTATACTGGTCCATCGTTGAGCGCAGCTCCGACTCTACTGCGCTCGATCTTTCGTGTGCGGCATTCAAAGCCTCGGTTACGTTTCGCTCTGATGCCTTGAGAGAGGCCTCTACTTCTTGGAATCTAGCATGCATTTGCTCCTTCTCCTTCGCCAACTCAGACTTCTGCTGCTCTAAATGCTGTTGGTCATCTTTCATATCTTGCAAGTCCTTATCAAGGCCATCTATATGATCGATATAGTCCTGTCTTTCTTGGCGTAATGACTCGATTTGATCTTCAAGATGAGCAGCCTCTTCTTGGAGCTTTATGGACCTCTCTTTCTCTAGCCGTAGCGGCTCTTCAACTGTGTTGCAACGCGTCTCGAGATCACTGCAGATCTGTGCCATAGAGCGCATGATAGCATCTCGCTGATATTTGCTTTGGCTTTCTAGCTCCGAGTCGAGACGTCTTCTCCAATCTTCTAGATGCTGGCCTGTGTGTTGTGTGCTTGCTTCTTCGAAGAGAGAGACTGAAGGTTGATTCAAGCTTCCCATCGAGTGCAAACAAGCATTCGATACCGCAGGAAGGTTTCGCTGCTTCTTGATGAGAGCAGTGACGACGGGTTGTGGTATCTTCGATTCTCCCGGTTGCGCCGCAAGAGCGATGGTGAGTAAAGAAGCAATTGTGGCAGCGACTAACCGCCTACGCATCAATGCTGCGTGTGCGTAGCAGCCGGTACCTTCTTTTGTTATGACGAGATCGGCTAGGTTCGCAAGTTTTTCTTGCAAAGTCTCTGATGACAGTGCACGAAGCACAGTAACTCGTAGGATGTCAGACGTCATCGAAGCAGTGGCCAGCTCATCGATAGTGTCAATAAGATTAGAAGCTTCGCGGGAGCCTGGATGTGAAGCACACGCTGCTAAGATACCTGATACGAGTGCTACAATAGTGCCCTCCTTGATATGCACTGCAAAGGCTGGCAGTGATGAAGCAAGAAGCTCGGCAAAGCTTTCGGGCTCTGCCATACGAGGAGCTTCCAATAAACACACTTCGTAGCGTGCGACGATGTCTTGCGGTAGGCTCTGGGAACTCGAGAGTATGCCAAGAAAAGACAATGCCTCCAACTGAACGGGTAGACTCGCATCGGAGCTTTGTACTTTGGAAAAACACTTGCTGTACAGGGTGGCCGCCGAACTGCTAGACCGAGGCCAGTTATCCTTTACGTCTTGGCCAATGAACTGTAAAGCTCGAGATGCGATGCGTATGCCCTCGACAGCCTCGTCATCCTTGATTCCTCCTCGAAGAACCCACACTACGTTCAAACAGGTCAGCTCGATGGTTTTGTGTGAGTCCTTGGTTGAACCGAACAACTTTTGGCCCGAGGGCGTTGTCCAATGTTGTCTCAGCCTTTCCGTAGATGTTGGCTCCTCATCAGTAGGCAGGCTTTGCAAGCTCGCAACTCCTTCGGGATGCTCTGTAAGGAGTACTATACCTTCCGCCCATAAGAATAGCATAGAAGACTGTACAACTCTCTTGGATCTGAGTATGTTGCACAACTCTGCATCGAACCGCTGCCTCAAGTCGCCCGGGAGAAGGCTGTAGAGCCGACGACATGCTCCATTGAGCATGCGATACACTGACCGTAGTGTACCGTAGTTTGGTTGCTGTGTAGCGTGTTCGAAAACATTGAGAAAGAAAGTCTGTGCTGCAGCAGGCAATGGAACCGCCTCAGGCAATGGACGAGAGAGGAGAAGCACACATAGCTCGGCGTGCTACATGAGATTAGCCAGGAACGTACCTTGAAGTTTGCGTGCTCACCTGCTCGAAGTCGGACTTGGATGAGCTTGCCTTCTTCAGTAGAGTATGAAGAAGTGTCGGTTGCAGGACCAGTAGTTCATCTCGAAATTCTGGCGCATGACCTGAATCACCTTGTCAGTCTGATTGCGTGCCCGGCGCCAGAGCGGAGAGCGATAAGCCGCTTACACAAAAGATGCAGCACACGCAACGTGTAGGCGTTCAGAGGTAGTGCATCGAAGACGATTCTGGCCAGCCTGTTCACCGCACAGGGTGACTGGTCTTGGACACATGACCGGATAGTCGGTACGTCTGCGCCAGCCAGAAGATCGTATAGGTACTATGAAATCTCGCGTCAGCTCAGCGATGATGGAACGCATATGCAGCGAGTCATGTGCTCGAGTTTGTGGCCGGGCTAGTGGTGCGACGCGCGGATGCATTGGGCGTTGGGAAGTGAGGGGCAATATGTACATACGGATAGCGAAGGGGGATATGAGCATTCGACAATCCTTGTCAGTTCGGACGTCAGCTTTGCGGTGATATCCGCCATGTCGGCAGAGTCTGCTTGAGTTCGGATATGGGCCGGATAGTCGTTGTGGAGCGCGCGTTCGTTGTGCATATGGAATGCGAACGCGTTTGCTGTTCGCGTTCTCCCGACAACCGAACTAGGCGCCGACATCACCGACTTCCGCATCCGTGTCACTGCACGCGACCATGCGACGTCTCACATCCTGTGCTTGCGCATGCACCACATTCATGGATGCTTCTCCATTGACGTCAGCCATCTATGGATCGTACAGCCGCTGTGCGCATCACTGCTAGTCTTGCAGGCGTGGTGGGGCGTGTTCTATTCTCCGCTCACAAGTCGCCTCTTTATTGGCGGCATTAGATTGTACGCTTTCTTTGCTTTTGGCAGCTCCTCGCGCATAATACGCAGCGCTCTACAATGCCGCTCAACGGGATATACACGGTGTTGCGCTTCTGTACCATAGAGCTGCCCACCTCGAAGCTGAAGCCGTTGGCGCGGCCTCTACAAACGTCGCCGGGGCGTTCCGCCTTCACCGGCATGCAGAGGCCTATGATCAAGCGTGGGGTGTAGCAAACGTCCATGTGCAGCATATTCCCCCCACTCGCGCGATTGTCAGCCAGCATCTGGACTGCACAGACAAGAGCAGTAGAGTTTAATGAGGTAATGGTATCACGGTGGCCCAATAGACCATGGCAAGTCTGCCGCATCCCTCAGCTCTCTACAGGGCTTCCAGGCGCCGCTCTTGAGCCTCAAACGCCATGGGCATAGGATATCAGGGTAGGCAATGGTGCCTGGCATACGCCTCGTCTGCCACTCATCTCGACCTCGAAAAGAAAGCATGCAGTGCAGCAACGCACCTCGCAGAGTTCCAGGCCCACAGCTCTGGTCCTCGTCTGCAGCTGTTCGGGGGCCCTAGCGAACGCCTCGTCACGCGACGGCATGTCGTCCGGAATGTCATCCAGCGTCACCTGTCGCCACGATGCGTCTCGCACCAACACATTTGCTTGCCATCGCCCTGGCCTTCCCCGCAATCACCTTGCGTGTATCCAAGCCCCCTTGCAGGTGATCATGCACGACTTCATGTGCTGCGTGAGCCGAAAAATTTGATACCTGAGATTGGGAATCTAGTCAGCCTCCCACGCTATCACTGGCCCATCCCGCGAATTTTAGGACATGTATTGCAACTTTACCTGTGCGCTGGCCAACGACATTCAAAGCGATACCCGAAAGAACAATCGCGCCAACTGCGTTTAGACTGAGATATCTCTCCCCGCTCTTACTGTGTTTGCCGTCCGCCTTCCAGATCCACAAAATGCATACGGCAGCCTTGCTACCGTTCGCCCATCTACTCTTCCTTCACCCTAGTTCGGTAAATGCGCCCTGAGCGATATTTAGCAGAAGCGGCTTCGACTTTTTAGTTTCATCAGCCATCCCAACAACTGATTGCATCTCTCTTTCTTCTTTGCTGTCGATTGGTCATGTTTCGCCAGCCAGCAGCGCGACTGAGGCAAATAGTCTCGCCTTTGCTCAAGCGAGGGGGCGCCCGAGCACGCACCGGACGCGAGCAGACATTCAGATCCGAGCATTCCCAACGGCCATTTTGGAACTCGGGAAGGGTCTTGC
The DNA here is from genome assembly GCF_042100115.1 of Alternaria dauci. Classification (NCBI taxonomy): domain Eukaryota; kingdom Fungi; phylum Ascomycota; class Dothideomycetes; order Pleosporales; family Pleosporaceae; genus Alternaria; species Alternaria dauci. Next base: position 2,699,249 of record NC_091275.1, read on the forward strand.
TGTTCTCTGCAGTCACCGGCACAACCACCTACTTCTATGGCGCCAACGATGAACCTCACAGAATCCAAATGCCATGGCTCAAGTCCTCAGGACCCCAATATGCTTCCAAACACGAGATGGTGAAGGTGGGTTCGCAAGGCGTGCAAGGATTCACACGCCTCAGTCACTTACCTGTATGCAGGCAATTGAAGAATTAAGGGCGACACTTGGAGAAGATGCTATTAGCACCGATGACGAAGACTTGCACAGACATGGCTACTCGGAATGGTCTTCCATAAACATCGAACAGCTCCCGGTTGCGGTGGCTTACCCAAAATCTACGGAAGAGTGTTCCTCGATCGCCAAGGTCTGCTACAAATACAAGATACCCATGAGTATGTTTACTAGGAGAAACGAGTTGATGGATGCTGATAGCGTACAGTTCCTTATTCTGGTGGATCAAGCCTGGAGGCCAACTTCTCAGCTCCGTTTGGTGGAATGAGCATCGACTTCTCCTTCATGGACCAGATTCTGGCCTTGCACGAGGACGAGTAAGTGCGAGATCAGCTCAGCGTGCCAAATCGACGATACTAACGTGGCTGCGTAGTATGGATGTCGTAGTTCAGCCGTCGGTACCCTGGATGAGTCTCAACGACCAGATCAAAGACTCTGGTCTGTTCTTTCCAGTCGACCCCGGCCCATCGGTACGTGTTTATGTGTTACACTGCATTGCAACCGACTCGCGAAAACCCCAATGCGGCAATCCGAACCTGTGTTAACGGACGTGGCAGGCTCGAATTGGAGGCATGGTTGGTACAAGCTGCAGGTGAGGTCGTCGACAGTTGGTGGCATGTTACCCATAGCTAATTTCACAGTGGAACCAACGCGGTGCGATACGGCACGATGAAGGATTGGGTCATTAATCTGACCGTGGTCCTCGCAGACGGCACAGTCATCAAAACAAGACGCAGGCCCAGGTATGCAAAATTGTTACAAGTTCCGATTTGAGAACGACTGACAGCATCTAGAAAATCGTCGGCAGGTTACAATCTAACCAACCTCTTCGTTGGCTCCGAAGGAACACTGGGCATAGTGACCGAGATCACTTTGAAACTCGCTGTGGTGCCCCAAGAGACCAGCGTCGCAGTTGTGACTTTTCCCACGATCCGGGATGCCGCAGCAGCAGCTTCCAAGGTGTTGCGTGCTGGGGTGCCAGTGGCTGCAATGGAAATCATGGATGACGTGCAAATGGGTGTGATTAACAAGGCCGGATCGACGACCAAGAAATGGAAAGAGTTGCCGACCATGTTCTTCAAGTAAGTTGTCAAGACAACCGTTTGGCATGTGAAAGCATCGACTAAGAGCCGCACGCAGATTCTCGGGAACCAAGGCAGGGGTACGTCAGCCCTATGCGGCCTGCATTTACCCAGAACGAAACTGACTGCATGTAGGTACAGGAGAATATTGAGCTAGTCAAGTCTATTTCGAGGAAGCACAAAAGCGGAGACTTTGAGTTTGCTGTCACTGCCGAGGAGCAGAAGACACTATGGTCGGCGCGCAAGGAGTCTTTGTGGAGCATGTTGGCGCTCCGCCGTGAAGGTGACGAGGTGTGGTCAACAGATGTCGCAGTGCCTATTTCCAGACTGCCCGACATTATTGGTATGTTGTCACGCTAAACTCGATATCGGACCGGGTTTGCTGATTTGTCGATAGAAATCTCCAAGAAGGAATTGGACGATCTCGGCCTTTTCGCGAGCATCCTAGGGCACATTGGAGACGGCAACTTCCACGAAAGCATCATGTACAACAGCAAGGATCCCAGAGAGCGAGCGGCTGTCGAGAAATGTGTTCACGACATGGTCCACCGTGCGCTTGAGATGGAGGGCACATGTACCGGCGAGCACGGCATCGGGCTGGGAAAGAAGGCATCGCTGGAGAAGGAGCTCGGTCTCGACACCATCAATGTGATGAGGAGCATCAAGGGCGCATTGGACCCGTACTGGCTCATGAACCCGGGAAAGATCATGGACGCTCAGGCGTAGAGTTGCATGCCAACGCGGCACATTTCATCTCGTTTTGGCTCCTCGGCGAGCACCTATGGGGAGGATGTCTGACGTTCCGGCATCTGCTAGGGCATACATAGATTTCTCGGCATCTCCATGATTGAGTGTCATTTTGGGTTGGTAATGAAAAAGTATGATTTACGACAAGGAAATGGCCGTGTTCGAGATGCTCGCGGGCATGGAGACCTCCGTGATCGGCTGGCGTCGCGTTTTCCACCCCACTCCCCGCGTCATACCTGAACTTTACGAACTCGATTGACTCAATACCTCAATTCCAGTAACCACCACAATGGACGCCGAAAAGTTCACGTCTCCAAGCAAAAGCTTTCCCAAGAAGAAGTGCGGTCAGTGCAGCATTTCCATTTGAAGATTTGTTGGCTGATTCAATTGCAGGTGTACTCGGCGCGACTGGTTCGGTCGGTCAGCGCTTCATCCTCCTTCTCGCACTACACCCACACTTTGAATTACACGCTGTCGGAGCTTCTGAGCGATCGGCCGGCAAGAAATACAAGGATGCCGTCAAGTGGAAGCAGGCGCTGCCTTTCTCCGAGCGCATTGGGGAACTGGTGGTGAAGAAATGCACACCCGAAGAGTTCAAGGACTGTGACATGGTCTTCTCTGGACTCGACAGCGATGTCGCCGGAGACGTCGGTAAGTAAGGGACCATGCGCTCAGAGCAGGAAACCTGACGCGTTACAGAAATGGCCTTCCTTAAGTCCGAACTAGCCGTCTTCTCCAACGCGAAGAACTACCGCCGTGATCCTCTCGTACCGCTCGTGGTACCCACCGTAAACCTCCCGCATCTCGACGTCATCAAGCACCAGCGACAACATCACAAGTTGGAGAAGGGCTTCCTTGTGTGCAACTCGAACTGCGCAGTCATCGGTCTCGTCATACCCTTTGCAGCGCTACAAGCAAAGTTCGGTCCGATAGACCAGGTCTCCGTCGTCACAATGCAGGCCGTGTCTGGCGCTGGCTACCCCGGCGTAAGCAGCATGGACATCATCGACAACGTCGTACCCTTTATATCAGGCGAGGAGGACAAGCTCGAGACGGAGGCATCCAAAATTCTCGGCAGCGTCAACGACGATGTCACAGGATTTGTAGACCAGCCCATGAAGGTCTCCGCAGCATGCAACCGCGTGCCGGTGCTTGACGGACACACTGCATGCGTATCGCTGCGCTTCCAACGCCGCCCACCTCCCAGCGCGGAGGAGGTCAAGCAGGCAATGCGCGAGTATGTGTCTGATGCGCAGAAGCTGGGTTGCCCGTCAGCGCCTGCAAAGGCTATCGTGGTCATGGAGGAAGCGGATAGGCCGCAGCCGAGGCTGGACAGAGAGACGGATCGGGGATATGCTGTCAGTGTAGGCAGGATAAGGGAGGATGAGGCGGGCATCTTCGATCTGAAGTTCGTCGCACTGAGCCACAACAGTAAGTCTGACTTGCACCTGAGGGCGTTTGGGGCGTTGCTAACTTGTCGCAGCTGTGATTGGAGCGGCAGGTTCGTCGATATTGAACGCAGAGGCAGCGGTGCTGAAGGGCTATGCCTAGTATCGATACAAAAAAGTCATAATTCAGACAAGAAAACTTGAATCGTTTTTAAAAGACCAGTGCATGACAATTCAAGTACTTTTTGAACATGATGTGAGACGAGACGTCAGCGATGCTGTTTCATACTACGAAAAAAAATCGTTTTTCTGAGTTGTACCCTATCTATACCACACTCTAAAGGTATGCATAGCATTTTACGTTCAGAATTTATCAAGAAGTCATAGTGTATACCTGTAGTATAGGCTTTGATTCGTAGGTACAACTTGATAAAAACGAGCCCTTTGTACAAAAAGATGCATCGTGATGCGAGAATATGCCATCATGCTCCCCTCTAACTCAATGAGCACAGTACGGTATTTCAATCTTCTGCTTGTTCGGGCGGAAGAATCGTCGTTGGCGTTACACTGATAGACACTAGGGTGGCTTGGCGGCGCTAGTCCCTCGCCTAGCACACGCGCTTTCAATATTCGTTGCACCCCTCTGGCGAACTCTTCGACAGGACCTCCGACAACCTCGACGACTAACCTCACACAACAGTCAAAATGGCCCGTGGACCCGTCAAGCACCAGAAGCGCCTCAGCGCGCCCTCGCACTGGCTCCTGGACAAGCTGTCCGGTACGCGCAACTCCTGCAGTCGACGCAGAATGCAACACTGGGAAATCAGAACTGACACGCTCCAGGTGCCTACGCTCCCAAGGCCTCGCCCGGTCCTCACAAGCTCCGCGACTCCCTCCCCTTGATCATCTTCCTCCGCAACCGCTTGAAGTATGCGCTCAACGCCCGCGAGGTCAACGCCATTCTCATGCAGCGCCTCGTCAAGGTTGACGGCAAGGTCCGCACCGACTCGACCTTCCCCTCCGGTCTGATGGATGTCATCTCCATCGAGAAGACTGGCGAGAACTTCCGCCTCATCTACGACACCAAGGGCCGCTTCACCGTCCACAGGATCACCGACGAGGAGGCACAATACAAGCTCGGCAAGGTCAAGCGCGTCCAGCTTGGCAAGGGCGGAATTCCCTACTTGGTTACGCACGATGCGCGAACGTAAGTTCACGCTCTATCAGCCGTTGGACCATAGTTTGGGCTAGGTGTCTGAGGGAAACCTCGTTCACCAGGCATACGACCAGGGTCTGGCTATGTCAGAATTGCTGCTAAATTTTTTTGTGTAGAATCCGCTACCCCGACCCAGCCATCAAGGTCAACGACACCGTCAAGATCGACCTCGCCACTGGCAAGATCACCGACTTCATCAAGTTCGACACTGGTGTCATCGTCATGGTTACCGGTGGTCGTAACATGGGTCGTGTCGGTGTCATCACTCACCGTGAGCGCCACGACGGAGGCTTCAACATTGTCCACTTGAAGGATGCTGTTGACAACGAGTTCACCACCCGTGAATCCAACGTCATGTAAGTTGGACGTCCGATTGCAAGCACAACTGGTTTCTAACATGAGTTCAGCATCATCGGAAAGGAGAAGCCATGGATCTCTCTGCCCAAGGGCAAGGGTGTCAAGCTCTCCATCGCTGAGGAGCGTGACCGCCGCAGGGCATACGCCATCGCCCACTAAACGTGTGGCGGGCGTAGTTGTAGGTTAGCATATGAAGTACCCACGAGTTCATGACCATAGGTGCAGGACTCGGATCCCAAAATTCAGGCGTTCGTGATCACCTGTGGGGAGGTTGATCGGATCTGGCGTATCTGCAATTCCATACGAATACCATGTGAGGTCTGAGAATCAAGCAAATAAACACTTCAGTCTTGCTCCCCAATACAATGCTTTGAACGGATGTGCTATACGTGGGGCGGAGCAGGCTTTGTGCCGGCTCGGATCGCCTTATGCGGTAGGGGCTAGCAGAGGCGATAGGGTTCAGACAAAGAGGATGTCGCGTGGAATGCGATAGAGTGCAGTGATGTAGGTTGGTGGCGTTTGGCGGATCCTTTTGTGGAATCAGGCTGGGGTGGATAGGAGGGCGCTATATTTGTGCGCTGTTTCGAGAAGTCAAAGCATTGCAATTGATACAGGTGCAGCGTGGACAAAGCAAGCAATTCATGCTTGACGACGGGGCGGTGGTGATGCTCGTTGCGCTGCCTCAGGACTGGGAGCATGAGCATGTGCGTGTTTCAGGCGATGGGCAGCCTCGTCTTGGAGGACACAAGTGGCAGGCGTTGCGTACCTGGAAGATGACGGTGGGTCGTGCGACTAGCGAAATGAGACGATAGACATCCTTGTCGTCATACTCGGGAGAGCAGCGTGGACGCGCGTGGGACTCGGACTGAGGCTCCGAGGACAAGCAGAGCGGCAGGGTCAGACAGACACGGTTGCTGCGAGGGCCAGGGGCGCGACACAATGGCCTGTCTGTGAAAGAAAAATTACCGCCGTCGAGTGTCTGTCTCGCTTCAACAAGCATACATTCACTGCGAGACGCGGTAGACGTCTGGAACAAGGTCAACGGCGAGATAGCGTGCCGCCTGCCTACCAAGTTTATTGCAGCGACTAGCCCGGCATACAGTAGCTTCAACGTCTGCTTCCCGTCGATTGGCTGCGCGTCCGCTCGTTTACTTGCGCTGCTGCAGCACCGTCTGTCGCTCCTGCCTCGAGCTCCGCCCACCACCTGTCTGCCCCCTCGACGCCCACCACGCTTCCCCGCAAACCCCCCAAGCAGCCCAGCAAAACGGCCAACGCGGACCAGCTGTGCGCCGTACCCATCGCGCCTTCTGCCACTGTCGCATACACGCCTCGCGGTGGCCCAATGACACAGCAGGCATTGCCTGTGTAACCTCACTCGTCGCTCGTTTCACGTCTGGACAGGAAGAGTCGCGCGCAAGGCACGTTCTACGACTGCGCCCACACTGCACCCCGTCTGCTCCTTCACACTTGGGGCGCGCAAACTCCCCGACCGGGCCCTTTCCAACTCCACGCCCTCGCATCTCGAGAGCCGGTCTCTGCTGTCGTTGGCCCGCCATGTTGCGCCCAGCGACCCCATTGTCCATACTGTTCTTCGTCGCATTCGTGCTGCTGCTGCTCTCAACGCTCTCGACGCCTCTCATCAAGAGCATTCCCCTCGCTACCTATCGCGGTGTCCACTTTGGAGTCCTCGGCTACTGCGAGAATGGCGACCAAGGCTGCAAAGGCCCCATGATCGGGTACAACACAGGTATGGCTCCATGTGTCTATCATGTGCGACGACAATGCTAATTACTGCATGCAGAGAAGCTGTTTGCAGGCGAAGACAGCTCCGACTTCTCCCTCCCCTCCGCCCAGCGCCATGCGCTGTCTTCCATCCTCATTGTGCACCCCGTCGCAGCCCTCATGACGCTGATTTGCTTTGGTCTCTCCGTTGCCGCCCACTTCCACTCGCCCGCCCATTCGCCGCGTTATCTCCTCGCCCTGCTCATATTCACGTTTCCGACCCTTTTGGTCTCGCTGCTCGCTTTCCTGGTTGATATCTTGCTCTTCGTTCCACACGTAGGATGGGGAGGATGGATTGTTCTTGGTGCTACCATCATTATCGTCGCAAGCGGTATCGTCACCTGTGCCATGAGGCGCACACTGGTCAGTCGCAAGGCGCGGAAGAGGCGCATCGCCGAGAACGACGACATGAACGGCCAGACCTACTATGCGAACCGCAACAACGCGGCCGTCACTACCGAATTCCCCAAGGCTGAATCGCCGCCCCCTCTCTCTGGTGAGACGATGACTTCTGGCGGTATGCCAAACGGCAACGCGGCCTACTTTGACTCTTCCAAGCCCTCGCCGACCGACGACATGACACCTCTCAACCAGCGCAATCCTTCGCTCAAGACAGTCAGCAGTGGAGGGGATCGCTCAGACAACATGAACCCACCGAACCGTGGTCCTTCTGGTCGTCGACAGCCATTGGATCAGTACGGCAACCCGGTGCCACCTATGCCAAACGACGGATTCGCCATGATGAACGGTGCTCCACGCGGAAGAGGAGGTCCAATGAGGGGCCGGGGAGGTCCACCAAGAGGCGGGCAATACGGTGGCCCAAGGGGTGGAGGCTACGGTCCAAGAGGAGGTATGCGAGGACCTCCACCACCAGGATGGAACGGTGGCGGACGAGGCGGACGACCTCCGAATGGACCTCCAATGCAAGGCCAGCCGCCAATGGGTCGCGGAGCGCCTCCCCCAGGATATAACAACAACAACTTCTACAACCAAGCACCGCCGCCCCGTGAACAGTCACCATACGGCAGAGCACCTCCGCCTGGTCAGGGACCACCGCTGCCAATTGGCCAAGCCATTGAGATGGACAACCGCACAGGCACGCCTCCCACCAACTACGGACTGAGGGAGAGTGACGGCGACGTTGCAGGCATGCTCGCTCTCCAACAGGGTGGTTTCCCCGCCGATGCACCCCAAAGGCGGCCATCTGATGGCATCATGAGCCCAACCAGCGAATATTCCACAGAGTGAGTACTGCCTATGCTTGGTTTGGTATATTTTGTTAACGTCGAGCAGTGAATCCGCGCCACGGCAGCAGCCTCTACAACAACAGCAACCGCCTATGCCACAGCAACAGCAACAGCAATACATGCCAGTGCGACCAGGGTGGAATCAACAACAGGTCCCGTCGGACCAAACACTGAGCACTTTGAACAACAGCAGCCGCGGCCTATCGCCAATCCAAGACTCGCCTGTCGAGATGCCTGCTCAGCTATCCCAGGTTGGTGGGCCCAACAGGGCAGAACGCAGTTCCGACTACTACGAAGACGTAGATCCCAGATTCGCAGAGCCTGCACAAACCCAAGCGCCCCCACCACTACCAAACTCACTCAGGCCTGGTGGTTTCGCTCCCCCCAATCCCAACTTCCTCTCAACAACAAACTCTAGCGACACCCATCTCCCACGCAACAGCTCCTACGATGACCTCCCAGAAGGCGCGCGCTCACCCGCCGCGAGCGAGGCCTCACACTTCACCTCCGTCTCACAGCGTCCTGTCAACCCCAACTGGCGACCCGAGATGGGTGCTGCAGCCGGCCAATTCGCGCCTTTCCCGGGCCCACGTAGACCCATGCGACAGGAAGACGTCATCCTTGAAGCCAACGCTGCGAACCCCGACTTTATGATTCCTGGTGCGGGTCGCGGCCGCGGTCGAGGACGTGGCGGCCCTGGTGGTGGCAGAGGAAGGGGCGGGGGCATGATGATACCTCCTGCTACTATGATGGGACCAGGACCTGGATTGACGAACCAATCGAGATATCCGGGTGCTAATGCCATGTAGGGATGGCATCTGAGTATCTAATGGTAACGGGACACTGTTTTGTTCCTTTACCTCTTTTCTCTTTTTTTCACAAACTCTTTTGAGGTTCTCTCTTCCAAAGGTGTACAAAACTTTTCGTTTGCATCTGCACACTTGAGCATACCTTAATTTCTAGTCCGGCAATGGGCTGTTCGTCCTGGCCGCTGTCACTCAATTCTTTTTACCTCTTCCTTTTCTACTTCTTCCGCTGGACCGGATGGAAGGGAGATGAAGATATCTCTACTCCGCCAGTCCCGAGCTTCAACAATGTTCTCATGGTAGCGGATACCCCAGCCGACTTTGTCGACTCTTGTTTCCATTCTGTTGTTGTCCTTGGTTTCCTTTTACGAATACACATGAGCGCCTCTTCGTCCTCTTCCGCTTCCGCTTTCCTTGTTTTGTTTTGTTTTTCATCGCGAAAGGGTCAGATAAATGATTAGCCCTGGGAACATGGGCGGACTTTTTTTTCACACTTTTAACAACGAAGTCCCGAATGAGAGGACGTGGAAACTGTTTTGGGTGGAGAATGGACTGTACATAGGCTTCTGATGGAGAATTTGAAGGGATGTTTGTTGGTGGGGATTGCTTGCATGGGTGAGTGGAGGATGGGAAGATGAGATAGCGAATACCAATGTTCAAACTTTTCCACGAGCGAGGCAGCGATAATGTGAACTGAGCAGTATATTTTGTGTTTGTCGATACATCAACGTAGCAGTCTTGTGGTGAGCCAGAGGGTGTGCTCAAAGGCCGAATCTAGCCGTGTCCTCTCCGTCTGACATCGGCATGCCGTCGTCATCAGACACGTACACAAAGACTTGTGATCAAGTTGTGCTGGGACTGTTGACAGGCCACGTGATTCATCTTGACATGGGAGGACCCTATATCGCGGATATAAATCTTCACCGCATGTCGTGCAGTAGTAAGATTTTAGGCTTATCGCACCAAACAACCATCCCGGAATACATTCCGTAGACTGTCGTTCGGATGTTGAGTTGCTTGGCTCGAGATAATGCTGCCGTTGCTTCTTCCGGCGTGGTGAAGAATTTTCCGTCGGATGCGATCAACTGGGGACGGCGCAGCATTGCGTGCATCCCCGCGTGCATTACCGTAGTGTTCTAGCGCAGCACTTCCCCAGACGCAGGACTCACGATGTCCAGCTTGGCATTACACATCGCGCACTTTCGAATGCACTGTCCCCAGATTCTACCCCAGAATATCTGCAATGACGCTTTTGTCACCCGTACCGCAGTCGTGCCAAATATGCGGGGTACAAAGCTATTCGATGTCGGAGGCCACCAAACTTTACAAAAGTCCGCGGCGTGCCTCGCCTCGAAGCCAGTAGCCACATGCAATTGCTTAATAAGAGCCCGATAGTCTGGCGCCGAACAAGGGCGGAACTCGACAAGCAGTGCAGTAGCGCAGTTGGCAGCTGCCGATCAAGCAGAGCCTCCTCGACAGAGATAACGGTCTTCACATCTTTGCATGCTGCATCCGGATTACGAGGGCACTACGAAGCCTGTGTGATAGGTTCCTTGCGTTCGAGGCGGTCACAAAGGCGCTTCTTCCTCTAGAGTCATACCGATGTCTGCATACGGACAGGCCTGGACGCTGTCTTGAGTGACGCTCCGATATCGTCATGGGGCATGCGTGCAGACGTGGCTTTATCTTGGGTTGAGGTATCGTGAAGCAAGATGATGCCGCCGGTGGAGCCAAGCGCGAGCGCTAACCGTACACAGTCATTAATTCCCCTTCTTTCATCCCACCTCTGGTCCATTGTGGGGTAGCCGTTGATCAGGCTTATCTCCAGACCCTCAACACGCTCACGATGCTTTTCCAGCCATAATCGTCTTCACGAGCCCGCTGCCGATGATGACTCCAGGCGATGCGGATAATCTATCCATCGCATGTCCAACTTTTCCGCTCTGCGGGCGTCCTCCCATAGAGGGGTTTAAAAGCGAAAAACATAAGGGTGAATTGCAATGGCTAGCCAATCAGCTTCACTTTGATGCACGATACGGATGCATCGGGGAAAGCTAGATTGTTGAAAGGCCGAAGCTCGGCTGCTAGGCTTGGGCTCCTTGCATCAACCACACCAGCGACACCTTTTTATCAGCTGCTATCTTGGCCCACACGAGTCTAATGATAGGCGAAGAGAACCATCGGCTCAGGCATTACCCCGTCACGCGCATTTGAAGCGACGTTTCCGCATTGTCTGGGTCCGCATTTTAAGTCCTGTTACTTCACACCGGGAATCTCACCCCATTGTCGTTCGACATTCCCAGACCTCGTCCACTTACCAAGTTCACTCACATTCTCAACATGCCCACATCGGCTCAAGACAAGGTTTTGGCGAGAGATCTGAAGGCTAAGAAGACCAAGTCCAGGAACGGATGTGGTCGATGCAAGCTCAAGAGAGTAAGAATCCTACGCCTTTGCCTACTGCATGGGCCCACTTGCTGACAAAAGTATAGCTCAAGTGTGACGAGACCGCTCCCGGGTGTTTGCAGTGCAAGAAGAGGAACGTCGCATGCCCTGGCTACGAGAAGACTCTGAAATGGTCGACAAAGTACGAAGTCTTCAACCCTGCTCAGTCCAAGTCCACGACTCCTAGGCCTAGGTCGACACCCGACGCCGCCTCTGTTGTGTCGACGGCTTCCAAATCACCCCTTCCCCAAAACGTCGCCAGCGGCATCGAGGCTGCGTTGGCGGCCGTACTCCCTGCAGGCAGGAAGAACACTACTCCCACACAACAACTCTCAACAACACAGACTTCATCAGCAATCCCATCACCACCGAGCTTTGAGGAGCCAGCCTCATTACACGAGTCTTCTACCGAGGATGGCGACTCTCCTCGCGAGTACGAGCCTTTCCCCATGGAGGATGTCAACAACATGGATCCTATCATGCTTGATGGATTCGCCGATGCTATGCAGATGCCTAACGAAGACTTCAGCTTCGATCCGTTTGAGAACATCGACTTCGACTCTGGATCGCTGGAGGACATTACATTTGACATGCAAGACCTCTCACAGAAGCAAGACATGACCTCCTCGTCATTACCTGCGATGGAACGAGGATCAACACGAGAATCTAGCCCCAGGCTCTCGCGCTCATTGCTTCTCGACTTGTATCGCCTCCCAAGTCCTTCTCCAGACCCATCCTCACCGGACGATGTAGAGTCGCTGCTCGTCCAACATTATTTCAAAGACGTCTGTGGCGTATTTTCTTCCTTCGATTCTGTTCTCAACCCTTTCCGGACTACCATTGGCCGCATCTACAAGGAATGTCCTTCCATCAACTATGCGATCCAATCCATGGCTGCCGCACATCTGGCCAACACCTTCCCCAACATGGCGGCAACAGGCCTTGAGCTGCAGCGCAAGGCTCGTGAGGCATTGGAAGCAGAGCTCCCACTTGCGCAAGGGGATCACAAAAGCACGACCAAGACTTTCCTGAGCATCATGCTACTAGGCCTCACCACATCATGGCACGATAGCAATGCACTTGGACTCGAGTATCTGTCCCTCGCAAGGGATCTGATCCTACCCAAGCTCTTCAGCCGGTCGGGAGGAATCGAGTTTGAGCGTGAAGCACAATTCTTCGAGGAGTCCTTGATTCACTGGGAGATGCTCATGGGCTTCGTAACAGAAGACGCAATGAGCTTCTCTCCCAAGTCAGGACTGCGACCAAGCATCACCTCCAAGAAGGCTACTCTTACTGCACGTGGACCACAGGGCAAGATTGTTCCTCATCCTTGGACTGGTATCGCACCCATGATTCACTTCCTGTTCGCTGAGGTCGGCCGCTTGGTTCGTAAGGAGCGCTCAATGGATCGTGAGTCCTCCATGGACCTCCGTCGCCGACAGGAAAATCTTCAAAATGCCGCATCGCTCGAAGAAGACCTCCTGGCCGTCGACTATCCATCGGTTGACCAAGTGATTGACACGGGTGACGAACGTACTCCCAAGGAACACTTCGTTACCATTGCTGAGGCATACCGTCTTGCTGGCTTGTTGGAGATTTACCGCGTCTTCCCTTCCATCCTACGCAAGCGTCTGGGATCAGACAAACCCAAGGGCTCCGACAACATGAACCTTGACTTCCCGGCTCCACGATTTGAGACAGTCTACGAGGACACCGACATGAAGCTATGGCTCAACTCCCTTGCGATGCACATCATCGGGTCGCTCCAGTCCCTGCCCTCTTCGTCTGGTACATTCTGTATTCAGCCACTTCTACTCGTCGTTGCTGCCTCCGAGCTCAAGTTCGTCTCGTCGGTTGACTTCTTCGATGTTCAGGCCAACGACTCAGAGATCGTCGGCGCTCGTGAGTTTGTTATTAGGCGCCTGCAAGAGTTCGCTCTTAGGCTTCCTAACAAGCCCCTTCGCAAGATGATTCAGCTCATCAAGGAGACATGGCGCCTTTCCGATGAGGGCCGCGATGCCTTCTGGATCGACGTCATGAACGAGAAGGCTTACCACACCATCATGTGAGCCTAATCCAGTCAGTCTCTACCAGCCCAGCGAGTGGGGCGGTTTCCTTCCACCAAAACTCTATCCCTTCTACGATACACTTACGACGTCACATTAGCGCTTTTCCTGGATCCGGCATTTCTCTACGGCGTTCGACATCCTTTTCCTGTTTTCTTTTTCGCGCGCCATTCCTGGAGACCAATCTTCTGGTCTTCACCTGTACGACTGTACGAACAGTTCCTCGATACGAACTCTAATGTACGGCTTCCACCTAGACCTCTCGGTTCTCAAGCATCCTGTTGATGTGAATGCGGGACCCCTGGCCTACTGCAACAACGCCCTAATACGACTACGATACTCCCGCGCGATACCCAAGCAACTTTACCATTGCCAACTGCGATAGAACAAAGCCTTAATACTGGTACCCATCTGGAATGCTCTGCCAGCAACCTTTTACCCTTCTGCGACTGTCCCATTACGATACCACCAGCTGCGATTCAGCCCACTGCGATGACCTGTTACGATGACTTGTAACGATAATACATGGACCCATACCAGGACTCTGTTCCGCCTAGATGACATCCATCGAGATGCCCAAAGCGACAACCCGAGCGAGTTTACTTTTCCAAGCGACACTCCTTCTTCCTACTACCACTACCAAGCAACAAATGATTCCTCTTTCCAACCTTGCGATACCTCCCGCTGTTTGTATATTAGTAGTCTTTTTATCTTTCTTTCTGGTAGGTATGATCAGATGCTTCCATGTGTTCTCCCGATAGCGACACTTCGTCCATTGCGGCCGTGCATCCTTGTACCCACCTACCCGGTCCGACCGTTTGCGCCCTGCCACAATTGGATCGATGCATCGCCCGGGTGACCTGTATGTAGATTGGTTTCTGTAGCGGTTCTGTTCTTTCTCTCTTTCCGATACCCAATTGCTTCACTGGTAGGCGGAGCGGCTTTTTTGTTTTTTTCTTTGCGACACGATGTCGAGCGTTATTGCAAGAAGGAGGTGGGTGGTTGCATGCACGAAAGCGGAAGGAGGATTTGCGGAGGAGGGATGTCACAGTGCTGGCGCACAGGCATCGGCGTGTGTCTCCTTAGATAAAACTTTGGGGTGCGGGGCATTCTCCAGACCCCGTGGCGGAAAGGTTGCTGAGGTACCACCGCAGGTGTCATGGCGGGTGAAACCCCATGACATGCGACGGTAGATTGAGCCCAGTTATTTGTCTGGGGACATGTGGCACGGTACCACTCTACGTCACGCTGTCGCATCGCTGGAACATGCATGCACAGTAAACATGTACAAGTGGAAAGTGCAACATAGTAAATTCATTCAAAGCCGTGATGTGGGTAACACTACATCACTGGCCTATTTGCTTCGTCATCACTATCATCATCATACGCAATGAACTCCCTCCTGCCATTCGACGCCTGCGTGACAAAGTACCGTGTTGTCTCGTACGCTCGCAGCTTCTTCTCTGCGCCCGGGCTACTCACAAAGTCTGCTTGGTGAAGCTCAGTAGGGATGGCCAGGAGACGCTGTTCCGCACCCGACAAGCGCAACCTGCTGTGCTTGTGGCATGTTGGCTCAGGAGAATCCTTGTTTTCAATCCTGAAAACACAGTTAGCATGTGATGGGATTCAATGAGGGATAAGAAGGGTAGATGTCTTACCATTGCTTGCCCAAATGCACACCTTCAGCAATGCAGGCCAACACGGCCGCCACAATGATAATCTGAAGCGCCCACAATCCCACCAGCGAGCTGTGAAACTCGGACGGCGATGATCGGGCTTCTTGGTGACATGCTATCCTCCCTTGTAGCGATGACGACATGGATTGCGTTTCATCCTGATCCTCTCCCTGCTCTTCCCGACCGTTCATCAACACCGCCGTTGGCAATGGCTTCTGGGCATCCTGGATAGCTCCCCGCATATACGAGTTGTATATCTCTGGTTCGGTGTGCTGCAACTTCTCCAATTTGGATGCTAGGCTTGCGCATACGTTGATTGCGGCCACGGGACTTGGTAGGGTGTTTGCTGGCGTCCAGTGCGCGGCCGAGGGTGTGTATGCAGCGGAAGCAGGAGCCGGTGATGATGGGACATCATTGACGATTTCGCATCGGCATAGTGTTTGTGTCGGTGCTGCAAGTGCTGTTGTTGATATTGAAATGATAAGAGTCGCGATAATCGATGTAGAGAGTTTGGCAAACATGTTTGCTGCTGTGATGTGACCTTTTCTCGCTGCGATTAAGGAAGATGGTTGTATATTTAGTATTCCCTTGTGCTGGCGAAGCCACGCGTTGTGACGTTTATACCAAGATGAGGGGAAGAGGCGCAGCAAATGTCGTTTTCTTGTATCTGTTCGGACCGTTAATCCTGTTGTCTCGGGCGTACTGCTCTGGTGGGCTAAGATTACATACCGAAGCCAAGGACTGGGCCTTGAGAGTGATGTAAGCGAGTTAGTTGAAGATCAGCAGCAGTATGATTACTGTGCGTTAGGTTGATCGTTATCTGGAGGCCTAATGTGCTGGACTGATGCAGATGAGGCAAGTAGTTGGGTAGGGGAGTGTGGTGTTGTTGTTATTGGTGGTGGGTATGAAAGGGTGCTGATGATATGCAACAGGTAGCAACAACCACAGCCTGTATGTACAAATTAAATTACTTCGAATTACTTGAGAGAGAAACAACTGCCAGAAATCCGAATGCGCGCAGCAGAGGCACAGTCTATATGCAAATTCCTGCCATAGCCCCATTGAGCTTCAGCGCAGCTCTTGTATCAGCTACGCCCACACCACGACCGGCCGTTTCGCACAATAGCATCTCGCCGGGGGTCTGAGCGGGAGGCAGAGACCGGGTTCTAGGTTCAGCGCAGGGTCCCGCGCTGGGCTGCACCTTTTTTTGCTGTAGCTTTGGCCAAGAAGAGCACTCATTTGAGCGAATATAAACGGCGGCTTTTGTCTGTAGGGAGGTTGAGTGGGCTTTTGTGGAAGGTTTAGGTTAGATTGCGAGGTCATTGGTGCACTGGAGGCGCAGCTGCACGGCTGGGAATGAGGTGGAGCTAGCCGAGTCCCCACAGATGCCCAGCATCATCGCCATGGTTTTGACAGATGAATGATGCTGACGATATTCACCCCGCTAACCTATTCACACTTTGCGTTTGATGATAGACTTTGCTCGTTTCTCACTGGCCTTCCATGTCTTCTTCCCCATCTCACAGATTAGACCTCACTCCGCTCGCTTGGCTTCGCACCACACCGCAGACAGGGGGCCCCACTCGCTATCACGGACTGCGAAACGTTAGGTACCTTCGCACACGGACGCCCCTCGTCCCGGGTCGTACCTGAGGCTAGAACAAAGGCAAACATCCTCGGCTCATCCCGACAGCGCCAGCTATTAATACTCTTTTCTTTTTTCCCATCGCGCAGTGGGGTCTCGTAGTATCTCGTATAGCATACAGTACCGTTCTTTTTGAACGTTGGTGTCGAGAGCGCGAACGCTCTGGAGGGCTCTGGACCAAATAGTCGCGCCACTGATACGAACACCGAGTTACCTCATAGTCTTGTTGTGTGTCGCCTGCATGGCTTTTTCTCAGAACTCAAGTCTCACCTGTCACGTCAGGTGTCGAACGCGGCGTCTTCTCCGCGCACCACTATTTAAGCGTACAGCGATTCTTGCGGGACTGTGGGCGTAGGGCCAAACAGTTGGAGTCGTGGATTACCTTTGCCTCGCGAAACGCATGGCTTGAGCTTCCGAAACGGAGCTTCACAGCTAAGAAATGCCGCGGAAAGCTTGTGGTTGATGGAGATCAGGGTTGAGGCATGTGGTGTTTCATTTGGTCGATTTGTATACCGGATGCCATCATGCGCGGTTGTTATCATATCGTAGGATTGCACGATGCCTACATCTCGAGAGAAGGCCGCGAAAGATATCGGTTATGAAAGTGGAGGTAGTGGGTGTGTTGAGCACACTGCCAATGGAATCATGGTCTTTGTGAAACGTAGTGTAGTATTGAGACCTCATACTAGCAGCCGTTGCTCAAAGACAGCGGGGTGCCTTGCGAGCAGGAATTTCGAGTCCTTTATCCTTGCTGGAACTCGAAAAACAAGTCCACGGGTCCCTCTCGTTGTAACCAACCTTCCATGGTGTTATCGCGTTGCAGTGTTCCTTCTCGAGCCTGTCTTTGAGCTCATCCCAAATGTTCGCATAGCTTGGATCCATCCTCAGTACCTCCTCCCTCATAAAATCTATAGTTTTCTGGCGTTCACATTGCCCTAGAATTACCCGCTCCAACTCTCTGGTAAGAATGCCCTCCCACTCGCCCCTCCTGATACCTCCATTCCGCATCTCAACCTCTCGACCATCCTCTCTTTCGGATTTAGTGGCCCAGAGCTCGACGTGATCTGCTCTTCCCTCATAACATTCCTTCAAGATTGCCATCCTTTTAAGCTTGCTCTTCTCTTCCTTGAACCATACCATGCCGCAGAACCGACACCAATTCCTTCCTGAGATAATCCACTGATGAAGACAATCTTGACCAATCGTATGCCAGCATCCCGGCGTCCGGACCTGGACGGCGATATTACAGCTGCCCATGGGGCTACAGCATGTATGTATGTCTTCTGACCATCTGCAAAACTCTGGCGGTGTGGCTTTTGTTGTGACGGGAGGCTGGCCGGAACGACTTGAGGCATGTCTCTGTACAAGTTGCGCACTTAAGTTCGAAAGGTTCGGGTTTGGCGACAGATGCATGGTCGATCCGAGGAGAGCTGGCCGCTGTGGTATATTGGCTGATGGCTCGATTGGACCTTCTGATAATCTTCGTCGAAGATGCGGTTGTGGTTCATATTCTTTCAGCAGTTCTCGAGCCTCCTCTTTAGTGCAGTATTCCACCCTGGTGCCGGTCATTTCCGTCCAGTAGTTACACATATACTGCTCACAAATAATACAGCGCCTGTGGATGCTTGGTAACTCGAACCTGTTGACATGTTCTGTGCGTAACATAAGCCATACAGCAAGTGAAGGAGGGTCGTCCGGTAGGTATTCGGTAGCGTCAGAGCATGCTAGGCTTGTTGTTGGAGACGAGTTGCTAGTGGGAAGTGACATAATCGGTTCGTGGAAGTAGACAGACGATGAGCTGATAGCGATAGCTTGTTGATACTGACAGTGAGAGCGCGCTGTCTGCCGACGGCGCCATAGAGCGATACATAGACCGAAGGCAAGTACGTGGACAAGTCTGTTTGATGTGTAACTTCCGGTACCTCGTTGAGGCAATAGCCACCGTGCTTCGGTTGGAATGAATGGCTTGGTGCACAGAGTAGTGATAATAGACCTCGTTGCTATGCTCGCATAATGCGTCAAGCACAACCCGTCAAACATTTTGCAAGCGATGCTCGATTACAAAGACGGGTAGTACTGATTGAACATATGAACACAAGGCACCGAATACTTATGCTCTGATATCTCTGTTATTGACGTTGTACGTACGCTAATCAGACATCAAATCTTTTCTCTCCGCCTTATTATCCGCTTCCCACTCTCAATATCCGCATTCCATCCCCGCACACCGTCCACCATCTAAGCATTCGCACCACCCTACAAAACAACCGTTCCATTGTTTCCAGTGATAAGATCAATCTCTCCAGCAATGATCGTTCCGTTCTCCACAGCAGCAGCATGTCCTCTTGCCAACATTCCATAGACGGGCAAGTACTTGTCCAGGTATGGCAGAACCTCCTTAGCACCGGGGGTGTTGCGCCAGTCCCTCATCAGATCACAAACGATGGCGAAGAGCGAGACGAGTTGCACACCTGCGGCTTGCATGCGCGAGTTTGCTGTATCGCGAACGAGTTCCGTGTAAGTACCGCTGGCTTCGATGTTGGCAAAGACAGAGTAACCTTCTGCGCGGAGAGAGAGGGCGAGGAAAGCAGTGCAGACGTCCGTGGTGATGCCGCCGACGATGATTTGGGTCTTGTTTGCCGCGCGGATAGCGGCCTGGATGTCAGCGTTGTCCCAGGCGCTGGAAACGTGTTAGCTGACTGCGTAGTGATGAATGCTTCTTCGAGCCGATGGGCAAGAAGAGGTGATTGAGCTAGGCGTGACTTACTTGACCTCGCCTTGACGTCTGATGAGCGGCGCATCGGGATACATCTCCAACATCTCCTTGGGCAAAGGACCGTTGGGACCCTGGTCCGCAGACGTAGTCAGGATGACAGGAAGGTCGAAGAGCTTGGCAAGCTCGGCATGTGCCATGATGTTCTGCTTGTAGAGGGTCGGGTCCCAATCTCTAGCGATTTGGAAAAGACCGACTTGCAGATCGAGGATCAGGAGCAGCTGGAGTGGACCTCAGATTAGAATATGAGCTGAAGAGCGGGATGGTAACTTACCGCGTCGTCTTTGTCAATGCGCTCCCATGGCACAGCTGAGATATGTTAGCTAGTGGAAGACATGTAATGTGAGGCAATCGTACCATCACCACGAACGGTGTTGAAAAGCGTAAGAGCCGCGAGGGCGATGGTAGAAGCAAACTTCATGTTGAGGGATAGCGACTGAATGGACTAGGCAGGAGATGCTACTGAAGTCGAGAGAGTGTTCGATACCGATGCGATGGTTGGATGTTTACAGGCGGTGCGAGGCTCCCTTTATATCCCAAAGTCCTCCTCTTCCATCTGTCAACACTATGTCCTGCTCAAAGCCTAGTCCGTGTACCTGCTTCTTCGTGCCAATGTCTCCTACGCCCTACCCACGAGCCTAAACTCGTAAACCATGATTCAAAATGACATCTGGGTGGAGCCTGCAGTGGAGTTCTACACCGCGTAGCCTGTCGACTGCTATCTTCATCCGGAAATTCTGCAGCCTCGATGCTATGAAAGCCATGACTAACCAACGACCCGGATTATGCTCAAACCGACTACAACAAAACTGGTCGCCTACGCGGCGTAGCCCCCGCATCACCACCGTAGCCTATTCATCGTGCATGCACAGAGTGGATCACGATCGGCATCCTTGGTGTTGATATGTCGTGCATCGAACTCGACTGTTATTATTTCTTCCTGAATAAGCGTTTGATAACCGGCAGCACGGTACCCTGTTCGTGTAGTGCGCTGCTGCCAATGTCATGGCCCATGTTCTTTCGCTTCGGTTGAGGCTGTCGTGCATCCAGAGCTAACCGGCAACCACCTTAGAAAGCTGCCAGTCAGCAACAAGACTCTTCTTCATCAGCATTTGCTCACCCGCGCTTGCGTTCAATTCTCATGCAATCTCGATCGTGTCGGGGATCTGTGCTTGGAGCTCCTTGGTCAGAGATTAGGAATCCAGGTGCGCTGTTTGACTGGTGGAAAAGCCCGGGAAGGTACGGGCCGATGGTGATTCCGGCAAAGCACGGTCATGAGTAAGCAATAACAAAGATGGCGCGCAACATATTCATCAAACAATCAGCGTACATGTGACCTACAAGACATTACGTATCCATTATCTATCACGCTAACTCAAGGTACGCGTCATATCCTCAAAAGCTCTTGACCGACTCCGAAGCTCAGCGGGAAACCAAGGCGACAGCATGCAAAGCTCGAAATATTTACTGCGCAGCAAGACCGTTGTTTGCCAAAAAGTCCTGGATTACTTGGTAACCAGCAGTGGCATTGTAATGGAAGGTCAAGCCGTGACCAGTGTTGGGCTGAATGTAAGACTCGAAAGCAGAGGCTGATGGATAAGCCAAAGCAACGCCCTCGGGGATGTTGGAGGTATTGGTGCCCATGATTTGACCGTAGCAGTTTCCTCCACAGAATGGCACATCGGTTTCGCCGGTGATGACAAGGACGGGACCTGTAAAGGGAGATGAACTGGGTGAGCCACCGATGGTCAGGAGCTCACCGATGGTGACGGGTTGCTTGGTCTTCTCGGCTTCGACAGCGAGGCCAACATCATAGTTGCCAGGCTCGAGGAAAGCGTACTGCAGGGTAGTAAGGTCGGAGTTTGCGAAGTATCCAGAGGGGTAATCAAGCGAGATGACGGACTTGTTGTAGCCGGTGATCAGGTCGAGGACTTCGGTGGTCGCAAGCTCGTTCCATATCTCGTCAGAGGTTAGCTCCACACCAACGGTTGCGAGGATCTTTTGAAGGCCAGCAACGATGTTGTCGCTCAGATCATACTGGTCGGCGACAGTGCGGATGATATCGTTGGATGCATTTCCGAAGCGCAGAGGCTGGTTGAGGCGAGCGCTGTGCAGGTTCCATCCGGCAGTGATGTACGGAAAAAACTGTCCGGCTACAGAGAAACCAGTGAGGATAACACCATCCGTGTTCTCAGGGTAGAGAGCCGAGAGCCAGTAGGACTGTACGCTACCGAAGGAGTGACCAACGTGGATGACCTTGTCGTATGTGCAGCTGATCTCTGGGATCTCGCCCTTGCGCAATTGCGTAGTGACGGAGTTGAGAGCTTCAACTTCAGCTTGAGCTTGGATCCTGATGAGAAAAGAGCATGGTCAGCAGACCATGTAGGACGAGTTGCATTTCCCACTTACTCGTTGAAAGGATCTCCATGAGAGGAGTTGCCGATACCCAAACGGTCGATTGCGAGCGTACTGTAACCAGCAGCCAGGGCTACATCGACATAGCTGTACTTGTAGTTGTCGTAATCGAGGTCCCAGTAAGTCTTGTCAAAACCAATGCCATGGGTCAAAACCTGGATTGTCTTGCTGCTGCCACTGTCTGGCTTGCAGTACTGCGCGGAGATGTTGTACGTGCCCTCCAACGTTTGGTACCCCTCAAGAAGCTCTGCTGTGTAATTTTTCCCGAATTGATTGAATCGTGCAACAAATGCACCAACATCGAGGTTGCCCTCCACGGGCACTTCCTTGAACAGTCCTTGCCTTGAGGTAATGTGCGTCTGAATAAAAAAATTCGAACATTGCCTCGCGGCCGCAATGCCAGCGAGAGCAAAGGGTAAAACTGCTTTGATCGGACCCATGGTTGTGTGTAGTATGAGTTTGGATAATGAGTTTCCTTGATAAACTCTTTCCAACGTTTGAGGAGGGGACAAGGAGAAGGAATAAATATTGGCTCAACGGATGAAATGAAACACGACTTGAGCGGAACTTGCCTTCAACGCGATGGATTGTGGCTGGCCGAATGTGTAATACGTGGTCGTGTAAGCATACGACTAGCTGCGTCCACCCCTCCCGGCCTTTTCAAATTGGAGCCGCCAGTAAAGTGATAACGCACAACCTCGTCGATCAGAGGCTTCCATAGCGTTATCCAACGGCCCCTCGTCCAATTGACGTTGTGCAACCAATCGTCGTTTACCGGCTTTCTGGCCAAAGTACCGTGAGAAACCGCCTGCATGTTGAATCAGCAACTACCGCAGGACACCTAATGCAGGTGACGGCAAGACAACATCCGAGAATATGGAATCGTGGGGTGCCAGAGTGTGAATTCTCAAATCGGGCACAACTCCGGCTCAGTAGCGGATATTCCTATAGCATCATAGGCTGAATTGAGTAACCGATGAAGCTTTTCGAGTGCTAGTTCCAGTGCGTCGAAACTACTTTTCCACCTCGGCGGATGCCACCACAAGCGGGTACGTTGCGATCTTCATTCTAGAAGGCGTCGATAGCACACGCGTAAGACGTATTAGGACAAGAGGAAGCCTCGCCGGACTGCATCCTCACGCTGCAGGTTGGTCAGCCACCTTGTGCTTTTAAGCAGTAGTTTCAGCAGGGACGCAGGGCATCCTTTCAATGACCAGCGGTACACAACCAGCATGGGTAGGCGTAATCGGAACAAATTCGGGGCTCGAGGATGACGATGCACTGTGACTGAATATAGCGTGGAAGTGTAAGCAGCAAAGCTTTGGCAGTATCAGCATCCAGACCTTCGATAATGACGCGATAGCAGTCGCCATGTTTGTGGTGGTGAATGATGATGTGCGCTAAGAATTTGGAATTGTTGCGTCCGACTCCAAAGACGTCATCATTAGTTTTGGACGGCAGCGAGGCTTCCGTGACGATCGCAATCGCGCGTCTCCTCCTAAAGCCATTATTTACCATGCCGATGGAGCAAGTGGGGTTTGCAACCCGTAGAAAGGGGTAAGTCAAGGGGAAAGCAAAGAGTAGTGAAGGTGGAGAGATGGGAAAAGTAGCGACGCGTCTTAGGGATGCCGCTAACCTCAATCGGGCCAAATGAATACTAGGCTGAGCCTCGCTCATTACATGTCTAGGAAGCATACAGCCACTGTTCCGCCAGTTTCTTCTAGGAAACCTTCTTCTTCTTCAACATGTAATCTCCACCCTTGACCGCCTTGTAGATACCATACAGTCCACTCAACAGAGCATTGCTCTTCACGATTCGCTTCAGCATACCCTTCAAACCTGGACCAAATTCCTCCTTCCTTCCTCGATCTTTGACTTTATCCCATATACTTGGCAGGGAACTCGCGTTGTACTTGCTACGGAGAGCATCGTACTCGTGCTTATCGTAGACTTGCCACCATTCATCTTCGGTATAAAAGACACGCGAGTATAACCACTTGAGTCCACCAAGCTCGCGCATCTTTGCTTCGATTTCGCGATTTGCGCGGACATACTCAACCTCGCTGGATGGATATGGGCCCCAGATTCCAACACTGATCTGTTCACCGTCATATTTACCCATTTGTTTCCCGCCGACTGGGCCTTTGAACGGCTTCGGATGTCCCATCGAGCTTCTACCATCCTGTCGCAATGGACACAGCCAGATGGGGTATATGTTGAATGATTGGTCCACATACTCCAAGAATGATGCAGTGTTTGCCGCTGGAAAAGCGATGTCGTGGATTATAAACCGGTCCGTATACCCAGACGCATGTAACGCGTGATACATGATTCTCGTGTGCATGAAGTAGTCCAGCAATAAGCGTGTGAACCACATGAAGGGGACCATGAATAGCCTGTAAGCATACATGCCCATCCAGAATGCCCCGCGATCGTAACGAAATAGGTAGTCTTCTACCGGAACAAGTTCTTTTGTAATAATACCCTTGGATGCGAGTGTCCTCGCGTGTATCCAGAACCACTCGTCCCAGGGTCTGGAAAATCGTTGAATAGGTAGCCCAGACGTATGTTCTGCGTCAACGAGGCGACCTGTGACTATGACTCCGGCACCTTTGGAGAACAAGACCCCGTCAACGTAATCGTTCCTTTGGTCGGTGGTGTGGTATTGCATCTTATCTGTGGCATTCTCAAAAGAAAATGTCGGGTGGTAAGTGACCTCGACTAGCTTCTTCAAAGGAATAAGCTGCATTTCCACCAACGTGAGTACCCCAAGGGTTCCGAAACTACCTCTCAAACCTTCAAACAGCTCCTGGTTCTCGGTCTGAGAAGCCGTGACAAGCGTGCCATCTGCTAACACTACTTCAGCGCTTAGGACAGTACGATCGAAGAAGCCGTGCTTGAAACTGCTGCTTTCTCCTGCTGTGCCCACGAATCCTCCTCCTACGGTAATGCCTGGAAATTCCATGACAACGGGAGGCAGCAAGCCCGCTTTCATGGTTTCTCTGACCAAGGCATCCATGGGGACATTGGGTTCGACAAGTGCTGTTCGCTTCTCTCTGTTGATAGATAGGACGTGGTCGAGGGAGCTGACATCCACAATGGAATCCCGGTCGAAATCAGCATGGCGGGTGCTGTTAGTACTACCGTGGTAGACTCGGAATCCCGTCTTGGTGTGATAGAAATGCTGTATGCGAGAGCGAACCGTCTCTACGGTAACCTTGTGTTGCTCCATCCGGAAAGATGGTTTAGAGCCGACTGCGGCGACGCGAGTGCAAAGCTTCCAGTATTGGCTCCCTGTGCGATGCGTGGCTGATGAGGCTGAAGAAGTTGCGCTAGCAGCGGGTCGAACTGGCCCCACGAATTCACGAGGCTGAACCACCACCAGTCCTCCCTTCTGCTCTTGTAATCACAGAAAAGGCGTGCTAGAAGTCTACCAGCCACCTCCTGCCATCCAATGATCGTTTCTGTCGTATAGTATACGCAAGCAAAAGCTGTGGGACTGGGTAAGTCAGTCTCAACGCCATACGTCAGCGTCCTTAGCGAGTGGATCGTCTTCCGCGCTTCCGGTCACCATGGAAGGCGCGCAATTCCATCGTCTGCGAGACGGGAAGCGACACTCGCGCATCTGATTGCGATTCTGGCTGCTCTGAATAGCCTTGGACGACAATACTCCACTCAGGTATCCTCAGCGATATGAAATCCCTACAAAGCAATGCATATCGATCCTTTGCCCCGCACAAGAGTAGCTCTTGGCCCGGGGCGAGTGGTCAGATATTGACTTTAGCAGGATCGAACGGGTAGTGGAGAAGGCGCAGCGGCCCTTTGCTTATGTATACATGAAAAGTAATGCCACGCCATGTTCTCTCCATCCTCGGACCGCTCAACAACATCGTTACATCGCATTGCATCATTACACTGTCGCCATGGATACACATAACTCAACAGTAGCAACACTCGCATCGCAGGTCGCCCGCTTTAGTGCTTCACAAACACCATTTCGCATATATCATGGCTCTACGCTGTCTACACGGAAGTCGTCGCGTGATCGCAATCAGATCATCGATGTCAGCTCTCTTAACCATGTGCTAGAATTTGATGAGCTTGAGAAGACGGTCCTCGTGGAGCCGAACGTGCCGATGGATAAGCTTGTAGAAGCCACAATGGCCAAGGGTTTCTTGCCAAAGGTCGTTATGGAACTTCCGAACATTACCGTGGGTGGTGGGTAAGTCACAGGAATCTGAGCAAAGAATGCCCTGTGCCAGAGGGCTAACCAGTATTGACAGGTTTGCTGGTACCAGTGGCGAAAGCAGTTCGTACAAGTATGGGCTGTTTGATCGCACCATCTCGGGCATTGAGCTCATCTTGGGTAACGGCGAGGTGATATGGGCATCAGCAGAACAGCATCGCAACCTATTCTTCACAGCAGCGGGGAGTTGTGGCAGCCTAGGCGTTATTACCCTGCTCAAGATGGAGCTTATCGATGCTCGCCGGTATGTTGAATTGGAGTACATCCCAGTCCACTCAACCAATGAAGCCGTCCAACAGTTGCGACGCTACCAAGATGATCCGGAGGTCGACTACATGGACGGCATCCTGTATTCGTTGACGAGCGGAGTAATCATGATTGGGCGCCTGACCGATGCCCCCATGGACAGGAAGATCCAGAGTTTCGACAAAGCGACAGATCCCTGGCTATACCTGCACGCAGAAGACATACTCAAGCGGATACAGAGCGAGAAGACGACATATAGGGAGCTAGTGCCTATTCAGTCCTATTTCTTCCGCTACGACAGAGGTGTCTTTTGGTCAGGACTACGCGCGTTCAAGTACTTCGTTACGCCCTTTAATCGTCTGACGCGCTTCCTGCTGGATCCGTTCATGTATTCCCGGACAATGGTGCATGCCCTGCATCGATCGGGTCTCGCCTCGCGAACAATCATCCAGGACTATGGGGTACCCTATGATGCAGCAGACGAGTTTATTAGATGGACTGATGAGAGGACGGGCATTTGGCCGCTCTGGCTGTGTCCGGTAAAATCAGCACCTCAAGGAGAGCGAAGCTTCTCCCAAGGTAACAATATCAAGGACGACATTCTCCTTGATGTGGGAATATGGGACATGGGACCAAGTGACGCTCATGCTTTCATCAAGCTGAACAGGGATTTTGAAGCCAAAGTCACCGAGTTGGGGGGCATGAAGTGTCTGTATGCGCATGCGTACTACACGGAGCAAGAGTTCTGGGACATTTACGACGAGAAAAAGTACATGGAGCTCCGGAGAAAGTACCACGCCGAGAGCTTGCCAAGTGTCTACGACAAAGTGAAGGTTGATCTGCAAGGCGTTGCTGGGGGAGCAAGCGCCAGGAAGCCGGAGACGTGGAATGAGTGGGTGTACCGGCAATTTTGGGATACATGGCCTTTTGGGGGACTGTACGGCGTTGCAAGCGCAACGAAAGGGTTGTTTTTCCAAAGCGACTTCTTATTGAAGAAGTGACAGGGCTTCGGTCACAGCCAACGTGGCTGGAGATCGGGGAATGCATGGGGAGATCCAGTGCATCGGCATACCCCTCAAAAGCATAGTAGTCGATATCCGGGCCGTCTGTTGCCCTGACAGCTGCCTGCATGTCGAGAGTCTAGTACAATGAAGATCAGCTGGTTAGAGGGTCAAGCGCGCAGTGTACTACGTGAAGAGGCGAAGATGACGTCGGGCTCTGTGTGCAGAGACGGGATGGAGGCTCGTCTACGCAGCGGTTCGGGCAGAACAAACCGGTTCAGGGCGTGTTTCAGAGGGGAGACAGGGAAATTGCTGGTAATGAAAACGCGTAGATGGCGCCGGTAGTCGCGTCGACGTCAGTGGAGGTTAGCGTGAAAGGCGGACCATTAGAGCGGCGCCTCGACTCACCGCAAGCTCGCATTGACGTAGCAAAGAGCTAACCGCGACCCCAACCACCCCATTTCACCCGCTACCCACTATTGCAGCCTGCCCGTCAACCACCCTGTGAATATATCAAAACTTGGCCCTGCCTCTCTCCAGACCCCCACTACAACCCATTTCCACCGCACCCGACACTGCAACCCACTGCACCTTGTCGCTGTTGACAACCACGGGCCATTGGACGATCCTGCCCTGTTGACGAATTTTTGGCCAGGTACGCGAGCTCCAGCACGACGTGTCGCGGCAATTCACCGCCGCCGCCCTCCATCCACAAAGCTTCTGTTGTTGTTGTTGTTTGTCTGTCGCCGTGCACAAAATACTAAAGGCACTCGCAGTTCAGCCCTCTTCTGCCCGCTCAACCATGGCGCGCCTCAGTGGCCTTCCATCCGAGCACCACCACGAGGGTCCCGGCGACGCTCCCCGACGCAAGCGCGGCCGCCCGTCTAAGAACCAGACCACCGACGACATGACGTCGACGGGCAAGCGCACCGCCTCGCCCTCGGCAGAGCTCTCGCAGACGAAGCGCACCAAGCGCCTCCAGACCGTCGAGGACGAGGACGAAGACGAGGACCAGATCGCCCAGGAGATGCAGCAGTCCTTCTCGCGCTCGCAGCGGGGAGATAACATTGACGTCCAGGAGCAGAGCACCACCACCACTACGCGCCGCTACAACCGCCGACACTCTGAGCCTCCAGTCGCCGCGGATGACGACGCCGACGAGCTCATGTTCAACCGACCCGCTTCCACACAGCCGCTGCCGGGCCTGACACCCCATCTCGACCGTGTCGGCGCCTCTCGCAGCCGCTTCACAAACACCCGCCGCGCCCGCATGTCCATGCCGGCCCAGCTGCACGTTGAGCGCGTCGACGAGGTCGACGAGGTCAACGGCAACCGCGTCCAGTTCGCGCCCCTAACACAAGTCCTGGACGGCCGCGCGCGCCGCCGCCTCCGCCGAAGCCATCTGAGCCAGGAAGTGAACGACTTCGAGGACCACCAGAAGAAGGACAAGAAGATGTTCCTGGAGCTGCGCCGCCAGCTCAAGGCACAGGACGACAAGATCAAAGACCTGGAATACCGCCTCGAGGCCCGCCGACTTGGTGAGATTGACCTCGCCGACTCAGACGCCAATGATCTGCAAGTGGAATTGGACGAGGCCCGTCAGCAGATTGACGAGCTACGCGCTTCTTCCCTGTACAACGGCGACGACAATGAGCCGGTTGACATGTCTGACGACGACGAAGACGGTCTGGTCATGGTCAACCCCGAGGAGCTGAACATGTCGCAGGATCTCGACATTGAGCCCACGCCCGTCGGCAGGTACTCGTCTCGCGCGCTGGAAATCTCCAGCCAGATGACTCTTGAATCCTTGCCCACTCTGTCGCAACTCAACCGCGACAGTCTGACCGAGGGCGAGGATGTCATAATGGACAAGATCGAAGACGAGGCTGTCGAGCGTTACGAGCGGGAGCTCAAGCAGATGAGCAAGGCCTTGGGTGAGTCTCAAGGTGCGCTGCGCTTGATCACCATCGAGCTTCAGAACCTACGCTTCATTGAGGCTGGTGCTTCTTCGAGCGAGATTCTGACCGACCTGCGCCATGGTTTCGAGGACCTTCGCGCCGAGATTGAGAAGTTCTTCCCCGGTACCACTGTTGGTCTCACCAACCAACAGCTTCTCCAAAAGGTCCCTGAGCTCTTCAGCGGCCTCTTCTTCGAGCTCAAGCAGCAGCTCACCCAGATCAGTGCCTCTCAAAAGGCCGAAGTGCTTCTTCGACGACAGTATGAGGGCGTTCTGGACCTGCTTGGCGAATCAGACGAGCGCGTGAAGCAGTTGGAGTCGGACGTCTTCACCCTTGACAAGGCAAATGACGACAAGGCGCGCGCCATTCTTGACCTCGAGGAGCGCAACGCTGCCTTGACTGAACTTTCTAACCAACAAGAACGCACTCTCGCCGAGCAAGACACTGACATCGCTACTCTGCAAGACGAGAACCAAGACAAGGACACTTCTCTAGCACGATTACGCGAAGCTCTCGAGAAGTATCGTGTAGACCTTGACAATGTCACCGCCGCCGCATCCGAATTCGAGACGAACCACCACGAGACGATTGCTCGCATGGAACAGGAATACACCGAGCGCATACAAGGTCTGGAGGAAAACCTCGATGCTGAGCAGGAGGCTCGCGAAGCCGCCGAGGCTGAAGTACAGCAAAAAGATGCTTACATCGAGGAGTTGGAGGACAGTATCGCGCGCATGGAGACCGATGTCGACAACATCACCACCGACATGACTACTCTCAGGGAGCGTCTAGTTGCGCAGACGGCCGCCCGCGAGGCTGCAGAGGGCGAGCGTGATGACCAGATCGAGCAAGTCTATCAGCACGCCAACACCATCGAGAACCTCAACGAGGCCATCGTTGAACTCAAGGAGCAGCTTGCCAACACCCGAGAGAACCTGGCTTCTGAGCGTTCTCAACGCGAGAAGACCGAGGCCGATCTTGACGAGGCGAATGACAAGATCGAGGATCTCACCACCCGTCTCCATGATACTGGCCTTCAGGCTAACGAGCTGCGATCCAAGCTGTTCCAACTCCAACAGGAGAAGGAGACCGCTCTGGCAGAGCTTCAAGAAGATGCCGAGGAGCGTGAGCTTGAACTGAACAACCAGCTCGACTCCGAGATTCAGCTTCGTCAGACTAAGGAGAATACCATCATCCAGTTGGAGCAGCAGATCATCGGTCTGGAGGGTGATATCGCGACACTTGAGAACAATCTGTCGGACATGACAGACGCTCGCGATCAGCTTGAGCAGGATCGTGACGTCCAAGTTGCCAACCTTGCGGCTCAACTCGGTGACCTGAAAGCCAAGTACGTTGCGCTAGAGAACTCTACCAACTCCACCATCACCTCACTCCAGGCCAACATTACGGACCTCAACAACCAGATCCAGCGGCAACAGGCCGAGATCAACGATCTCTTCGATCAGGTCACTGAGAAGGAGCGCATCTACCTTGAGGACACGACCGCTCTCAAGGGGAAGATTGATTCTCTTGAGGAGGATCTCTCTGTCCAGAGGGCGGAGAACGAGGGCTACCGCAAGGAGAACCTGTCCCTTTCAAAGCGTGTTGAGTCCGAGGCTAATGAGCTTCTGAACATTGTCGACGCTCACGCCAACGAGGTCGACGCCCTTAATGCTGTCATCAAGACACAAGAGGCCACGATCAAGAACCTCCAGGACACTTCTGCCAAGCGCACCACGGAGTTTGAGGAGATGATCGAGGAGCGTACAACCGAGCTCACAGAGATGCGTCTGCTAGGTGATGCTCGCCTCGAGACCATCGTACTTTTGGAGGCCCAGATCGAAGAGATGAAGGAGCGCTTCCGTCTTGCTGAAGAGGACACTCGTGCCACGATCGACGCCCTCACTATCTCGCAACGACAACTCCAGGAGCAGAATGAGCGTCTTGCTGATGACCTGAAGCGACGCAACCAGGACGCTCTCCAGGCCATCCAAGAAATGAAGCTCAAGCGCATTGAAGTCAAGACCCAAGGCGTGGGCGATCTCCACCGTGTCGCTAACGGCAAGATCTTCAAGACTAGCGAGAAGGTCAAGATTGGAAAGAAGGGCAAGAAGAAGGTCTCCAGGCGCCAATGGGACTCCGGCTTCGGCGTTGATGAGAACGTCGAGGACGAGGAGGTCAACGCGGAGGAGCCGCTTGCTGCATAGAATGCAGTAGATGACGATTGCAAGTCGGCGTGACGACTTGCAGGTTTCGATTATATTTGGGTCCTATATTGTTGCTGTCACTGCAGAGCAGTATTCTTGTCTTTTCTTCTCTCTCACATTTTTGGACACATTACTCTGGGCAACAGATTGTTTCGTTTGTCATGATAACACTGGGCACTGGCATTTGCTATCTTACGACTCGACAACTTGGCTTCATCGCTTCGTTTGTTAGGATAAATGGTGGTAACGATATCGCAGTGTATTGCATAGCGCACGGTGTCTGGGTTCCAGTTACGGTCACGGGGAAAAGAAGTAGTGTAATGACTCTTGTTCTATCATGTACAGCTTCTCCTTTTTATCATCAATCAATCAAGCAATCAATCACAACAACAAGATCAGACCTTACTGCTCTCCGTTCGCGTAACTGCATCCGTGGAAGAACTTTGCACGAGCCGGTCATCTCCCAGCATGCTGGATGAAACATTTTAGAGCGTTGCGTGGCCCCCAACGATGAACGCTGGACGGGAACCGTCAACATGGGTCTTCCCGTCGTGATCTCGTATCCCTGAAACGGATCTGCAACAACGCGTTACGTTGCCCATCAATCGGTCCGCACACCCCCCACCCAGCAATTGGGGAAGTTGTTAAAACTTGCCCCAGGACAACGGGCAAACCCAAATCGTTTCCAACTCTCCTTTTTTTTTCTTCACTCTATCACCGCCCAGTTCCACCGTATTTACGCTAGCAAATCTCTCTCCCTTCTCATTAACCAACACAGCCAAATACAATGGGTAGCTCCAGCCTCAGTCCATCCTCGCCCCGCGACGACGAAACCGTGCTGTTCCTCTTCATCGCCTTCGCCATTCTCATCGTCCTCTTACTATTGCTGGTGTTGATATCGTGCCAGACGTGGATGTTGTGGAAGATGGCCAAGGCGGTTGTTGAGCAGGATACCCAGATTGCACAGCGAGGGCGAAGGGGGTACGGATATGGGAGTAATGATGCAAGTAAGAGAAGGAGTGTTAGGGCTAGTGTTTATACAGATGGGGAGGAAGAAAGGAAGCTGATGAGTGGAGGGAATGGGAATGGAACAGAAGGGAAGAGGAGGACGGGGGTTTGGAACGTGGGAGGCTGGGTTTGAAGGGGACGGGTTGTTCACTTTAGAGTAAGAGGGGGGCTAGAAAAGTTGTAGGGACGATAACATTGATTTGGTATACTACAAGGAAGCCGAAGTAGAACCAAGGATAGACAAGAGGAGGAGAACGCTACGAAGCAACACGCCCGCCTTTCACCTCACACCACCAGCTTCGCCTTTGATTTCAACAAGATATGCTTCAACAACCGACACTCCTCTCTCAAGGCCGCGACTTCCTGTCTCAACGCCCTTTGGTCCTCAAACAAACATTTCATCTCCTCCGCCACGGATTTGGCCTCTCTATTCACACTGACCGACCCTATTTCCTCCGACTTCTCCACAGACGGCCCGTCGACAGCGTGTAAACGATCATAAAACTCACCTTGTGGAACTAGTGGATACAAAGTACTCGGCGAGGTATCGGACAGTGTGGTACCCAAGGCATGAATACTGAGTTGATGACGTTGTGGTAGTGGTGGAGTGGGTGCGTTGAAAGAAGATACTGATTGATCGGTATTTTCGGCAAGGCCAGCATCGACAAGATTTGCATCTCTGACCACGCCAGAGATGGAGCGGGAGTACACGCTGCTTGGTGAATTCGCTCGCATATCGAGCGAGCTCCGTGTAGGCTGTTGCAGTGGATTTGGTGTCAAGTTGCGATGGCTGTAGTTTTGGAAAACACCACCTTTAGCTAGGAGACCAGATGCGTGATAGTAGGGGCTTTCGAGCGAAGATGAAGAGTCTGCCGTTGTGGAGGCGACCAATGCGTGGTTTGGGGGGGCTTTTGGCCTGGGAACCATATTGCTTGGGCCCGCAACGTCGCTTACACTTTCATCGGCAACCGGATCTCTTCCGATGTCTGGCGTTGAGCATGAGCATGCACTATTGAGTGATGCTGTCTCAGAGTCGATTCTTCTAAGAGCAGACTTCAAGATTGAAGGCGGAGGTCTATCCGGGAGAGCAGAACCCAGATCCAATTGAAGCTTTTGTGTCTCTCTCGATAGAGGCCTCTCAAACATCTGAGCGGTGGGACGGGAGTACATACTACTCGAGCTATCCAAAGGCGACAATAGTTCTGGATCGACTATAGTAACGTGTCGCTGAACCTTTGGCACGATCGGCGAACCGCGCGACGCTTCCACCACAGTCTCTCGATGTTCAACAGACCTCTTCTTCATCGTGCCGGAGGTTTGACGAGAGTTGAGACTACTAGGTGTGTCGAATGCAATGGGGGAGGTCTGTGGGAAAGACACTGGACGGATTTTCGTTAAAGTCGAGGAAGTCAATGCTGATTCTGGGCTTGGATGACGCTGTGGCGCTTTTGTTTTGCGTCTTCGTGTGGAAGGAGGTGTAAACCATTCTTGGTCCGAAAATTCCGAATCATCAGACGAACTGAGCGATTCCTGAGAAGCAGGAAAAAGCTGTGCCTGTGACGGGACTGGTACGACTGGCATCTGATGTATTCGGGGCCATCTCCGACTTTCTCGAACCGGAGGATCGGGTTTGGGTAAAGAGTTTGTGGCACCAACGTAGGGCGGATCATACGGCGAAGGCTCCGGAGGCGACTGGAATGTCTCCGTGGAGATGCGCGGTCGTACTGATGATGTTGTCTTCATGGGTCTGTTGCGTACTCTCTCAAAGCGGAGAGGCGAACCGTTCAACACATCCGAGGTTCTGCGACTGGAAACTCTTGACTTGTACTCCCTGGACTCGTCGGAAAACAGATCTGGCCGCGGCCCAACAGATACTGGCTTTCTTGTCAAAGCTGACTTGTGGGATGATCTAACCTTCTTGACAGTGCCCGTCTCCTCTTCAGAAGAAGTGGACCCCTCTGCATCCACAACATCGACGACCGAACGAAGCTTGGGGGACAGCGGTGATGCGCAAGTCGGAAGGACCGATGGCGCGTTCATATCGCCGACCCACTCAACAGCCGTGACAGACGCTCCCACAGTGATCTCATGTATCAGTAGGCCCAGTACGTTGAAAATAAGGACTTTTCCAGCCTGTGTACCAATTGCAATCAATGTCTCAAAGCCGTCGTAGACATCTCCGACATCTTCTGCTGCGTCGCCTCCCAACAGAACCACCTCATCTACTCGTCCTCTTGAGCGTATTGGGCCTTTCGCAGATACCGACATGCAAGAAGCGGGATAAGAGACATGCTATGTCCGGAGTACTTTCACTCCTCCTTCAAAGTCGACAAGTCGACACTTTGCATCATGCCTAATGCTAA
Organism: Alternaria dauci; assembly: GCF_042100115.1. Lineage (NCBI taxonomy): Eukaryota > Fungi > Ascomycota > Dothideomycetes > Pleosporales > Pleosporaceae > Alternaria > Alternaria dauci. The sequence continues at coordinate 2,734,136 of NC_091275.1, forward strand.
CAACCCGCGACTTGTAGCCCGGTATGAACTCCGCTGCAAGTACACCGCCCATGGCCGGCTTATGGAGTTTCTTGATGACACATATTCTGACAGGCTGTAATTGGAAGAATGGAGATTGATTTGTGTGCGACTCTGCGGACCTCTTTCGAAGTGAAGGCAAGAAGAGACGATACATCACTAGCAGTCCGTCCTGAAACCCGATCACAAAGTTGGTATACGATGGTTTCGCGGGACCGTCCAACTGTTGGAATGCAGCACAGGTAGCGGGATAGCGGGCGTCTGTTGGTCGAAAGTCCACCGGCGCGCTGTGTCCCCATCCCTGGTCTTGAAGGTATATAGTCGGTGGGTTTGGTGATGCTGAGAGAAGTACAGTGCCATTACTGGAGATCGCGATCACGTTCGGTGGAGATGGATGTGATGGTAAGGAAGGCAGAAGCTTGTCATCTGGTATGGAGTACGCTTGGACTGAATTGTTTAACGTCGTTGTGAAATACAGTGTGCGTGAGTCAGGTGAGAAGAGAAGAAGACGTGGCTCGCCCTGTGCTTTCGTCAGTTTGTAGACCACATTGTCGCTCGAGAAGATGTCATACATCACCACTCTTCAACTTGTACTTCCTGTCCTTGTTTCGCATAGCATCGTGCAATATCACAACCTGACCGTCTGCTACAGCGAAGAGGCTGCTGTTGTCTTTTGAGGCACAAGCGTTGACTATGCCGTCAGCGGTCTCGCACTCAAACAGCGTCTCGCGGGCAAGCTGCGTCCTCAAATGAATCGTGTTCGGAGTCGCAACGAACAAGCTCTGTCCAAACGGTAAGCGTTGTGGATCTGCCATTGCTCGAAATAGAATAGTGATGAATTTAGGGGTGTCGTTGCGATAAGTGACAAGAGAACAACATCGAGATCGTGCGATATCATGATCGAATGCGCTACGGCAGTTGCCACAAGCCGGCACGTGGAGTTCCAGGGTAGGCACGACGGGAATCAACCTTCATACGAGTACTCTACTGTCATCCGGACTATTTGCTTCTCCCTAGCTGTAATAAGCACCCTCTAAACAAAGAAACAAAGTCTACGCAGCTAGCAGCCCGTATCGGATCACAAGTCCAATCTACTTCAGCTTAGCGTACTGCTTGCCCCATTTCTCTGCAATCTCCTCCTCTGAGAACTTTCTTGTCTTGCGTTTTAGCATCTCGACTTTCTCATCGAGCGTAAGCTGCATCTGGTCACCCATAGGTACGAGACATTTAGCAATGTGCTCATAGTTCTTCATCAGCAGGTTGACTGTAAGAAAGAAGTAGTCTATGTTGTAGAAAACGATTGCATGCTCGTCAGAATACTGCTTCTTCTGTGAAAGGAACGCAACTGGGTGCTCTCGCCAGTGGCGGAGGGGGTTGAGGTGGTGAGAAGTGTGATAGCCATCATTGTAGCAGTGGCGGTTGCTCTGTTGTGATGTTAGTGGGGTGCCCGGAAACTAATCGATTAAGGATGGATGACGGCTTACGGGTACGTCGATGAGTGTGATGCTTGACCTGAAGTCGGAGTCCGGCTCGACCTCGTCGACGAAAGCGTGCTGGCCCCAGTTTCCCGTCATCAAAGCCAGGCGCATGAAAGCCAGAGGAATCAAGAACACGAACGCTGTTGCACGAGCGTCTACAAAGTTGTACATCATGTACAGGAAGATGTAGTTTCCAACTTCACAGCCACCCGCTTGGAGCGCGAGATTAGGCTTGCGGTTGCGCAAGAAGTATGCGGGCAAATCGAGCCAGATCAGAAAGTAGAACCGGCCAACATATTGGGCAAAGTCCCACAAACTGTCCCGCTGGTATCGGATCGTAGAAGAGAGGTCGTTAGGTCCGTTGCCTTCAACATGGTGGTGCTTGACGTGATGGTAGTAATAGGAGTTCCAGGTGTGGCCCATCATTGGATCGAGAATGTATGGGAATAACCGGTCGACGAGGGCATAGTTCTTGTTAAGAACACCGCGCATATGAATATGCTGATGCTTCAGGAGCGTATATGGTCCCATGTAGTAACCTTGCATTACGCAATGGAGCACAGCGTGCCACCAGTGGAAGTTCATGTACAGGTAGATCGCTGATGGGATGCTGGTGCAAAAGTAAAGCAGCAAATGCGTAACCATGATAACATCGGTCTCGACTCGTACAATCTGCTTTGCCCATCGAATGTAGGGATCGATGATCCATTTACGAAGAAGAGGATTCTTGATGTCCGCATCATCGACAGAACTGAACACAGTAGTCTCGAAACTATCAGACTTGGGGTCGTTCAGCTTCTTGAGATATGCGATTGCTTGCTGCTCTTGGTCTTGGAGATCTGTGGAAGTTTAGTCATATGAATCAGCCACGGTGTCTAAAAAGAGGATCACTAACCCTCTGGTGATGGTGTCACGATCTCGGAATGCTTGACACCAGAGTCATCTGAATCTTCTGCTGCATCTGCCGTTGATTTTGCAGGCTTGGTCTCATACAGCTCATACTCCTTTTTTAGGATGTCGAGAACAATCCGGTCCGGACCAGTTAGCTCTTTATCGAGAGGGAAAGCCAATTTGCCCATGTTGCCGGCGACCTGTTAGGATCGTTGTTGGGTTGTGCCGTGATGGCGTGACGGTTGCGATAGCAAGGACAAGTGCCCGCTGAAGCGATTTGCAACAAGCGCCTTCTACTGATGAACAAGTAGAAAACGAATCAATGAATGTGAAGAGTCTGACGGACGTCAATAGCAGAAGCGCATGATGGCGTTGGAGCGAGCTAGGTATGAGGCTGTCGCTGTGAAGCCAAGCAAGTGGAAGCGGTGACAAAACCGTTTAGCGCGCCCCTGGCGACCCACACAGGTGGCGAAGGATGACTGAACGCGTATGTACCATTTCACATGGCCAGTGGACTACCTAAGAATACTGGACACGATGGATCGATCATTACTTGACGCAGTAGCAAAGGTATGACCAGTCTGATAGATTGTTGATATGGCAGCGTATCACATGCAAAAGAGCAGTCGCAGCCTTTATGTGGCGAATTCAGGGTCCTCGACTACCCCGCATCCGCCCAAGCGCCCTCACAGAATTCAGTGGGGTGGACATCGATCTTTCAACACTATATCGAAAGCTGCAGGTAAAGAAGACACTTCGTCTGCACATTACCGCCTAATGTTCCTTCTCCGCCCAGAACTGCAAGAACCTACTCACAGTCCTCTCTTCCCAATAATGCGCCTCCCTGATATAATCCGGCTCAGCGCTAACGTTCTTGATACCATAGCTGTCCCAATGATGTCCGGCTCCCGCAATTAGGTAGCTCGGGTACTTATCGCCACTGATCCTGGGCTGAGGAGCCAGATTCGAATGGTAGCATAGATCAAGCCAGACATCGGTATTGCCATCGATCAGAGCGAGATTCTCAGCATGGACGTCCCAACCCCCGTACTTGTTGTAGTAGTGCAACTGGGGTGTTGCAGGAATGCTATTGTGCTTGCCAGGTGGGAAGGCCCAGGTACACCACTGCTGGGTGTAGTCGACTTGGAGGACGCGTGAGATGAGTGACGGGCCGTTCGTGGGCGCGACTTGGTAACCGCCAGACTCTATGCAGGTTGAGTAGAGGTATGAGCGCGCTGCACCGTTTGTGGGATCGGCGTAGTATGTCTCATTTTGCGTGCCGAAGCATCCCTCGTCGGTGCTATCAATCCGTCCACTCTCGCAGTTCGGGATGAGCGTCTTTTTCACGTAATCGGCGTAACCACCTAATCCAGTCCAAGCCTCGCCCTGAGAGTATTTGGCAAGCGCCATGTCGACGTTGCTGATATTTGCTGATGGGCTGACGTTCGTCACGTTAGAGCAGAAGTTGAAGAAATCTTCCGAACCGTAGCGGTCAGACCAGTCTGCAGGAGGGTAAGTATGTGTCTGGCAACCAATTTGTACAGCAAAACAACTTACTGAGCTCTTGCCAAGTGTTGGTGGGATAATTCATGGGCCCACCAATCGGAAAAGCAATAGTCATAGCAAAGTCTCTCAGATCTTGCAATGCGCCCAGGCCGAAGATCTCCTTCAATTGCTGGATGCCTTCTTTATTTCCACTCCAGATGAGTTCATCAATCTTGTCAACGATGTCGACAATCCTGGATACGCAATCTGCAGGACCGAACTTGATGATGGGATTGTACCATTGAGGGTATTCGAATAAAGCCTGGGTAGTCGCACTGCTACCAATGCCTCCAGCAAAGATATCGTTGTAAGTCTTCATGGTGAATGCAGTATGAGCACCAGCAAGAGAACCGCCATACATAATCCAAGGTGTGTCAGCACTATTCAGACTAGCGTTGACACCTGGGAAGGTAGCATGCTGCCTAAAGTAGGCATTGTCGGCAATGGCTGTTCAAAGTTAGCTCGTTGGCATCATGGCTTGAACTTAATCACTAACTCTGCTCAGTAGTCAAGAACCTCAGTTCATCCGTCGTACTAGAATTGTACGGGTAGCTTTCGCCATAGTATCGATTCTCAAGAATGACACCAAGACCATTGAATTTTTCCATGAGAATCTGGATAACTAAAAGACCGATAAGTCGTTTGTGCAAACATTTCAAGTAGGTTTGCTGTATCCACTTACTCCCAGTCTGCAAGTTGGAGAAACGCGACTCTCCGCTCGTCTCTCCACCAATGTAGAGAAACACTGGTCCGCCAGACTTGTAGTAAGACGAGTCGAAAACTGGTTCAAGAACTTAGTGTATACTGCGTATGCATGGAGTAGATTTGTACTTACAGTACCGCTGCTTGAAGGTGGCATTGGTGTGAGGAAGATAGCGATCGCTATCCTGAAAATGATCAATCTGGCATAACGGTCAGCTAAAGCACGATAGTGAAAGTTACATCAACGAACCGGTTGATCGATCGTATGCGCCGCATAAGCTGGCGCATCAGCAGCCTGTCTCTTGCGCTGCCATGAAGCCGAGCTCGGCGCCGGAGTCGCGGACGCCAAAGCCACAAAACTGTAAACCAATGTTAGAACTCTCATATTGATCGCTGCTTCGCATCGGACGCACCGGACTTCTTCGGGAGTACCGTATCACTCTTATACGGACCTCGAGCTCGGCTTTCCGGATACCAGGACGCAAAGCTATTCCATCGCGTCATGTTCGTTTGTACCTCAAAGCGGGGCAAGGCGTGCAGCAAGCGATGCCTATATAGGCAGGTAGACGCAAGGCTTGTGCAGGCTTGGAGAAGCTTGTCGGTGCTTGGTATCTGCCTTCTGCTTTGGAGCTATTTGCTTACCATCTTATCGTGCGGTGAGGGTTTTTAAGCATGTGTAGCGTGGTGTTGGTCGGGTTCGTGCGAGGAAGGTACGCGCGGACCCTGAACACATCGCATCACGGAAGGTATCGACGCGTCTGTTCACACGATGCAGTAGATGCTTGGGAGGCATGAATGACTGGTATTCTGAAAGTGAGCAGTGTGTGCAAATTAAGATGCGCATATGCCTAGACAACAGAGCCGTCCGGATATGGTGAGTTCAATGATCGACCCCTGCCATACGAACTCGTATACCAAACTCCAGTAACCTTATCTGACCAGAGATACAGCAAAGATGACGCAACACTGTATTTCCATCTCCAGAATTCCCACTAGCTATTCCAACTCCTTGCTAGTAGGTCTAAGCAACATACCAGCTCTCTCATAAGTCCGATCCGTGGCTTCCATCTGTTTGATACTTTCCTCACCTTCGATCCACGCACCACTTCCCTCTCTCCGCTTGACCTTGTTCACAAACTCCTCAAGCATGTATCGATACGTAACCCACCAGTCCTCACCCCTTTGGTCACCACCCATACCCTCTGGCCACTTGTACGCTTTCTTGTACTCCGTCTTCTTTTCTTCCTTGACAATCTTGCCAGAAGAGGGATCGCGCAAGATAGTCGTAGTGGTGATATCGATGCGATGGTAAGCGTGCGGGCCCATGAAGCCCCAGAATATGACCGACTTCTGGCTAGACTTGTGCAGACCGTTGTCTGTTGTTCCAAGGTTCTCAGGACGCAAAGTTACTGAGATCCAAGCAAGCACGTCACGGAAACTTGGCCAGTTTGATGTCAGCCACGGAAACCAGTAGCCACCTCGGGTACCTAGATCGGATGAAACGTGACCGCTACCGCCATTAGGGAAGGTGTATGTAGCGTACATGGCTCGATCGCAGAGATGATGTTGTGAGGAGTCAATAAAGCTTGGTGTTGCGGAGGTGACGTCCGTAGGCTCGGTTCCAAAGACACCTCGTAGTGCAGATAGGGTGTAATGTCCTATGTCCATTGCAGCACCGCCAGCGAGATCGTAGTCGTACCTGATATCGGTGCCGGGGAAAACTCCTTTCGGTATTCCCGCACGGGCGCTTGCCTTTTCTACATTTTCCTTGTCGAATTGTGCTAGGAAGAGATGCCAGGCGGGATGGAAGCGATAATGACTTGCTTCAACAAGTACAGGAGCATTTGAAGCCCTAAGAAGTTGGTGATGGAAGAGAGAGCGTGCCTCTTGCGCATTGGAAACGGAGGGTTTCTCCAGTAGAACGTGTTTTCCTGCCTTGATGGCGGCGAGCGTCCATTTATAGTGCAACCCGTTGGGCAAAGGGTTGTATATACAGTCAATGGACGGATCATTAACTAGCGCTGCGATGGATCAACATGATATCGCGATAGCCTAAAGTGGCCGTAGTAGGTGCTCATGGGCTGAGAGATTATCATCACCTGGCTCACTTACCTTCATAACTATCATGAACGATAGGAATATCCCACCTCTTCGCATATGCTTCTGCTTTCGCTCTGTCTCTTGCTGCAACAGCAGCGATTATGACATCTGCATGTGAGCGCGCTGGAACGATCAAAGCCATCGGACTATCAACGACTCAATTTAGCTCCAAGATCCTATCTCAACTTCCTCATTTCGATAACGAAGACAGGGCATGGACATACGCAATTCTGGCAGCCCCCAGTATACCGAAGCGTAACGCATCCGAATTCTTTGTTACTGGCTTGCGTCCAGCGGCCCATTCAGTAAACTCGGCATTGGAATTCAGCCAGTCAACGAATCCCATCTTCGATTAGGTGCGTGATGTGAAAAGTGAGGAGATCGCAGTATGATGCTGAACAAGAGGAGACACTTGTGTGTCTACAGAGACACAAGATGTTGTTCTATTGCTTACTGTCATCTCGTAACGGGGCGTTGCCTTCAGCTTGCATCTTACATGCAGTGTGATTGAAGTGCGGGGCATAGTCATTGATTGGCCCGCGGTGGCTTGAACTTCTAAGTGGCATCTGTGGCTGTGCAATTGGACGATGGATTTCATGGCGATGTCAGTCCAGTTTCAACATGGTGACAATGTTGGGGGATGCAAGAGGTCTACATTCTCAATAGTTCCAGCAAATACCTAGGTATAATACAAGCAAGTATGCCGACAATCGATAACCAGCATTAGCAGTTGGTGTGTAGTGAAGGTAATGTATTACACTTCAGCCGGGTACGGCATCCTCCAGCACCTGAAGCGTAGGGTGTGCCTGGCTTACGTCCTCCAAGCCGCCTCGGAACCGTATAGTTCAGCTAGGTGAACTTACAGTGCGGCAGCCATGCCCAAGAGACCGCATATTCTGACACCTCAAAGATAAGCCGAATCTAATTTCGCACGCCTCAAACCCACTGACCCGGCTAATGATCACAAACTCTGTCTTTGCATCAACCGAGTGACCGAACTCCGAAGCATCGTCTGAAGCGGAAGATTTTCAACTCCGTAGATCGTGTAAATCAGCAATGTCCGATGCCAGCGGTAACAGCGGCGATAACAAGTGTGGCAAATATCGAATCACGGCACGAATATTGGCGAGGGTCGTTTCAGAAGTCAGATGTGGTGGCAAGACAATCCCACTTTGCCAAATCGGATGACGTGCATGAACGGCATGTTCAGGGCGCTGCTGTTTGATCGACGGGGTAGCACACAATTGTGTGGAAAAGAGTGGGCATGGAAGTGTATTGTCCACGAATGCCTGACTGCCTGCGAAACTGATTGCGCAAGCGAAGGATACGGAGGACACTTACCCCTGTTGTTACACTATATCTTGCAGGCATCGCGTATCAAGTACTGAAGTAGGCAGGTAGAAAGTAATTTCGTCCAAGGCTTGCCTCAATGATCTTCGTCAAGACAGCGGAAATTTGTCGGTGAGGAATACGGTGACGGAAGTATTACAATGTTCATCACCGGTGCCATTCGGCGAGGTGAAAAGAGCAGAAAAATAATTGCGCCGAGCTCGATCGCCCGGACACAACGTTTGCCGTGCTGGGGCCTTTCAAGTGACTGCAACGCGGTTCGCTTACAGCCGCAATGCTTGGTTGGCGGTGAATCTGCGTAATGATCACCAGTAGGAGTGTGATAGGCGAACATCACAATTCCCACACAACAGGTCACAAGATGGAAAATTATCCTTGCGGCTTGGAGATGCTGCATTGTAGATTTCACATGACCTACTGCGTCTACAGCGGTGAGAAATGTAAGGGTTTTCAAGCGGCAGCCGGCAGTTACAGAGTCAACGGCTTTTCCCTTTTGTGCGACAAAATCCGAGGACCTGGTTATAGCGACATGGGACAACGGCCAAATCGTAACGGCGTCCGTGTCGTAACGGTGACAGGTTGGGTACACCGCTGAAAGTGACTCACAGCGAGTGACCAAATCGCCGAAGAGGTACCAAAAAAGGCCGTCTTGTGGATGTGTGGATAGCGGACTTTTCTAGCGCTGGGATGTGGTAGGCACCAGCAAAGTAAGGCTGCATGCTCTGTCCGCGGACCCATGATCTGCGAAAAAGGAACGTGGTTTGTGGAATTGCGGACGTGAGTCAGAATGATCTGCCAGGGATTGAGCAACAGCATGCATGCACTTGGATGCACACAAAAGGGTTGCATGGGCGTGTGATTGATGTGCGCTGGCTTGCGTAAAGTTGATGTATCGAAGGACGACTGCAGGTTTCCACATGTTGTACGCACGGCAACGCGCAGTCTGCGTCAGCCGATGGCGCACATGGAATGCCTCGCGTCTCGCAGGATGAATTAACGTCTGACAGACGTGGCTGACTGCGCACTTCGCCCTACTTAGCACGATCGGTGCTGAGAGAGTTTGGATAGCTCGGCGGTAGGTCTGTGTGCACGTGGAGGACCGATTGCATGGTTGCTCACGTCCATTTCTATCAGACCGGAATGCAGCCTCGTTGTCTTGGGCCAATGACTGAAGCTTCAACGATAGAGGACGGGGGACGAGGGCGCAGTTCGAGAGTCTAATTGCTTACTGAGCGCCGTGAGAATGCAGGACTCTGGTGGTAAGCTCGGACATGCGCAAACTATACGTCGCAGATCCAGCCGTCTCTGTTCGCCTGCTGTGAACATCCGGCATGCTCATCCGAGTGTCAGAGGTCGAACACGCCCTGTATGCTCTGCCACTCTTGATGTGACCGCCCCCAACGTGGTGTGGGCGGACCCGCTCAGAGAAGTGGAGATTGGCGTCAAATTGCGGCGTAGGCACGACAATAGTACTTACTGCATAACCGCGGGATGCGCTGCTTGATGTTGATGCTGCTGCTAATGATGATGATGATGTTAATGGAGGGGTACCGTCCTGCGGGAGAGAGTGGACTGCAACTTGGCAAACCGCTAACGGGTGTGGAGTTGCGGGCACGTCTTGCTGAGCGGTGAAGTGGTGCAACCTGCGAAGCAGCAATAGTCAAGGACGGTGTTCGTCTAGCGTTCAGTGGTCGCACGTCTGCGTTCGACTAGCAATGCAGCTGGTAGTTGGCTATGCGAGCAGAGGAGTCATCTGCCTCAGCTGAAAGCAGGGCATGGATTCCCAAAAAGCAAAGCACTTGTGCCTGAACGGTTACATGGCCGTGGTTGGAGCTAGGTAAGCGCAACCGAGCCAAACCACCACGAACCGACCCTGCCAATATTCGCATTTGTGGTGTGAGGCCGTATCCGTTGTGCTGATTAGCGTTCCAAGATGAAGCTGCGGCAAGTATCAACGTTTGCTGCACATGCCGGGGTGGTGCCGTAATATCCAAGGTGAACCGGTCATACGGAAGGTTTCGGTAGCGGCGGGACACTTGAACATGCAACACGGTTAAACGAGTCGACTTATTGGCCCTCGACTCGACTTGTCAAGTCTACGTCACGCAGCCCACGTGTGTGCGGTCAAAGCGCTTGCAATGTACGGGTGCCTGATTGTGGAGGAGGCATACCTGATCGCTCAAACATGCTGCAGCGCTTGTGAAGCACCAGCGGATCCTATCACAGCCATGTGCCTTGGCGGTTAGCAGAGGTGGTGTGCAAAGGAGCTACCGCGCGCGCTGACAACCTGGCGGCGTCTCTACCGGCAGATGCTCTGAAGGAGGCGTGTCCTCGACTGAGGACGGCCTTTTAGCCCCCATGTGGAAAGCCGAGGCATTAATCATCAGGAGACTGACTCTACAAGCGAGTTTCACACTGAACCATAATAGAACAAATGATGGACAAATATAGGTGTAATTGATCTGAGATCAAACAATTAATGCTACGAGACAGTATTGGGTATTCCTCCTGGCTATGATGCCGCCTAACCAGTAATAGAACTCCAACAACTAATGATGCTATGATGCCACACAACCAATCCCAAGCGCCAGCTAATGCATGTTCTAAAGCAAGTAATACGCTCAATATTAGAAGGACTGTGATGTGTATGTGCCAAAGTAAAGTAGGCGTCTATAGAGAAGGTTCGTTCCAGACACCCGGACCAGCGTGTGTGGAATATGCAATCGTAGCCATGGCTCATGTGGAAATCAGATGAGCAGGTCCTGGAAGATGCAGCAATGCTGCATGGTAGCAGGGTGCAATGCGAAGGGCTTGCGATGCAAGGCTGAACTGGCGTCGAGTGGCTTTCCGAAGACAAGCGTAGTGTGCTTTTAACCGGAAATCGCGGCGGATGTCAGGTGAGTGACAGGGAGTTGTTCTGAGTCTGAGGCACAGAATGCCTCAGAGATCAGGTCGAACTGGATGCTGCAGATGCACTGCATGATGGCGGCATACCAGGCGGCAAGGTGCAGATCGATGTCGAATGGCGTGGAGTTTGAAGGTGGAGGGCGTTGAGGATGTTGTTCGGATAAGAATGCGGAGTTGATATCGATGTTGAGATGCGCCAAAGCCAAGTGTAGATCGAACAAGACAAGCGTGGGGTGGAGGAGTTGATGTTTGCCTTCTATTTCGATGGGACAGGAGGAAGAGGGCGGGTTGGTGGTGGGCCAGGGCAAGGTGGGAGGTTCTGGGATGCCATGTTGGACTCGTCGTAGATGGTAGCGGCCATTGTGTTGATGTGTGAAGGATGAGCTGTTAGGCTGGTGTTGAGCGGAAGTGTTGTGTAGGTTGTTGGAGTCTTCGTTGGATGATGTCGTTGTAGTGGTAGTAGACTGTAGAGATATATACTCTTTGTGTAGTAGTCTTCGGCTCTGGATGATGAAACGAACTTTCCGGATGGTGGGGGGTCAACGTATTTATGTTTGTGCTCAGATTGCAGACCCCCAAAATGTCGGTCAGCTACGTACTTTGACGATGAGTGTAATAATACTAGGCAAGGGCATGGCACGGCCCAAGCGGTGAAAGAGGCGTTGGGCTGATGAGCAGGAAAGGGGTGGCTCCTGGCTTGTGCATAAGCTAAAGCACGCCGAAACATCGCTGATCCTGGTCAGTTAATGAGCAGGGGGGAGAAGAAACACGAACTTGCGCGTTACCGCCTTGTCGTTTCATCGGCCTCGTGACAGCGTGAAGATCGCGTTGATCCAATCCTGTCGCAGTATTGTCGCCGTCGCGGCATGTCCTTCATACAACGCATCATCCTCCAGGCAAGGCAGCAGGCCCAGCGAGGCATGATTGACCCACGGGCAAGTCTATCTTTTGCTCATCTGACATCACCTATTATTCCCTGACATTACCGGCTTCTTGCTGGCTAGCAGACATGGCTAGTGCGAACGGTCGTGAATGAATGAAACGTAGCCCTCCTTTTCATCTTGATGGTGCGCAGGGCTGGCATGTATCGGTCGCCGTCTTGGGACCGCTTCCAAGAGGGTTTGCTTGCGAGCGCTTTCAGGAACAGGCATCGCTCGGTGCCTGGTGCCGTACGTGTCAGGAGCAAATTCTGACACATTGACAGTAAATTTCCGTCACACAATTTGCAACGTCGCCTATTTGCCAACGTCGGACTCCCACCGACCTCGAGCGCAGGACGAAGATCTAGCGCCCATGCCGACCTTCTCCCGTGCTTCTTTGACGCTTCTACCCAATTTCGAAGCCCCCTAGAATTTTCCGCTCCACAATGTCCACAGCTGCTGGAGCCCGTGCTGGCGGTGTGAGGTCAAGGCATGACATTTGCTCTTGCTATCCTGAATCAGCTGGCCGGGGTATACACGTTTGTTCGTGGGCAACTAGGCTGAGAATGCAAAGCATTACACAAAGACATGTCATGATTATTTTTGTCTTTTTGGTTGCCCGTCTTCGTGCAACTCGTATTAATCCTGGCTCGCGCCTGTGTCCAAGTTGGGCGTAGCGGCCGACGCCCAGGTGCCCTGTTTCTCAAAGAGTTCCGGCGACCGCAACTGGCTGGTAGTGGCTGCTCGATAAAGGTTATCATGGATGCTCGGCTGGTCCGGAAGGAGAGAGTTGAACGGGCGCCATGCAGCCACTTGGCGCAGCTGTTAACCACTCTGCAGAGAGGGACAGAGCATCGCTGCTCGCTTGTCGCAGCTGGCCAAACTCCACGTGGACTCGCCGGGGTTTACGACGGACTTCAGGCAGGCATTTGTTTGATTGACAGGCGACAATATGCCACCTTTCACCCCTGCAACTTGCCAGACGAAAATCACGATTGTCGAAGCGTTTGCAGTACCCTGAAAGCCTGTGCGCAATAAGCAAAAAGATTTCCCCTGCCCACCAGGATTGAGGAGAAAATTCCGGCGATGCGCTCATCGTTGACAGTAAGCGACTAGACTTACAGGGGCAGCTGGTGCGTCAAAACTCAATGCAGCAAGCATCGTCCTCACCATCGCCACCCCCTTCGGTAGTTCAGTAGCTCAGACTCAACGCTTCTCAAAGGCTGTTGTTTCAGCGTAGTGGGGAAGGATTGCGCAGCTGTTACAGGTCAATGCGAAAGGCCAGACGACGCGGTGACCTGCTACAGAACCAACGATCTGGTCCCAGCCAAAGGCGTTTAGGGCTGATAGCCGTTCCAACCAACTGGCCAGCGCGGAGAGACGAGAAGAGACGAGAAGAGATCGAGCTTTAGTCTGCCTACCGTTGATTGACAGCTCATCAGATTGAAGCCACGCTCCTAGGAGGGTCCCTTGAAGCTGCAGGCACGGCTGTCTACCACGTAAAATGAACGGCGTTATTTGACCGACATACTTTTCGTCTAAAATTGCTTGAATCAATAAGCCTCTCAAGATTTCTCATGCAAGCCTATTCACAGCAACAATCACGATGTTCGCGTTGGCGCAGAAAAAGTACGTAGTATTAGTATTGAACTCCATCCACTGGCTCCATATTCGTCGCGGTGGCCAGCCGATCGCAACGTCATTTGGACTAAAGACTTGATTCTGCCGTAGTATGGCGGCCATGGTCCGATAACGACGAATAAAGCTGATCGTCGTGAGCAGATCGATAGCTTGGTGCGGAGAAGGATGTTCAGGCACGTTGCTGCAGGTACGCGCACCATTCTGGTGGCGCTACCGCACCTTATGTGGCTTGCGCGCCTTCATTCTCAGGCGATCGCGAGCACACTGCGCCACGCATTTTGGGGCCGGCGAGTCCGAAGCGCTACTGGTGAGGCGCTCAGAGGAGACAAAGACGAGACATCGGATGGGTACACACGCCGGATAAGCACCGAGTCTCCATGCGCCAAGGCGATGGTTCCCCAGTGCTGTTCTCATTCAAAGAGCTGTTTGACGCAGGACTCAGCGTTACGATCGATCCCAAAAAGATCGCCCCACTTATGGGTGCGAGTATGTAAATACCCAATCGTTCCGAACGGCCGATTCTCACCTCGGTGAAGACGTCGGACCGCTTTGAACGCTCAGTTTCAGGTTCGTTGTGCTCATCAGGTTCCGAATGGAACCTACGCCATGCTTGCGGCGGAAATAAGACGCACACGCACAAAATGGTGCGCGAGTATCGTGGCGCATCTTGTACTCCTCTGGGAAAATGGTTCGCTAGGTCGCCTGATGCGCAAGGGCTTCCTAAAGAACCGCGCATTTACCCGGTGTGACGGTTCAGCACGTACGTCCACGTGGATGAAGCCTATCACGAACTCATTGTGTTCAGATTCGGCAAATCGTAGCCGGCGGTGTTATTTTTATCCCTGGTAGCTCGTAATCGTCTCAGTCCGCATCAAGATCCGACTGTCTTGTTTCGACGGCGGTCATGTAGTACGGTGATGCTAAATCTATTCACATAGCGTCCTCATCGTCGTCGAGCTGCTCTGCTACAGCTTGTGTCAAAACCCAATTCTCCAGCATAGCCTGGCTCGAATTTGCACCAATTGGGCCCGCAACGTTTCGTACGCCACGGCGCTTGATGACAAGACACAATATACGGCCGTAGATGCTGAAGCCGTCATATGACGTGCTGAGGCCAAGCTTCTTCTTATCATCCGCATGTGGCTCATCGTCACTATCCTGATCTTCAGTCTGTGGAGGAGCCTTGGTCCGATGTGGATCGGCGGGCTCAGACACAAACAAATCCGAAGCTTCGCTATCGCTGCGATTACTGAGTGCCGCATCCTCATTTTCGGTTCTTCGGCGTCTTTGACGTGCTGAACTCTTAGGCTGCTGTCCAGATTGGCCAGCTGCGGGGATGTCAGCAAGATTGATGGGCTCATCGCTATCCTCCTCTCTGATGACGATCGGATCAGCGACATCTTCGTCTATAACAACAGGCTGACCGCTAGTTCCGGCTGTCAGCCAGTTGGTGAGTTTGCCCGAATTGCTCTGAATGCGGGCCTTGTCCTTGAAGATCTTCTGCTTGGTCAAAACGGAGTGGCGGGAGGAAAGGTCCGTTAAAAAGATGGAGACCTCGAAGTCATCTGAGGTGAGGTTAGCCGTCTGCGTAAGCCCGCAGCATCGATGCGGGGATGCCTGTACGGTGGATACGGTATCAGAGTTGTATGCAGCTTACCTTCAACGACGACGTCCTTTACGCCCTTCTTCTTAGATTTGGCACTACCTCGGCCTCTACCCTGCTCGTTTTCTTCTCGGAGCTTGGGCAAAACCAGCGGTCTTATAGCCTGGATGACGCGTGGTAGTGCTGGATCATCGCGCTTCAACAGCCATGCTTCAGCATCGGCAGGTCGATCGAGATAGATGCGAACCTCGAGAACAGAATGCTTTGTGATTCGCAGGTAGCGTCGGAGTGGTGCCATGTTGGAGGGCTGGAGAGAGTGGTGTCGATGCTCCGGTGTTGACAATGTAAGCAAGCGAAATGCAACTGCCAGCATAGACACGGGCGATGATGATGCGTGTTCACGTGCGAGCGTTCCGACGCTAGTTCCGATCGGCATGCGCAGAAGTTGATGGGAGAGTGGGCATCGGCGCATCGCAAGCACACACAAGCCGCACCACAACACAGTCCTAGACATGGTGCTCGAGCTTCATGTATGGGGCCCCGCCTTTGGGCTCCCTTCAATAGAGCCCGAATGCATAGCCACGGTCGCCTACTGTCAGCGTGTCATCCCCAGAGGAGAATGGTCACTGGTCGCCGCGCACAACCCCACGATTGGCACCACAGGTACGGGATCCATGACTGATCGTGACCAGAGCGAGTCCTTACACATGTGCAGAGAGCCTACCGATACTCTTCGATGACGGTGTTGCAACAGCCTCTGGCTTTGAGGACATTGTTGCATACCTCCGCAATCACCCTGCAGTCACCGACGACCTTGATGTCAACTTGTCAAGTCGACAGCAGACCGACAGGACTGCGTAGGTACCGATCCATGAGTCGATACATGTATTCTTATGCATTTGCAGCTTCATCACATTCCTACAATCCACGGCAACGCCTCTGGTCGACCTATCCCTCTATGTTTCCGCCGAAAACTACAACACTACCACCTCGTCTGCGTTTACCGCCATTCTTCCCTGGTATGCCAACTATACCGTCCCTCCGAAACGACGAGATCTCGCCAGAGCCAGGACGGCGCACATGGGGTTGAGCAGTCTGGATGTGGATACCACAGCCGACGAGGGGTTCGCGCCAGGTCGAGGTACCGCTTCGTCCGAATATGAGGCTGCCAAGCGGGCAGCCGGCATACCTACTGAGAGTCAACCAAATGCCATGACTATAGGACGTGGAAAGGGTCTTGGCGGCCTTTTGGGTGGTCAGATATACGCCGCGCGCTTCAGACTCGATGCTCTGTCAGGCGAACTCTTGGATCCATTATCAGATCTGCTGGGAAAACATGATTACCTCTTCCGTGGTGACCAGCCCTCCAGTCTGGACTGCCTTAGCCTTGGATACTTGTCCTTGCTGTACTACCCGCCAGTGCCCCAGGCATGGCTCAGGGAAACTCTCAAGACCAAGTACCCACGCATCGAAGCATATATACATAGGCTGCACAAGGATCTATTCCGCGGTGAGCAAGTGAAGGCTGCAGATGTCTGGTTCGTCTCCACTGGTGCGAAGAAGACGTCAAGAAGTACGTCTTTACCGTGGGCAGCAAGATCAGAAACCTTGGCTTCAAGGACGCTAGCCGGCGCAAAAGAGATCTTGGGCAATGTTCCTGGATTGTCCATCTTCGCACGGCGGAACAATGTCGTCGTCTCGGAGCCGCTGGTATCAGCGAAGCGCATTCGATCGGAGCTTCCCTCTCCGCTGTTTGTCAACACCCTCCTGGGTGTAACAACCGTGTTCGCAATAAGCTTAGCATCCCTAGCTGTGCACCACCGCCGGTCACCGCGAGAAGGTGAGCTCATCTTTTGGGCTCTTCGCCCAAGCAATGGCCTCGGCGAAGCTGGAAGCATCCTCAGCGTCTTCGCCAATCAGCTTCACGACGGCGCAATGTATTCCCAGTTTTGAGTACGATGAATTGATGATACACCCCCAAAATTTTATGCACGGTCTCTACGTGGCCAGCTTTGGACCTTTGCGAAAATCAAGATTCTGCCACTGGTCAATGCTTGCTATGGCATGACCTAATTTAGAGCCAAGATAGTCACTTTTCTACCAGCAATGTCCGTACAAGTCGCGGAACGCCCGGCTCCCGAGTCACACACCCCTTTTGAGTAGCCTCGCCGATGCCATAGACTTGTCGCTTTGCACAAGCTCAGAGTAATGGTAAAATGAGATGGCTGGACCCTTGGTAGATGCACAAGGCGGATACCAGTTGACTTGAATGGCTCGCTGTAAGGGTTTAGGGAAGATGGATTCTTGGTAGCGTGGTTGTCATGGCGGCCGTAGGGTCCCGGACGCAGGCACAAATCAACGTCACATCAGCCGGAGAGAACATAGCCACTGGCGCCAACTGTTCTGGCTCTAGCCTTGATTAGCGCAAGCAGGGCAACTGCGGTCTGACTGCGTGTGCGATGTGCCATGTATGCGCGTACAATTGGCAGAGAAGGGCTGCAATTGGAACATTGGGGGCAAGCACAACACCAGGATGTCCTAGACGGGCCAGGGATTGCCAATATTGCAGTGTGGAGGATGTGCGAATGATGTGAGGGTAGCGTGCCCGAGAACATGATCGCCGCGGGAGAGTGGGGCTAAGCAAGGTCTACGTCATTGAAGTCCCCTAAACAAAACCTCCGTCATACTGCGACGTCTCTGCGCCTTCCCTATCGACACAACCCTTGAAAAGCTTCACACCCGCCCACACTCAGCCAACTCACATTTTGATACATCACTACCACACCGACGCCAAGATGCACCGAACGTACAGCATGCGCCAGTCTCGCGCGCCCACGGCGTCGCAGATTCAGAGCCCCCCGCCTCCTGCGTCCTCGACCAAGAGCGGACGCTTCTTTGGCAAGGCCAATATTGGTACGCATTTCTCCCACGAGCTTCTCTGTATTCACCACCTCTCGGTTTTGCGCGAACAAGGAGCGACGAGGACTGTGCAATGCCGTTTTCGCGCAACCGCATAAACAGCGCCTTGTCGCATGGTGCAGCGACAGCACTTGTTCCAAGAGCGCGTCTTACCGGATGATCACCAGAGTGTTACACATACGCTTTTCCACGATGTAGTCGCTAACTGCTTCGCTCTCGTGTAGGCCACACCTTCCGCCACAAGTCTGCCGGTGCCTTTGGACCCGACCTAGCGAAGAAGCTGTCACAACTCGTAAAGATGGAGAAGAACGTCATGCGCAGCATGGAGCTAGTTTCCAGGGAGCGCATGGAGGTCGCAGTAAGTCTGCACCACCATGTACAACTCTGCGTAGTACTGACTAGCCACAAAGCAACAACTCTCCATTTGGGGCGAGGCTTGTGACGACGACGTCTCTGACGTCACCGACAAGCTCGGAGTTCTCATCTACGAAATTGGTGAGCTCGAGGACCAGTATGTCGACCGTTACGACCAATACCGTGTCACCATCAAGAGCATCCGCAACATCGAGGCTTCCGTCCAGCCCAGCCGTGACCGTAAGTCAATCACATGCGCACCACCAGAAAGACGCTTACAGTCGTACAGGCAAGCAGAAGATCACCGACCAGATTGCTCAGTTGAAGTACAAGGAGCCCAACTCCCCCAAGATTGTTGTCCTTGAACAGGAGCTCGTACGTGCCGAGGCCGAGTCTCTGGTTGCCGAAGCCCAGCTCTCCAACATCACGCGTGAGAAGCTCAAGGCAGCCTTTACATACCAATTCGATGCCATGCGCGAGCACTGCGAGAAGCTGGCTATCATCGCCGGCTACGGAAAGCACCTCCTCGAACTTGTTGACGATACACCAGTCACCCCAGGAGAAACCCGTCAAGCTTACGACGGCTATGAGGCTAGCAAGGCGTAAGTCAATTTCCTATCTTCTTCACAAATAAAAAAACATCTGCTGACATACTACAGTATCATCCAAGACTGTGAGGATGCTCTCACCAACTGGGTATCCCAGAATGCTTCCGTCTCCTCCAAGCTCTCTCAGCGATCGCGTACCCTCTCTCAACGCCGCCGCAACCAGAACCGCAACATGGGTGAGGGTGTAGACCTCTCAGGCCAAGACCAGGCCCTCGACAGGGAGTCTGGCCTGTGGATCCCTGCCGCCGACCACCAGGGCAACGGTTACGACGACCGTGAGGACCTTGATGATGATGTCAACTCGACCATCGCTAGTGAGCACCAGCGTGGTCGTGAAGACGAGAGGGTCGTTGCTGCTTAGACGTTCTACTGACGGCTCGAGCAGTGTTCCACTCTCTGTCAACTAATAGTCCGTCTTCGCAAGGACTGGCGACTTATACCCCTGATGGAATGAGCGATGGCGCTGCAGTTTTGGATCCGATATACCCGTTTCATGTGGCGAGGGCTATGTGATTGAAAGCTTTCTGGTTAATCAATCTCATTGGGAACCAACGTCTAGTTTTGCGTATACGGATATCATGACTTCTTGACGATTTTCACCGCGTGGTACGCTTGTATGAACTTTGCAATAATAGAGTAATGAGAATAATACACATGCTTCTTCGAAGAAACGAGTGACATTTGCATTCCTTAATGTCAAGTTTTGCCTTCTCCCATTACGGACATTGATATGAGGCGAGCAATATCTCAGGTCGTCTCTAGAGGACAATTGCATATACTTAGCTGGTATTTACGTATCTTTTGTCGAGACGATTGTGACTGGTCGTTTCAAGACGACACCGGCTTCCAACGACGGCACACGTTAACCCGAACGCAAACCCCAAGGTCCACAACGACAACTGCCATATCCAACACATTCGTTCTCGAGGCGGCGCACACGCCGAACCTCCTCATGCATCCTCTGCCTATCCGGCTTCCCCAACGCAGATTGCCATCGGTCATTTGCCGACGACCCACTTTCGGCGGGTGAGCAATACTCCGCCTTACCCGTTTCGCTCACGGTGCGG
Organism: Alternaria dauci; assembly: GCF_042100115.1. Classification (NCBI taxonomy): domain Eukaryota; kingdom Fungi; phylum Ascomycota; class Dothideomycetes; order Pleosporales; family Pleosporaceae; genus Alternaria; species Alternaria dauci. The sequence continues at coordinate 2,754,239 of NC_091275.1, forward strand.
GGCAACACAGGATGAATGTCAATGACCGAAGACGGGTCTTTTGCCGGACCAAGGCCATTTTTTTCTGGGGAAAATGAGGGTAGTGCGTGACGTCGGGCCGGGTGGGGTGATGGCGAGAGATGTACATGGTTGATGGTTTGTCGTTGGCGTGGTTTGACTTGAAACCTCAAACTTCATGTTGTATATCTAGAAGAGAGTATTTGAACAAAAGCTAGGAATTGGCTATAACGAAACGAGGAGAAACAAGTTCACAGCACAGTGTTCGTTGACGTTTAGCATCAGTATTGATACAGGTTACCTTGGAAACATTCAACGACGAAATCAGTCAAAACACCACAACGATGTCGTCTAAACCCCAGATCGGCTTCTGCGGCCTAGGTGCTATGGGAATGGGCATGGCAACGCATCTCGTCAAGCAGGGCTACCCCGTAACCGGTTTCGACGTCTACCCACCATCGCTCGAGAAGTTCAAAACCGCGGGTGGCACGCCATCGTCTTCGCTCTCAGAGTCTGCAAAAGACAAGCCTTTCTACATTGTCATGGTCGCCTCGGCCATGCAAGCCCAGCCCGCGCTTTTTGACAAAGACGGCATCGTGAATGCGCTACCAAAGGGTGCTACGCTCTTGTTGTGCTCGACAGTACCCAGTGCGTACGCGAAGAGTGTAGAGAAAGAGCTAGTAGATATCGGCCGGGACGATATCCTGTTCATCGATGCGCCTGTTTCTGGTGGCGCAGGACGAGCAGCAGATGGCACTTTGTCCATCATGGCCGGTGCCTCGTCTGCGGCTTTTGAAAAAGGTCAATGGTTGCTGGAGGAGATGTCCGCACCTTCTAAGCTCTTCATTGTCGAGGGCGGTATTGGCGCAGGTAGCAATATGAAGATGGTACATCAAGTCCTTGCCGCAGTTCAGATTCTTGCTCTCAGCGAAGCATATGGTTTCGCTGCTAGGCTGGGCTTGAACGGCAAGGATGTGTACGATAAGGTGCTGGGGAGTACGGGGTGGAGCTGGATGTTTGAGAATCGCAGCCAGAGGACTTTGAAGGAGGATTACTTTCCAGGGGCGAGTGCTGTGACTATCATTCTGAAGGATACTGTGAGTAGTTCTACATCTTCCAAGACCCCATATTCGGAGGGACGAGACGACGTGACTGCGTGCTGACAAGGAATCCAGGGCATCATCACATCTATGGCTCGCAGTGTAGGGTTCCCAGCGACTCTCTGTTCAGCCGCAGAACAAGTCTACTTTTCCGCGCTCGACCGGGGCTGGGGAGCTAACGATGACGCTGGTATCGTCCGCCTATGGACTTCTGAGCCTGTCACCAGCATCCAAAGCAACCTCTCAGCCGAAGACAAAGAAGCAAAACTCCAACTCGTCGTCAACCTTCTCACTGGTATCCACCTCGTTTCTGCTGCTGAAGCTATTTCCCTAGCCAAACACGTTGGTATCCCTTTGCCACAGTTTTACGAGTTGGCCTGTGATGCTGCAGGTGGAAGCAGCATGTTCAAAGATGCAGGTGCGAAGATGATTGCGGTCTTGGAGGGCAAAGAGGATGGCAAAGGAAGGGTGCTTGGAGGGTACGCGGAAACACTGAAGCAGGCCGTAGATGAGGCACAGGCGATCAAATGTCCTGTGTATCTTGGTACTGGCGCCTTGAATCTTCTGTTGCAGACAGGGAGTGAGTTGAGTTTGGGTTCGCTGCTCAAGTGCTATATGCCTTAGAGTTAAAGAAGAATGGTGTAGCCGAGCGATGCTATTGAGTTATCTGGGAAATGGAATCGAATGGATAGCCCACAGGGATTTCGAGCCGGAATACGAATCCCAAGCAAAAAGGCCTAGTATCCATGCTAGTCGGTAACGAAGCTGTTTTTGCCTCGCAAGCTATTGGCCATGTCCTAAGGTCTTGTAGTTCTTTTGGTAGCGTGAAGACCGACAACGATGAGAAGAGCTGAATCATGGCTCCCTCTTGCGTCCCTCACTGCCCCTCACGCTTGATTGCCGTCTTCCGTACTAGTTACGAAGGATACCCGAAGTGTAACATCAGCCTAGGGCCGCAGATATATTCCAGAAGCCACCCCAATTGAGTCCAGGTTCCCATCGTTCTCGGGTACGGGTACACTCCACATCAAAGGTAGTATTCCATTCCTCCACGTGCCGCATAAAGCTCTCCTCAGTCCTTTGCCTATGGCGTCAAGGCATAACGCATGGAAACTAGCTGTCCCTGACTCTGGTGAGTGCCCTGTCTGTATTGGCACGATTGTATATTCGAATCCGGTGCTGGCACCTCGTAGCTGATGATCGAGCTCGTGGCGTGATTGGGATCGGATCGCGGCGGTTTTCGACGTGTTCGAGGTAAGAGCATCCACGGAGTCTTGAAGTTACTGCGTCTTCTTCCAGCATCATGTCCGCATCTCCATCTCAAGGTCCCTAGTCTCTCTGCTCAAATCTTGCACATCGTCTTGAGCCATAGTTTGCGCGCTAGCGTCCAGGTCCTGTATAACGTTCTCTAGGCCTCGTACTAGGGCTTCTATTTCGGCGCGCTGGGCGGTGATGGTCGAAAGCAGCTCGGTGTTCGACTGCTGAGTCTCGACGAGTTTAGTGTTCATTTCCGTTGCTTGCTTCTCGAGGAAAGGCATGAGGTGCGCCAAGTGGATTTCGGCCGGAGTGAGAGTATGGGGTCTTTGGCAAGGAATCAGTATTTGAAAGTAATAGTGATTCATGCTTTCACAGTACTCACGGTACAGGTGTCTCGACGGGTCCACCATTGGCGCTTGCTTCGGCGCGCTTCTTTCTCAGTTTCGCATCTTCTATGCACTGGTCGAGCGAGTTGAGAAGCTTAACAACATTCCTCCTCTCCATGATGTCCTCGAAGTTGGTCTTCCATGTCCGGTCCAGCTGATCCACAATCTGCCCTCTCAAGTTGTCTAGCACCTCTGGGCTGTACTGCGCGGCCGTTGGGAAACACGAAGCAAAGTTCTTGGCCGAACACTTGTCTAGAGTCGCTTTTGAAGCCTGGTTGAAGACATTGATCAGACCTTGCGCGCGCGGGCCAGGAGCATCAGCGATAGGCCGGGCCGGTGTGGGCGATGGAGAGCGCGACTCCGGGTTCGTGGCGGTAGGCATAGTATCGTAATCGCGAATCGATATGACGGGTTGCAGTCTGGCGTAGAGCGGACCAGTAGACGTTGTCGTTGTCGCATTGCCCTCATCGCTGCCCAGGCGTGTTTACTCAAAGGCGCGCTAGTCGATACACGTGATAGCGTGTCCTGCTAGCTCAGCCCCACTTCCCCACAACCGTCTCCAATAACTATTGTTACCTTGCCCAAGTTGTCTCACTTCGTAGCATCAATTGATCAATACAGTGTAACTCAACAGGATTATACCTGCGTCTTGTCACCAGCACGCCCAACAAATCAACAGCAGTATCAGTTAAACACGACCAATATGGCTCGATCGCGGCCTTCCACCAAGTACGGCGGTCTCGGTCACTTTGGAATTGCTACAGGCGTAAAACCCGTCAAGCCACAAGGAGATTATGGAACCAAGTCCATCAACAAGCTGATAGAATTGCGCGACTCTGGCCTCATTGCCCAAGCGAGCGCCGAACACAGGGCAGATACCTCTGGAGGTCTCAACAATACACTGGATTTGTACGGGAGACTATCGAACAGACCTAGCTTTCTTATTCTCAAGCTAACCTCACTTCTAATCTTTTAGCAAGGGGACAGGGTTTCAAATCAAGGTTCCATTCAGGCCTAAACTTCGGACCCCTCAGTATGGAAATGGCTACCAGAAGCCGAGCCGTCGAGGAAATCCAAAGCCGCCCGTGGACACGGCTGTAGTTCGAAAGTGCAAGGAAGCCGAAAAACCTAGGAGCTCACTGAAACAACTCTCACGCGTTCAGCGTGCCATCATCCAAACCGCCGGCCCACAGACCGCACCATCACCCCTTTCACAGATTCCCCACACCCAGGACGAGCACCAGGACAACACGAGCAGGAAGCATGGTTTCCAGGAAGATCGAGGTGGAAGTGCGAAGATAGACCAGCCGGTCGAGAAGGAACCAGCCACCAAGGAGCTACACTCTGTCCAGAAGAAGCAGGCATCCGAGAAGAAAAAGGCACGATCTGAGCGGAATGCTAAGAAACGTGTCTTCCAGGAGGACGAAGACCAAGTCATGAACGAAGAGCGCACGACCGGTGAGAAAACTACCATGAAGGCGCCACCCCTAGTCAGAAAGAAGCGAGTCACCATAAAGGAAGAGGTGCAGATCGGTGGAAAGGTCATGTTCACAGTACAGCAGGCCATCGCTATCTACGAGGTACATGAAAAGGATGGGTTTCCGTTGGATCTGCAGGTAAAGAGATCCAGGATGGAAAGATGAGGGGAAAGAGAGGTGATAACGACTTGCATGAAACGTGGCAGCATACCCACGACCTGGAGTCTTGCGATGGAAGCCGATGGCCCAAGGAAAGGAACCAGGATGGATTTTGCGCTTGGCGGGTACTTGGTATAAGAGGTGCTTGCCTGTCAGGACAGGCGACGCAAGTACGGCTACCCATTGCTTGATTGGAAACTCTGCTCTGTAATCAGAATGATTTCTTGCTCCATGACGGAATCTGTCCATGTTTAAAGGCACAATGACAGGCATGAAGAAGTCCATTGTATGAAAAGAAAAGTTTATTACAACCAAGGTCAAGCATATAATCTTCTGCTAATGGAAAAAGAAGGATTAGATTTTCTTCCTAGTATGTCCCTACCAGAAGACGCAAGGATGAATCAAAACTATCAACGATGGATCGAACATGTTGCACAAAGCAAAGCGCTAACGTGCAAGCATTTACTCTTCGAGATAAGAAAGCTTGCGCATCTCACCCAGCCTCGTCCTAGCCTGAGCAAGCGAGTTTTCGAGTTGCAAAATCTCGACCTAGAAAGATGTGTTAGCACCCATTTTGTATCAAATGACTTTCGACAACCACGTACCTGTTGCTCCATCTGGCGAACCTTGAATTCGTGATCGCCCAACTTGCTGTAGTCGACATCTTGGCCCTCGTCCCTGTTCTTCTGGGCGATAATCTCCTGCACCTGCCTGACAAGCGACCTGCAAGCCGCCGTGACAGTCTTGGACGCACCCTCAAGCCTGTCTTGCGTCTTGCTCATAAAGCTAGCCTTGACACGACTAGCAGCCACCAACTGGGCGGTGGAAGCAGCGACGTCGTTGGAAGCGACAATGAGCTGCTCGGGCGAGTTGCGGCCAGAAATGACACCATCGGCGGTTTCGATGAGCATGTTGGTCGATGTGGCGACGGCCTTGGCGGCACTGATGAGACCTTCGGTCCAGCGGTTGTGCTTCTTGTAGAACTGTGTCTTGGACATGCTTCCTCGACCTTCGCGAACAATCTCTTGCTGCGAGGCGGTTGCTGCCTTGATGAGCTGGGCAATAGCGTTCGTGACGGCGATAGCGGCCTCGAGAATGGAGTCGTGGATCTTGAGTTCGTAGGTTGAGTACTGGTCCCTGGGCTTCTTCATCAGCTTTGCTAGACGCTCAGCAGCCGCGTCGATGGCGTTGGCCGCCTTGGTCAGCTCATTGTCGACCAGGTCGCCGAGATCACCAGAAGCATTGGTGATCTTGCTCTTTGGCGCAAACGCGTCTGCAAGCTTAGACAAGCTCTGCAGATTGCGCACGACTTCGGTGCTGTTGTTGATGACCACGTTGATCTTCTGCTCTGCGTCCATGTCGTACATGCGAACTGACTGCACGTTACGGAAGAACCTGATGGTTGACATGGCCGAAGTCCTGGCAGCACCGATGAGCTGGTCAGCCTTGTTCTCATCAGAAGCGAACCGCGTCAATCCCTTCGTGTTCACCAAAACATCAACTATTGAGCCGCCAAAGTTGTTGACGGCGTTGATAACCTCAGCATGCTTTGCGTTTGGCCCGTCAGCGATGAAGTTGTTGAACGCGGTCGAGAACTCCATGGTACATGTCGATGCCCTCTCAATCTGCGAGAGCACATACGCACCAGTAGCGTTCTGGTTTCCAGCCTGCATTGGAGAGTCCAGTTCGTACAGCGCATCGTCGACACGCTGTACGCCACTTTGGAGAACCGAGTCGATGATGTCGTTGATCTTCTGGAGACTGTCTTGGATGAGGGTGTCCAAGTGACCGTCCAGGACATCGTCGTTCGTGCCGGCGTTGAGCTTCAGCTCGTTTAGCTCGAGTAGTGTCTGGTCCATACCGGCACGGAAGATCTCCAGCTCTTCTTCCTTGTCGCGCAATTGACGCTCCAAGTCAGAATCGCCTTCGCGGTACTTCATCTGGAGCTCATCCAACGCACGGGTCTTATTTCGCAGCGCTTCTTCAAGATCCGCAATTTCTCGGTTGTGTCTTGACAGCATTGCGGAGAGTTCCGAGCCCTTGCCGCGCTCGAGGTTGTCGGCTCTATCCAAAGCAGCGCGAAGTTCCCGCTTCAACTTCTCGGTCTCCTCGCGGTGACCACCAGTGTGACGGTCCTTCTCCATGAGTGCTCGGTCGCGCTCGCGGATCATGTCTGCCAGCTCCAAGTTCTTGGTCTTGAGCTCGCGTTGCAGTTTGTCCCGGCTGTCTATGGCTTCCTGGGCAGAGTTTGCCTTGAGCTGAACCGTCTTGAACTTTTGCAGCAGTTGAAGATGCTCGTGACGCAGTTGCGAATATAGCTTGGCCAATGACTCGTACTTTGATCTCCATGTGTTGAGCTGCTCTTGAAGTGCCCTGATCTGATCGTCCCGCGAGCCCATCTGCTGTTGGAAGTTTTGGTTCATCTGGTTGATCTCGCCCTCTAGCGCCTTCATCCTCTGGTCGTATTGTTGTAGCATCAGCTGGTCGCGTTCATACTGTGCGCGCGCATTCAAGTTCTCCCGCTCAAGCTCAGCAAGACGCCCCTGTGTCTGCTGTTGATATTGATCGCGCATGAGTTGTTCTTGCGCCAACCGAGCTTGCTCTGCCTGGAGCCTCTGTTGCTCTTCAAAGTCACGTTGTGCTTGCAACGCTTGCTGTTGCTGCTGTTGTTGAGCCTCCTCCCATTGTCGCTGTAGTCGCTGCTGTTCGGCTTCGTATTCCTCTTGCTGCCTGCGCTGGTTGTCTTTCCAGAACTCGTTGATCGGCTCGGGGTCGACAGAGGGGGCGCGCGTGGGTTCGGGCTTTTCGTTCCGCGGTCGTGTAGGTAGCGCCGGCGCATTCTCGTCTTCAGAAAGCAGGTTCGGTGGTTCTTGCGGCAGCTTCGGTACTGTGATCAGGTTTGTCAGGTATCGCAGATTCGAGCATTCGTAGTAAAACTTGACGAGACGGTAGTGTTGCGCGTCGTATCGTCCGCGGAGAGGCGAGAGCGCTTCATCGTCACCAAGTGCTACACTGGTTAGCTGGGTTGCAACTTGGCTTGAAGTCCTGCTACTTACTTGTATGCATTGCGCGCAACATGCTAGTGATGAACTTGTAGATTCCGTACGACTCCTGAACTAATGGCACCAACGCTGCTATCCTGCACTCGTTGTTCGCGCCGCTCCGGAAGTGAGAGAAGATGAGCTTCTGGAAGGCATCGATCTGATCCTGCAGGGTCATCAGGTCTGAGATGGTCTCATACCCCTCGTTGGGGTCGTTGATCGACTTTAAGCTGATGTACTCCTCGTATTCGAAGGTTCCTGTTCCAATCAGCCCAATATCCGTGTCCTGCTGTCACATGTCGTACCATTGAACTCTGGGTGCTGTCGGTGGAAGGCAAGCTTGGCCATGAGATAGTAGATGTACTCTGAGATGAGCGGCGCATATCCTCGCATGCCTTCGCCGACCGAGGAGCCCCGTGATAAGCTCTCGAGCCAGCTGGTGTTGGATTGCGCCTCCTTGAGAACGATGGGATGGCCTTCCTGTAGGACCTTGTGGACGGTAATAAGCGCCTTGAATGTCTGCACCTCGTCGGCGAGAATTGGCTGCCTGGAATATGCCATGAGTACTGGGAGCAGTTTGGGTAGTATGGATGCGCTCCAGTTGACCTACACTTTCATGCCCTGCCAGAAGGACGCAGAACTCTTGTGATCCCATGTGTAGACAATGCATGCTCGCACGTGTTTCCCTGTGCCAGTATAAGCCTCGTTCGCGTTCTCGGGAAGTTCGGTACGTACTCTTGGGTGAGACCTCTTCGATGCTTGTAGCTTTACGAATGTTGATGGCAAGCTCCGACTCCTGCCTGAGATGTTTCTTAGTCTGTGCTCTAGATGCTGCAGCGACCGGTCCTTCGACATATTTGTGCCAGTCCACCATGGTAGCAATGGTATACGTACTTCCCCATGTCAACGTTGCGCGAGCTTCCGTAGAGCGCCATCTTGCTCGTCGTGAGCCCCTTCTGGGTTTGGTTGTTGGTGGTATCGGGCGATTATAGAAATGAAAGGTTGTGGGTCCGCGTCGGGAAGGCGCGCAAAAGGAATGCGCAGAATGGAGGAGGTGTGGGGATGAGTTATGTGGTTGCGCTGTTCGGGTCAGTCAACCACCATAGGAGCTCCTACTGCTCGACCCTGGGAGGTGGTTCGTGCTGCTTGGCGCTTCGTCATCGCCTTCACCCGCGACGAAGCATCGCACGCGGTAATTGGTTGCTGCCCAACTAACCCTCTTGTGTATACCATCTTACCTAGCCATAATCCTCCTAAGGCGTGTTCTGGTCGCAGCCTGTGCCGCGAACGCCTCCGCCCGGGCTATGCATCCTAGCATAAACAGCTGCCTTCGCCTTCGACTAACAACGCATACGCGGCTGCATGCGCAACCGCCTCGGAGTCTGAGTTGGCATTCGTGATGGAGGGGGAGAGGACGCATCTTCACTAATAGGGCTGCATGGCTTTGCTGCATGCACCCTTCACCCGTGAACTGTACGGATCACGCATGGCCAACGCAATGATCATCAGGAACTGCTATGTCATTTTACATGGTATGCTCGGATGCGACTCAAGGGTATAAACGCCATGCAATGCTACTAGTAATACAATATTGATGCCCTATGACGCCGCAACGAAAGGCTGGACAACTCAAACCGCCTCACTTTTGCCTCCCTTGCTGAGATATGCTGCCATAGGGTCGGCAGCCATTGTCCTCTTGCGGCGATACTCTTCCATTTCTTCTTCATTTACGCCTCCAGTCATCTCGTCGAGAGCTCGCTTCCGACTGGCAGCATCGCTTTTCGCTTTTTCGGCGCGGTCTGGCGCATTCGGTACGTGTTCCTCAAGGGCCGCCTCTTCTTTCCATGCAATCTCTTTGGGCACTTCGTCCAGGTCAGCACCTGTTCGCATCCGGTCTGCTAGCTCAAAAGCCTCCTTGCCTGCCTCGCCTGTACAGTAAGAATTCTTGACGGTGGAGTGACAGCATGCAAAACCCCATTGAAAGTTTGACCACCAACTCCCCCAAACCGATGTGTGGTTGTTGAGTAGCACATCCTCTGGGTACTTGGACTTTGCCTTGACTTTCGGCGCACCCTTGATGGCGCCCCGCTCGTCGTACTCGACGTACCGCTCATTCTCCGTGACGGCCGTCTTGCGAAGTGTGTCGTCGGTGAACTTCTCCTGAGTGCCGTACTTCTCAGCCAGGGCCTTCTTCCTGGCTGCAGCCATCTCCTCAGCCTCCTTGAGCTGTTTCTTCCGCATGACCTCGCCAGATGTAGGATTCGCCTGCAAATGCAGCTTGTTCTTGTCTCCGCGCTCCTGTGTCTCCCAGGCATATCGCTGCGCCTTCTCAAACTCGGCTGCGTCCCCAGAAGCCTTCATGAATCCCTCTTCTGCCACCAGCTGGGCTGCATTGTCGGCTGTTGCACCACTGTCCACCATGGAGCGCGTCTTGGGATCGTATTTGGCCGAGTCGAGGTCCAGGTTGAGCAGATACTTTGCCGTGTCTTCGCGTAATCGCAGGTTGCGCGTGGATGTGGCTTGTTTCCTTCCCATGTCTGTCTCGGCGTCGTACTTGTCGCCCTCGTCTTCGTCGTCGGACTTGTCACCCTTCTCGGCTTCTTTTGCCTTTTTCCGGATCTCCTCCATGGCGTTGTACTCCTCGATGACTTCCTCAAAGTGCGATGCATCGTAGCCGTTCCATCGGTCGCGCTTCGCATCGAAGCCTAGTTGCACGTCCTGGATGACCTCGTCTGCCTCGATGTTCTTGCCCGTGAACTTGGCGCCGGCCTTGCGTGGCCGACTCAAGCAGTCCTTCTTCTTGTGCGTCATGGCTCCGCAATTCTCGCATGCGCCTTTGCGGAACTTTGTCGCAGCCGGGCCCAACTTCTTTCCGCGATCGTACCATTTTGAATCTTGCTCCTGCTTCTGCAGACGCTGATGCTCGAGGTAATCGGTGTTGTCCTCGCCAGTCTCGTCGACTGCGTAGAAGGGCTTTTTCGAGATGAAAGAGGGAATGTACTCGTTGCGCTCTTTCGCCGCAGCGGATACATCGGGCTTCTTTGGTTGAGAAGGCGGCATGTTGGTGTTGGTGTGACGCCTCGGTCGCGTTGGGTGGTCAAGGTTGTGAGAGTTGGTAGAAGCTTTGGGTTGGCGGCGAGAGTGGATCGCGAATTAGCGGGCGTGGGGCTGCAGCGTCGATCTCGCGTCTCACGGGACCACGCGCACTCCGGTCGCGACTCGCTGAGCACCGCGTCTCTTTCACCCTCTTACACCACCAATTCTTTCGCGAGTGCGATGCGCGACTTTGGTTTTGGATGATCGCCTGAACACGATGCGAGTCTATACCTTCGCACACACTTCCTGGTTACCGGCCGTGTCGTCATGGCTCCTTTCCGCTTTCGCCTGAACTGCGTCGACAACTACCAAGCAGCTCCAACAGACCTCGACCCTCCCCTACGGCGCAAGGTCGGTTCTGCGGGTCGCTTGGACGCGCCACAAGTCCCGGTAATTCGAGCCTTTGGTGCGACCGAGACCGGGCAGAAGGTGTGCGCTCACATCCATGGAGCGCTGCCTTACTTGTATCTAGAGTACAGTGGCGCTTTGGAGAAGGAGGTTGGTGGGTGTGACATAGCCTTTGAGTGGGAACAAATCTAATGTCTCTTAGTCAATGCATACATCCTCGAACTTCGCACCGCTATTGACCACGCCCTCGCCGCCACCTACCGACGTAACGTGTACGATGAAAAGTCGATCTACGTTGGCCATATCTCCCTCGTCAAGGGCGTGCCCTTCTTTGGGTACAATGTTGGATACAAGACCTTTTTGAAAGTCTACATGCTCAATCCTATGCACATGACGCGGTTTACGGATCTTCTGCATCAGGGGGCAATCTTGAACAAGGTGTTCCAGCCATATGAGAGCCACCTGCAATACCTCCTGCAATGGATGTGCGACTATAACTTGTACGGGTGTGACTACATCAACTGCAGCAAAGTACAGTTCCGAGGACCCGTTCCAGACAGTGACGAGATAGACACTACGGTGCACAAGTGGCACGATGCCTCTATTCCCGATGAATTCATGGCGGAAGCGGACCAGTATCCGCGACAAAGCCACTGCACCCTCGAGGTCGATATATGTGTTCAAGACATCTTGAACCGGCACGAATTACAATACCGACCCATCCATCATGATTTTCTAGAACGCTCGAGCCAGCTGCCTCGCAATCCAGACGACAAATTTGTGCCATCAATGGCTGGTCTATGGCGAGATGAAACTCGTCGAAGAAAACGTCGTATGGGCCTTTCCGATCCTTCGAGCAGCCCCTTTCCCGCTGAAGTCCTCGTGTCAATGTCGGCGGATACACGGGACACAAACAAGGGTGGATGGATTCATGAAGAAGAATATCGAGAAATTGTCGAGAGCTTGATCATCGAGGAAAGACAAGGACGAGGAGAAGCGAGACTCGATGACTTCGTGAAACCCGTCGTCGGTCAAGAGCACATCAGAACTGCTGTAGAAAGCATCGAAGATCTCTACCCCGACATTCTGTCTACACAGCAACTCCAAGATGACAACACCGAACAAGATACCGATATGACAGAAGACGATGGTCTGCCCATTGATAGTGGAGCCCAGCTGGTATTCGATGCGCTGGAAACGGATCAGCTGCATAGCGATGCTACTGCTGGTGACGAGCGAGATGAGAATCTAGCAGACGCCGATAATCAGACCGACACTGAAGAGCAGCAATCACTGGATCCCCTGACTGCATCGTTACTCAAGGGTTCGAGTGAGATGGAGAGTGAAGATGTACACATCGATGAAGGAATTGATTTAGTTGATCCGGACGATGACGGCGAACCACTTAGCAGTCCGAGGAACACGCGGAAGCGCTCTCTCGAGCCTATAGACTTAGATGATAAGAAGCGTCAACGAGTATTAGCCGCAACGCCGAGTACTAACAAACGTGTTTCGTTTCGCAATGCGCTCAACAAGGGCGAAGACCCGCCTCATCCTGTTCAGGCTTCGCAAGGAAGTATCAGAGTTCAGGGCCCAGGAGGATCGACAACACTTTTATTTCCTGTAGTGAAGAATCCCAATGCACCAGGGACGAAACTTCGCTTGAGTCAATCGCGGTATTCAAATTCCCAAGAAGGCCTTAAGACACCTGGACCGAAGTATCTCGAGGCAAAAGCCTCGCAACACTCTCCTAAGACTCCGTGGACGCATCAGAAGACTTCGCCCATGATACCGCACAGCAATACCCCGAAAGCTCGCACTCAAGCAATCTCTTTAGTGCAGCAGTTGGAAAAATCACAGAAGCACATGCATCCTACTGTCTACTACGGCTCACTACCTCCATCAGTCGAGGTTGTCGAAAGCACTATGATGTATGCTGGTCTCCCGCCGGTAATCTATCAGGATGCCTACTACAGCGAGGAGAAGGATGTTCCGGACCGACCGAGAAACTATGCGGGTCGAGAGTTCAACCTACAGAACACTACGTTACCATACCTTCCTCCGTTCGACCCTACCGGTGCGTCTCTTGCCAATATCGGAGAGCATCCGCCTGTTCTAGTAGACAAAAACAAGGAGACTGCAATGAATCAAGCAAGGGCACGTCGTTGTGGCCTGCGTCACTGGGAACTTGCTAGACCTCCACCTACTTTCAAGGAAGTTGAGAACTGGAACAATCGGCGAGTGAAGCCACGCAAGGTAGCAAAGCCCAAATCCAAAGCAGAGGAGCCGACGCCAGTACCATTACGCAAATTCAACCCCATGAGTCATCTATCGCAGATCGAAGGTCCAACACAGAAGAATGCACACGGCTTCAAATATTCTTTAAAACAAGATTCGACGAGTGTCAAGCACGAGTCTCAATATATGAGCATCATGAGCTTAGAAGTTCACGTGAACTCTAGAGGTTCTCTCGTACCAGACCCGGCTGAGGATGAGATTCAATGCATTTTCTGGAGCGTGCAGGGTGAAGAGAACGCAACTACCGACCGCCCACGTGCCGGTATCCTGTGCTTCTCCGACGAGGAAGGCATTGCTGGACGGGTTGCCAAGCAAGCCCCAGTAGAGGTTGAATACGAGGAAGATGAGTTGGATCTGATCAACCGCGTTGTCGATATCGTCCGTCAGTTCGATCCGGACATACTCACCGGATATGAAGTGCACAACAGCTCTTGGGGTTACCTTATAGAACGTGCAAGGATGAAGTACGAGTACAATCTGTGCGATGAGATCAGCAGGATGAAGTCGCAATCTCACGGCAGGTTCGGAAAGGAGGCCGATCGATGGGGCTTTACACATACTTCGACTATTCGCATCACGGGCCGACACATGATCAACATTTGGAGAGCTATGCGAGGGGAGCTGAACTTACTTCAGTACACTTTGGAGAACGTAGCCTTCCACTTGCTTCACAAGCGCATACCACACTACCAGCATTCTGATCTTACGGCCTGGTATCTGAGCGGAAAGCCACGGGATCTGGCAAAAGTGCTGGACTACTTTCTAACACGCGTACAACTCAACTTCGACATCCTGGAAGCCAACGAGACTGTGCCTCGAACTAGCGAGCAAGCTCGCCTGCTTGGCGTGGACTTCTTTGCCGTCATCTCGCGAGGCTCCCAGTTCAAGGTAGAATCTACCATGTTTCGCATCGCAAAGCCTGAGAACTTCATCCTTGTTTCACCAAGCCGAAAGCAGGTCGGCCAGCAGAATGCGCTCGAGTGTCTACCTCTGGTAATGGAGCCGCAGAGCGCATTCTATTCCAGTCCGGTACTTGTCCTCGACTTCCAATCGTTGTACCCTAGCGTGATGATCGCTTACAACTATTGCTACTCAACATGTCTTGGACGCATCGTCAGTTGGCGGGGCCAGAACAAGATGGGTTTTATGGACTTTAAACGCGAGCCGCAGCTGTTGGAGCTGGTGAAAGATCACATCAACATTGCGCCAAACGGTATGATGTACGTCAAGCCAGAGATGCGGAAGTCGCTGTTAGCGAAGATGCTTGGTGAGATCCTGGAGACTCGTGTAATGGTCAAGAGCGGGATGAAGCAGGATAAAGACGACAAAACATTGCAACAGCTGTTGAACAACAGGCAGTTGGCATTGAAGCTACTTGCCAACGTCACTTATGGGTACACGTCTGCATCATTCTCTGGTCGCATGCCATGTTCAGAGATCGCAGATAGCATCGTCCAGACTGGTCGCGAGACCCTCGAGAAGGCTATCGCCATCATCCACGCAACTGAGAAGTGGGGTGCAGAAGTCGTATACGGAGACACTGATTCACTCTTTATCCACCTCAAAGGACGTACCAAGGACCAAGCATTCACCATCGGCGAGGAAATTGCTACAGCCATTACCGCAGCGAACCCACGACCCATCAAGCTCAAGTTCGAGAAGGTATACCATCCTTGTGTTCTACTTGCGAAGAAACGCTACGTAGGGTTCAAGTACGAGCACCGGAACCAGAAGGAGCCGGACTTTGACGCCAAGGGAATCGAAACAGTCCGTCGAGATGGTACACCTGCGGAGCAAAAGATCGAAGAGAAAGCATTGAAGCTTTTGTTCCGCACGGCAGACCTGAGTCAAGTAAAACGGTACTTCCAAGAACAATGCGCAAAGATCATGGAAGGTCGCGTCAGTATCCAAGACTTCCTCTTCGCAAAGGAAGTCAAGCTGGGCACATACTCTGACAGAGGCCCTCCGCCACCCGGTGCCCTCATTGCCACGAAAAGAATGCTCGTCGATCCGCGTGCCGAGCCTCAGTATGGCGAACGTGTGCCCTACCTAGTTGTCACTGGTGCACCCGGAGCCCGCCTTTCCGACCGCTGCGTCAGTCCCGAAACCCTACTTCAAAGCGATCATCTAGAGCTTGACGCGGATTACTACATTAACAAAAACCTTATTCCACCACTCGAACGCATCTTCAATCTCGTCGGCGCCAACGTACGGCAATGGTACGACGAGATGCCCAAAACACAACGCATTCGTAACGTTTCAATTCCCGTGGCTCTCAGACATGACAGGGGCAATGCTCTTCTCGCAGGTGGTAACACGGCTCTCAAGAAAACACTGGAAAGCTACATGAAATCCTCACATTGCATGGTCTGCCGTTCGAAACTCACTACTTCTGTACCGGCACAATTTCCAGGCATCGAGGCCAAACCATACGCCATGCTGCCACTTTGTGTAAATTGTCTCAAGCGGCCAGCGCACTCGTTACTATCGTTGAGATACCGCGCCTGGGAGACCGAGACACGTGTATCGGAGATTGAAAGTGTGTGCCGCCGATGCTCAAATCTAGCTTGGGGCGAAGAGATCAAGTGTGACAGTAGGGACTGTCCTGTTTTCTATACGCGCATCAAGCAGCGCTCGAAATTACTGGCAATGAAGGATAGTGTCTTTCCTCTCATTGACCTAATGGAGAAAGCGGACGATGAGGCAGTTTTAGAAAGTGAAGACAGCGGAGGGAGGAATGAGTTGGCTTGGTGAAATATCTCGCCCTTGGCTTGAATGTCAGTCCTACGTCACGATTCTAGTGCGAGCTACTTCGAATCCAAAAACGTATAACAAGCCTTGATCTTTCCGCCTACAATCGTCAAGATATCCTCGCCCATCAACCCCATTTTCCCACTGCCAGATGCCTTGATACCCCACTTCACCTTGGTCACCCACACATCATCTTCATTGTCATGTTTCAAGCACTCAACGTCATCTAATGATCCATCAGTTTTTCCCGTTGTTCGAGAACTCATCATGATTTAAGATTTACCTAAAGCAACAAACTCATCGCCCGCTTCACCCATACTTTGTATCTTGTCCACCATTTCGCTAATGGCCTCGTGTGACTTGAAAACACCTAGTGCATCTACGAAGAGCACGTCTGCGCTTGGTACCCACAAATCGGCAATGGCTTGCATACGTGTGGGAACGTCTTTCTGGCCAAAGATGGACGAGAGATTGAGGAGCGTTAGGGATTTGGCACGGGATTGGGGGGTTGACATCTCTGTGAGGGATGAGGTAGAGGGAAATAAACGATATGGGAGAGACTGTGAAGGAACAGATAGATGATGTTATGCGAAGAAGGTTCACAAGTTGGAATGAGTGAGAGACCAGAGGTGTATGGATGAGTGGTGTGTTGTATCAAGATAGCATAGTGAGTAAGCAAAAGCTATGTGCGCTAACAGGATTGGGTAGTGACAAACCCCTGCTCATGCAGCCACGCCTATGCTATGGCGTAGCAGCCGCAACTGGGATGGCAGAGAATCTATCCTCTTGACTAAAGACATGACTCCTCGTGGTATGACTATTAAATCACCACTGGACCCGACCGAATTCAAAGTCTACTTGCATACCAGTAATGTAGCATGAGTTCTCGTCTATTTCTTGTCGCCATCCTCCAACTCCACAACAGAAACACCTAAACCATCATCATCTTTGTAAGGCGGGGGTAGGGTAAAGTCTACTACAAAAGTGTCCAGGCAGGGCTCGCCATTAGTAGTAAGAAGTGGCCGTGTATCAGCTTCATCGCGACGTACAGTATGGACCTCACCTAATTCACAATCGACATGTCTGGCCCCCAATCGGTCGACAACATAATGCGCTATTTCGGATGCTAGGCAGATGACAAACAACTCCAGAAAGACGGCAGTAAGAACGATAAATGTAGCCGATGTGCTGAATGGCATGGCTGTACCGTCCTTGGGTGAGGGCTCCATTGCGACGGAGAAGTTGGAGTAGGCGTCTTGAATCATTTCGGGCATGTGTCAGGTTTTCAAGGTTAGTCGAGGTGATGCTGGTTGATGGCCCGAGGAACGATGAGCTGGTGTAATGTATAGCAGTGTCGCGACATTGTGAAGTAGGTGCTGTGCCATTTCTACACGTTTCCCTTGTGAAGAACGTAAGATTGATATCACAGAAGGCTTTTCGATCGCACCAAAGCGCGCTGTGAGAGCCCAAGTCAACACAAAGGGAGGTTTCAGGACGGATTTGCAGCGATAGGCGGGGCCTGGGTAGTGGATGACGGGACACTAGTGCTAATTAGGATTAGTGCATATTATTGGCTGTTTTCCTACCTAGGTGGCCAGCGGAAAGACTGATCCGCGCCTCCTACTCCTTAGCCTTCATCAGCGCTATCTCCTCCAAGGCTCTCTTCTTTTTTAACCTCTGTTTCCGCCAACATAGCCTCCATTCAATTTTAGAGTCATGTGCTACTGCTCAGTCCTTCGTGCTTTCCAGTATATCACAACTGTATCTTCTGCGATTTGCTGAGCGATTACGACAGCGCAGCTATTCCACATAGCACGCCAGTGGCTTACTACGGTATGGGAAACACGCATAAGCACTTGCGAAGTCAGCTTGTATGATGGCTGCATCAAGTCTCAGTTTAACATGCCAAGAGCTGTGACGCCAAGTCTACAGACGGAAGGAAACTTACGACAATGGACATGGGCCTTTATGTCCGCTGGAGGCCTGAGGATTGCAAGGCAACAGTAATTGGCAGGTCTTTGTTGACCGGCAGGATTCAAGAGCCTTGGTCGTATTCCGCTCGAGGCCGTCTAGTCACGGTGAGAGTGAATCTAATGCAGGACGAAAATCCTGCGAATAACTGGCATCGAAGCTGATATAGGCTGGCAACACGGATGCTGGCGGACCATTGGCGTATCATCAAAGGCGTTTTAGACTCGCTGTGTGCATCCATAACAGGGCACATTTGGGGTTGGAGACGGGATGTCGTTTGTGATTTGCTGACGGGTTGGATATTTCTAAGCGTCTTTTCTGACATGTCTTAGCAGGGCGATGTTATCGCTAGCTCTTACCTCTCACACGGCTGGTCATATGGGGGAAGAGAGCTCATGAATACAAGCCTGATGGGCAATGGACTCTTATCTTCAACAGTGTCAACGCACAGTTCTCGAACGGCCTTGCAATCTTCTGCAGCACCGCCATCTCTACTGCCATATCCCGTTGGAAAAACATACAGTCTTTTGATCCAGTGCATAATAACAGGGTCGCCTGCGACCTTGTCCCACCCTCTGTCCATACCTAGGCACCCGAGATGGCGACTTTCGAGAAGGGTAGCTTAGTGCTTCCCAAGGCCCTTCAAAATCTCACGACTTTACAGGTTTTAACCACCGTAATTGTACTGGTAATGAATATGGTCGTCGTCAACAACTTCATAACATAGTCTGATATAACAACAGTTGTTCGCAAGATGGATCCTCCAAGGCATTTACCGACTGTACTTCCATCCTTTAAGCCACTTCCCCGGCCCAAGACTTTCAGCTTTCACCCGCATACCGGTAAGTGTGTCTGCACGAACTGGATAGAAGAGGTGCCCTAACTTCATCCAACCACATCTAGCAACTCTACGCTACGTTTACGGGTAGGTTGCACGTCTACGTTACCGACTGTCACAACAAATACGGACACGTTGTGCGCATATCGCCCAACGAGATTAGTTTCACCAGCTCCGAAGCATGGCGGTAAGATCTCAAGGCCCACAGAACATGCCTCTCACTGACCCTGTTCCCTTAGTGACATCTACGGCTACGGGTCCAAGACTGGTCCTGGTTCCGCGCCTCCAAAACACTGGCCCCGCTACGGTACAAATCCCAACGGCGTAGCCGCCTTACTTCAAGAATCAGACGACGCAAAGCATGCTCGCGTACGTAGGATCTTCAGCCCGGCGTTTTCGGAACGCGCGATCAAGCAGCAAGAGCCACTTTTCACAAAGTACATTGACGATTTGGTGCAGATTCTCAAGGATGGAATCGTCTCCAGCACGACTGGCACTGCAACATACGATCTAGTCAAGTTATACAGTTTCACGACCTTTGATGTCATGAGCGACCTTACCTTTGGAGAACCCCTCCACATGCTCAAGACTGGCACCTACGACCCATGGGTGGGCACGATTCTCGGCTTCATGAAAGCAACGTTGCGCATGAACCTCAGTAACGCTCACTACCCGCTCGCTGCCAAGTTTCTAAAACCCATCACGACGGCTCTATTTTCGAAGACACGATCTCGGCTCTTCGATACAAACGTCAAGCGCGTCACAAAAAGGCTCGAGAAAGGAAGACAGAGTAAGATCGGAGTCGATCTATGGGATCTAGTGCTAAACCAAGAAGAGATGGGCAAGCAGGGTCTGAGCAGGAAAGAGATGGACAGCAATGCTACCACGTTCATGGTAGCTGGCACAGAGACTACAGCAACACTGTTAGCCGGACTAACCTACCTGCTCTTGAAGCATCCAGAATGTCAGACGAAGCTTGTCAAAGAGATCAGAAGCACGTTTCAAGACGAGGCAAAAATCAATATGGAGGCTATCGCGAAACTACCCTACCTCAAAGCATGCATCAGCGAAGCTTTTAGGTTGTATCCACCCGTTGCAGTAGGATTGCCGCATCAGACGCCTAGCGATGGGTCGACGGTATGCGGACACTTTATCCCACCAAATGTAAGTTGATACATACTTTACATCAAGAACATAAGCGCAGCTAATCCACATACCCGACAAGATAACCGTCTCAGCATCGCACTACGCCATGTATACGTCTCCCAGGAACTTCACTGACCCGCTTTGCTTCATCCCCGAACGCTGGACCGACGATGCACGATTCGCAGATGACGATCGCGCGGCGCTGCAACCGTTCTCTGTAGGCCCGAGAGATTGCATAGGGAAGAAGTAAGTCTCGCAACGGATATGATTGTGACGTCTGGCTGACTGGCGTGACAGCATGGCGTACCATGAGATGCGATTGATTATAACAAAAGTGCTGTGGAACTTTGATCTGGAGTTGTTCGACGAGAACAAGGACTGGCTTGATCAGACTGTCTATACGCTTTGGCAGAAGGAACCGTTGGTCGTGAAGGTGAGCATGGTAGAACGGGCGTGATGGGTGTAGCATCTGCGGTGTACTGTCTCTGGTAGTGGAAGCCGTTGTTTGCATCATGATATGTTCATACACGTTATCAAAACATGACCTATTTACCCTCTTGACACTCCGATATCAACCCCATCCCCACAACGTCTTTATGGTATCACCGAATGTCGCTTGGCCGGCCTCTCTCCGCTTCATACGAGCTACCCGCTCTTCGATGAATGTCTGCTCCAACTGTTTCGAGACACCCGTCTGCGCCCGGATCTCACCTACTATGGCCATCCTCTCAATCTCGCGCTCTTCTGGTGTCAGACTTTGAAGCTTCTTTTCGTACTCCTTTCGTACCTCTGGCTTGATCTGGCTCCAGACCTCGGTATCATCCAAAGCGGTGCTTGATTTGCCAATCTCAGCTACGGACACAGCTTTCCGTGGTGCTGATGATGCGCCACCCACTGCATCGACAACGTTTCGTTTCGACAAGATGCTCTCGAACTTGGGCACTGGTCGCCCCTCTGCTTTCGCCTTCTCCGCCTCCTCTTCTTGTTGCAGCATGCGCTGGTAGAGTTTGTCCGCGTGCATTTGTATCCGCTCATCGTCCTCTGGCGATCGCTCGTCCATGGTCATGTATCCGAGCGCCTTCAGAAACTTGGATTGTATATCGTAGCAGCGGTTGAACTTGCGCGACTCGGCGATGCACATGGTTCCTGCTGACCACCATGACTTTGGATTCCGGAAGCATTCAAATTGTTCCATGTACTCGAGCGCACAGTTTTCCATGGCTACGCGTCCAATTGAGGCTTTGCGGTCGTTGTAGGCGTCTACGAGATCTCGCAACCGGTCTTGCTCCGACTTTCCACGGTCGTCGATGATACTTTGAGGGGTATAATTCTTCCACAGGTCTGCATAGCGGCCGTCTTGGAACTGTGATTGCGGTGGGACGAACGGTTTTTGGGCGTCTGTTTGTGTTTGCGGTTGAGTATGAGCTGGGGATTCGGCGGGCTTTTCTTTGGGAGCGGGCGGCAGTGAGGGTTTGGGGCCGGTAGGCGCTTCTTTTTTGAGGAAGTCGCGGAGAGATGGATCGAGTTGGTCTTGCCCGTTTGAGCTATCGCCGCTTCCCCAGAGCCAGCCCATGGTCGCGTTGATGTGTGGTCTTTGTTCGTATTCGCGCCGTGGACAGGTGAAAGTTCCCAAGTTGCGGGGACGGTGAACATGGGTTCGGCCGTCCGAGCTTTGCGACATGTCCTAGCGCGTCTGGCTCACAACACCGACTCGATTACGCGACAGCGACGACATCAACCCCGACAATTGTTACGACTGACATTGTTATGGCGCCAGTCGGTACGTGCTAATTATTTCCTAGTCCAGAATCTGGGAGCAATGCTTACAGGTCCGTAGATCGCCGCGAACATCGACAACAACGCGTGCGCGGTGCTGGGTAAGACAGTCTGAGAGATCGCGAGACACGCAAACACTGACAACCACAGACCCTCATCTGTCCAGGCTTCTTTTGGCTTCAATTTCGGCGCTCTTGGCTCCCAACCACCCAAACAAGCCCCTCTCGCGCCCCAAACATCGCCGCGTCGAACTCCAATCCGAAGTACCCCTCGCGCCGCAAATGGCTCAGCACAGCGGCAGAGAAGCGCGTCGCTCCAGCGCAGCAGTGTCTCGAAACAGAAAAGCACGCCAAAGGATAACGCTGTGACCCCGCAGTTGGGCAAGAGGAAGCGGGGTTCTCCAAATGCGCAACCCGGCGCAGCCGACGGGGTGGAAGATGAGCTCAGTCCTGATCGGGATGAGACCGTGCGCTCCATCGAGAAGACCCGGAGAGTGGTCGGGACAGTCCCACCTATACGTGAGGAGCAAGACAATGTGCCAGACGAGTTGTCCATGTTGGATGAGGGCACCAGTACTGTGCGCGAGACAGTCTTCGCCAGATCTACGGTAGTCAAGCGGACTCCTCCACAAGTATCGTCGCAAATACGCGCGTCCCCCGGTAGCTTCCACAAAACGACGCCCATTATCGACAGAGTAGAGGAAGCGTCGGTCGCATCACGGCCATCGACATCAAGACGATCAAAATCGACCGACGCTGGCCCAGCCACACCTAGTCTGCTTCCGAACGGCCAGCCGAGAACATCGTCCGCTCCGCAGTCCGGAACTGTTCTCGAAACACCAACCGCTGCTCCAACACACGAAGAGGGTGAGGACGAGTTATCACCACAACTCAATGGATCTACACCGCGAGTGGTTGGTAGCGAACCGCGACCGCAGCCAATGACCCAAGAAGAGACTGAGATGCATGTAGACGAGCTCTCTCCACCCACCCAGCCGACGCCAGTCCAGATCTCACCAATAGCAAACGGGATATCAACGCTACAGATACAAGAGCATGAATCTGTAGAGCAAACCACTACGCCGCTGCCGGCCAAACGCAGAAGACCGCGACATGTTTCGGACAATGGAAATCTGGAAGAGGAAACCCTTCCAAACCTCGCCACGGCGAAGCCCGCCAAACGCGGAAGGCCGCGACGAGTCGAAGAGGATATCCAGAAAGAAGAGACCCCTCAGACAAAGCCTGCTAAGCGCGGCAGACCAAAGAAAGAAGTTGCAGCCCAGCAAAGTGAACTTGAAGCAACACCAGACGTTCACGAGTCGAATCAAACAAATGGCGTGAACCCTACAGCGAAAGAAGCAGAAGTTGTCGACGAACTCTCCCCTGTTCGTGAACGAACGCCTATACATCCTTTGGAATCGATATCCCGGGAAGAAGATGTTGTGGAAATCTCCAGTGCGGACGAAGAGTCCGACGCATTCGAAGTACCGGAAGTTGAAGAAGAAGCTGAACCTTCTCCACGACCGGAAACAGGAAAACTATCTCCCAAGCAGATGCAGCGTACCAAATCTACGACGGAGAAGCCCCCTCGCAAACGCCAGAAATTCATGGGACCGAAGCATGCCATCTCCATCATGCGTATCAAGGGCTCTACCGTACGAGGCATCACAGTCGCAGATACTACGCGCACCATCCTAGAAGGAACAATCGACCACCGTCTCAGCCGCATGGCCGAGAAGTTGCAAACCTCGCAAGATTCTGCCCGACGCAAGGAACTGCGATCCGAGATCAACCTCTCACTTTCCTTCAAGGAGAGCCTCAACGAGAAGCTGCTAGACTTGCAGGATGCTAACGACCTCCTGAGCACTAATTTCAAGAAGATCAAATTGCTCAGACGCGATAATGCTGAGTTACGCAGAGAAATCCTTGGTCTTCAAGACAGCAGACAGGAAATTGCCATCGAACACGACAACATTCAAGCACGTTACGACGCAGCGAAAGCTGAGGCCGAAATCAGAAATACCCTTAGTGACAACATGTTTGAGATCGAAGCGGCAATCAAGAATGGGCGTGACAAGGCACGTAAGGAGGGAAGGGAAGATGAAGGCCCCCAAATTCCACTTGGCATGCTGCTGGAAACAGTAGGAAATGACGTTGCCTCGCGTGGCGGCGGTCTTCTTGCCAATGTAAAAGGACTCAATGGGCTCTTGGAGAGAGCTGCAGGCTGGCTCGAAGGAAGAGCGTGATTGCACAGCGAATAGCTGGAGGGCGTTTATTCTTGTGTACTTTCGGCTACGATACCCGGCAAAATCGCCACCTTTGATATGATATTTGTCCTTTTCACATCCCACAATGTTCATCTCACACTGTCTCAACGCGAGCATAGCGATGTTGGAGAAGATATTCACGATGTCTGGATTACTGATAATCCAATTTGCGGCAGTGCTACCGGGAGTAGTCGCGTGTGCCTTTTTCCTTTCGGTCTAGCGGCCGCTAT
Source organism: Alternaria dauci (assembly GCF_042100115.1). NCBI lineage: Eukaryota > Fungi > Ascomycota > Dothideomycetes > Pleosporales > Pleosporaceae > Alternaria > Alternaria dauci. The sequence continues at coordinate 2,778,377 of NC_091275.1, forward strand.
GCAGATCTGGGGGACATCGGATCCGCTATCATGCACATTGCGTAACCGTGCATCATCAAAGACACTGATCTTGCTGTGCGCATCACAGGGTCCAGAGAACCATTAACTTAACAGCCCAGCCGTCTGGTCAACGCTCATCTGACAGCTCTTTCCACATCTCGTGAATTTTTGAGATCCCATCTGTTCGCGTCTTGACACTTGCACTTTGCCCTTCTCGAACTTTGCTTCCAAAGGCCAAACTCCCGAGGTCCCATCCTCGTCGTCTCCAATTCTACAAGGTACATCTAGCGTAGACCCTTTCTTAAAAAAAAAGCAAAAGTCTTGTAGCCAGCCCCCAGTTTCGCTTTCATTCAGGACCTCATCGTTTGCAAGTGGGGAAGCAAAGAACATACCCGGGCGAAGTGATTAGTCTCTGCCGACGTCGGGGGCATCACCCGACCTATTTCACCAAGTCTGCAGTTTCCCCGACGTTCACCGGATCGATATACCACTCAACTGACGTAAACCGGTCTTTCATCTCCCATCTGCAGTATGACTCGTGGTTCCATCACCTGCGACACTAGCCTCCCAAAAACATCAAAGACGACGTTAGCACCAGCCACGCCAACAGACTCGGTCACACCCCCTAGGACCCCACCGTCGACAAAATCTCGTCGCAATCCCTCGAACCGATTCTGGGCCCAGGAACAGCAGAGAAGATTATTCTTGGACCACCTGAAACGATGGTCCATGAGCCACGACTCGAGCACGTTCTTTCAAGGCAAGATAAGTTTGCTTCCTCCTGAGCCCGGTTCGAATGAGGATTTGGCGCTCGGCAAGACTGTGACGTGTATCCTGACCGACTCGAGTTTTACCGACTTTAGGAAGACTGTTGCTGTTAGGCTTTTCAAACCGCAAAAGGACAGTAACAAGGGTACCATTGGGCGATTTGAACGGAATATGAAGAGCAAGAGCATGGACCTGGTTAGCAGCGAGATGGGGGTCGCTGAGCGCCGACAAGATTGCTTTACTGGAGAAGAGAATGCATGGTCATTATCTGTATCAAAGCCAAAACCATCGACCAGCTACTACAAGCTCGTCATCCGCTACGGCTCCGGCTGGCTCTCGGCACGCGACTACCTAAACAAACTCTACTTTTCGCATTTCGCAGCCCGTCTACCAAGCCGACACGTCCACTGCGTGACCGGCATAGTCGACTACATTTTCGGCGTTCGCTCCCAAGCCCTCGGGCCACCGCCCTGTGACAAAGACACCGTACCCATCCAGCCACTCTTCCACCCCTTCCAGCGCCTACCCACCGAACTCCAGGAACTGATCCTCATGACCGCCGTCGGCCTAACCCGCAACTACGATCTCACCAACGACCCCCGCAGAAAAGGCTGCAACAACAGCGCAAAACCCACCGAAAGACACATCAGTCTATCCACCATGCTACGAATCTCACGCCACATCTACACCACCATGCAACCGTACATTTTCCACCGCACAACCTTCCACTTCGGCCTAAGCGGCACGACAAACTTCCTCTGGCAATCCGGACCCGTGCACCGCCCCCAGATCCGGCGTCTCGCTTTCCATTTCGGAAAGAATGCGTTGCTGCACTGTGTGCGTTGGTTGGCTGCGGATCCCATCTTTGATCTGCTGGAACCGCCGCAGCCGAATGGGGGTTCGGGGTTGCCGCTGTTTTGGCGTTGTCAGTTGCGTGCGCTGGCGCTGGAAGTGCATTTGTTGGAGCTGGTGGTTGATATTGAGGGGATACCGAAGGCGGATATTGCGATGGTGGTTAGGATATTGAGAGGGGTGTTTGGGAGTGTGGAGAGGGTCAAGTTTGTAGAGGGTGCGGCGCCGGGTAAGACGGAAGTTGTTGACAAAGGGGATGAGAGGTTGGCTGGGGTTGGGAAAGGGTCGTGGAGGGAGATGGTGAAGGGGTATATTGAGAGGTATCGGCACCACATTGGGTGGCATAATTGGCATTTTAAGATGGAGCTGGTGCCGTTGAATGAGGAAGAGGTTGATGGTTTGATGGATAAAGAGAGGGAGTTTTTTGACGCTTGATGACTGTGAATGGATGCTAACGACACTGGACGGACGTATTTTGGGTAACGATGTAAGAGAAATGGGTTATGAATCATGAGTCACGTAACCGAAATTTCTTTGTATATATTGCTAGGAGTTCCTAGAATGTGTGCTGGTTCCGGGACGATGTGAGGGGCCCTCAAACGAGCATGATGATTTTTCGGTAACGTCGTTCTTCCGGTGGAGCACACAAACATACTATGATTACCGTGGCCAATCGAGAGTGCTAGGTTCCTTGGGGCAATGAGGCTCTTCAACGGTCTAGGAACGCGTACCAGCTTTCTTAGCGTATCATATGTCCGAAGAATGTAGTCTTGGAACATCTTTCTACCGACTAAAGTTTTTATGTCCACCTTGTAAGTTTACCGATTTAAACTATTGCTCAAGTTACCGCCTCACCTTATTTGCGGTATTGTATTTCAAAATCGCTTCGATACCGCACCTGTAAGAGGTATTTCTCGCCCTATGCTGTAGCAGTTCACCGGCTACGCGAAAAGTTCACATCATCGAGACTTGGAGGATGCGGGAGCATTTTGCAAGATGGAACCAAAATACCATTGAAGGTGGGGATGCTTGGATCGACGCTACGCCTACGTATGCCCTGTCTTTTGAACCCAACGTCCAAACGCCGATGATTGTAACAGAAGAAGAAGTAGACAAGACGGGTCTCCCCGAGCCCATACCGAACGCCGTGACTATGCATAGAGACTAGAACAAGAGAAATACAAAACGCTCACACTACACAACAACTATTATCTCAGCAACTAAGTACTCCCATGACTCCTCAGTTTCCTCCCTGCCGCAAGTCCAGGGCCGACGCTATTGCCAAAATTCGCAATATTCTCCCTATCGACGCGGTCGCCAGCGACGCCCACCGTCTTCCTTGTCGTCTTCTTCATGGGAAGCTTACTTGCATCATCGCCATTGGTTCGCATCTTCTTGCTTGGAGGGGCGCCATTGGTGAGCGAATCGCAAGATGACTGGGATGCGAGATGGGGAAGAGGCTGGGTATGAGCTTCCTGCGCCACCACGTTAACATCTAGCTCCCGCAAGGAAGTAGGATTGCCTGTTGGGAGATGTGAGATGGTGTGGGCGTGCGCACTAATGGAGCGGGAGAAGTTGGGCTTGTTGGCCGTGAAGGTGAAGTCGGTTGGAGAACTGAGGGTATTCGTAGCGTCATTGAAGATGGGTTGCTTCGAGGGGCTGCGCGTTGTAGAGTCGGCCGTTGTGGGGCGGTCTCGGAGACGAGAGAGGATTGTCTCGTGGGCTTCGGTGCGCGGAAGGGTTGAGGGGAAAGTGTAAGAGACGCGTTGGGGAGTTTCGCCAGTGGGATTGTACTCGATCAAGTCCTGCGAACCAACGACTTCGCGAAGCTCTTGGAGCGGCGCACGAATGTCGGCGTCTGCAGCGAGTGCAGGCAAGGTCTCTTTCAGAATACTTGCTTGTGCTGACATGTCCGATTCGAGAGATTGAACGCGATCAAATGAGGAAGACAGATGATCGCCGATGCTAGAGTAGGAAGCTGCCACTGTGGACGACAGAGCGCCCAGCGACGCAGTGTGGGCCGCGTGGTGGGTGTTGTTTTGTTCGCGGACTCGGGCTACGATGTCATCCAGAGCCTGGAGTTGAGTGTCCAAGTGTGCCATCTGCGCCTCCACTGTCTTGACGGTGCTTTCGTGCACAGATGTAGTGGTTTCCTTAATCGAGGTGGAATGCTGAGTTGCAGCTGCAAAGTCAGACTTGATCTTGGTCTTGACAGCATCTCTTGACTTTGAGACACCTGTCAGGATGTCTCTCGATTTATCTGACCACGCAATGACACCTTCGGCATAGGCATCTTGCTTCGTCTCGAATGCAACATTCGCAGTGTTCAGTTCCTCTCGCACAGACTGGAGCTTCTCCTCCAATCTCTTCTCTTGCGCATCCGCGTTCGCGTTAACGATTGCGGTAATCTGCGACAGGAGCTGTTGGCGATCTTCGGCCGACCTCTGCTTCTCCTCGTTCACAATCTTCACCAGCTGACCCTGAGAAGCTTTGCTCGCCTCGACCAATGCCGCATTGGCCTCGACCACTTGCTGGTGAAGCTTCTCGTTCTCACTCTGCTGCTCGCTCAAATCCTTGACTAGATCGTCGAACGTCGTCTTGAAGTCGCGGCCTAGCCCAGCATAGGATGCGTGAACCTGCGTATGGAAAGCATCTAGTTCTGTGATGATGTTGGCTGAGATTGTTTCTGCCGCCGCTGAGAGCTCATCGAGCCCTGCGCCAATCTTCGTCTTGACATCTTCACGAAGAGTCTTAATCTCCTCTAGAACTTCGTTCATGTGATCGCGTGCTTGCGCAGTCTGACCGTTGACTTCTTGCTCGGATGTCTGGTATGCCTCCATCTTTTCCTGTAGGAAAGATTGCGAAGCGCCGAGCTTCTCAAGCTCATCTCTGACAAAGGTTTGCATGCGTTCTGTTATGGTGCTCATCAATTGTTCTTGTTGCTGATGAAACTCCTCGATCCGATCTTCCACCATACGAGTAGTATCAACGACTTGAGTTTTGGAGGAGTTCCAGTTCCGTCTGTTCTGCGATTGGAGTTCCGACTTGCGTCGTATTTTTGACCGCAAGCCATCGATGGCAGATGTGGTCTTGCCGAGTGTTGAGATCATGTCTTTTCCAACTTCTGCCAGCTCTTGCTCAGTCTTCTGGTGCGCCTTCCGTAGCTCCGTCTCTTCTGCAAGGTTTTCGCGAGTGTGCTGCAGGACAATCTCCGTCTTCTCCAGTATGCCCTTGGTGCCGTCCAAGGCCAACTGCGTTTGCTCATTGTCTTTCTTCAAGGTCTGAAAGTTGGTTGTGAGCTTGAACAGATCTTCCACCTTATTACGGAGGTTGACCTCCATGGTTTCGAGCCGGTCGCGTTGCTCTTCGCTGAGGATTCGTCTCGATTCGCTGACGGTGGTAATCTCGTCGTAGTTCTCCTGCGTGAGATAGACACCATTGCGTTGCCGGGTCGCTATCAGTTCGCTCTTTAGCTTCTCGATTTCGGCGGTGTATTCCTTGAGCAGAGTCTTCTTGTTGATGGGCTGGTTCATTTGCGGCTTGTTCCGGATGTTCTTCGCGCGGAATGCGTAATCCAGGGTGGATATCGTTTCCTCGAGATTGCTTTTCGCAGGCGATAATGTTGCGATGATACATGTTTTGGTGCGACCACCGAGTGAATCCTGTAGCAGACGGGTCAATTTTGATTCCCTGTACGGGATGTGAGAGCTGCGCTCCACGAGCGCGTTGATAACGCGACCCAGCGTTAGCAAACTCTTGTTGATAAGACCGGCCTCTGCTGCGCGCTTGTTCTCAGCACCGCTGCGCTGGATGTTCTCACTGCCCGCAAGATCGACGAGGTTGAGCTTTCCGGCGCTCAGATACTCCTGGCCATCTTCTGTTGTTCGTTTTATGTAGACGGTGATGGTGAAGACTGTGTGACTTCGCGAACTGAGGTCATTGCACTTGGTCGCAGCTACCTGGCGCTTGTGACTTCCGTTGCGCAACATTGTAATTCCCTCAGCGGCAGTCTTGAGATGGCACTCTTCCATGCCCTGGACCATGGTTGTAGTAGAGCCCTTTTTGCTGTTGTCGTCGTAGATCTTGAGCTTGGTCGCGTCGTCAGGGGATAAGAGATCGCGAAGTTCTTCGTTGTATAATTCGATGAATGAACATTTGACCGAGTTGTCAATCTCGTCGGCTTCGAGGCGTTCAAAGAGGGCGTACAGGACGCGCGGTACGATACCGGCGGCGTCTGGAAGGGGGAGGACGTTTGAGATGTCACCGGTCATGGTGTAGGTTTTGCCTGTGCCGGTCTGACCGTATGCGAAGATTGTGCAGTTGAAGCCGTTGATGACCTGCGGGGTTGTCAGTAGCGTTTGCCATGCTTGTCTCGTCCCAACTCACTTCGTCCAGTATAGGCGCCACAACTTCGTCGTAGATCATGGCCTGGTCGGCTGCCGGGGAGAAGACCTTGTCGAATTGATATGTCTTGTTGCTCAGCGCACTTGGGCCCATGGAAAGGTCTACGGCTGTGCCTCTGATTCCGTTGGTCGATACCACGACGCCGCTGTTTTCGCGCACTTCGCGATCGTTGCGCCCTCTACACCGCACGACGACGTTGATGTTTGTCTCCTCGCCTCCATCGCCGTCAAAGTCAATTTTGCGCTTGAGGGGCGACGATCTCGGAACTCTCGCGGAAGCCACTGATTCTGCTCTCGAGGAGCGGCCATCCATTGCAGGCGTCGCGCAACGGCCGCGCGGCAGATGAGGGGGGCGCGTCGTGGGAGGGCGCATGCTCGTCGTATTCCGCTTGACGGGCGCTCCTGGTCTGGGTAGTCCAGACATGGTGACGTTCGGGGCAGGGTGAACGTATATGCGCTGGGTTAGTATGACATGCGTCTGGTGTTGCGGAACCTGCAGCAAAGTAAACAGTCGGTAAACACATGGACGCAGGGATCCGCCAGGCACGGACTGCGCGCTACTACCGACAGCCGTCACGAACACCTCGCGCTACGTCAATGCAGCACCACTTGCACATCTCTATTGCACGCTATCTTTATGTCTTGATCTCACGTAACACATCTCACCTAGTCGTCGTTGTTTTTATATAGTGCAGCATACTAAAGCCTCCCAACAGCGCAAGGGTTACGCTGTATTCCCCAACGTTTGCCCCGCCACCCCTCATCTGCCGTCGCAGTGTCGCGGATTGTACCTGATTGTATAGTGCGTCGTGGCAAGACCGGGCCTCCTGTCATCTTGACTCGGCTGTGTTGATCTCCGTTGTGTATTCCAGGGGCTAGAAGGATATACCCGTTACCCTGTCCTCGTGGACACAGCACGCGCGTGCGAGCTCCCTGTTATCTACGAGCTAGGCAGCACATCGCCTAGCAAACACATCGCCATTACTTACTACTATCATACACCTAGCAAAGACTCACCATGGAAGATGGAAGCATGCAGCTACAGCCAGGGCGCAGTGTAGGGTTCATGAGTCCGTTGCAACCATCGTTGGGGTTACCAAGCTGACTGAAGCACAGCCCTCGGATGCTCCCTACACGAAGTACTGACGACCATCAAAGCCGAAGTCAAGGCATTTCCTCGCTTTCAGCTCTATCACGACGAGTTACGACCCATCTCATCCCCCGTCCAGGTCGTTCTTCCGGACAACGGTCTGCGACTACAGTTCGACGGCCCCGACCAGCGGCTGCGCCTCATCGAAGTGCTCGATTTCGCAAAAGCCAAGTTGGTCTACAAGGATATCGAAGTGTACAAAGCCGGTGAAGTAGGCTTCTCAGGGGGCGTGTCGGGACCGAGGTTCCGACATGTTTATGACAAGCTTCTGGGGCCGACGTACGGCGGAGAGTACATACCCCCGAAGTCGGAAGACCCAAATGCCAGAGGTACTTACAACCTATCGTATCCGGGAATAGCTTTCAACTTTTCCGTTCAGCACTCTGCATACTCTCCGAAGAAGGATTTCATCTCGCTCCTGTCCTCGTCGGCTACAGGACCCGCGACTTCCATGGCAGTATTCAATGGCGAATCGTGGCAGAAGGCTCGCGGTACGCTGTTCACAGCAACGCCGCCGAATCCGAGATCACTAGCCCTGGGCAAAGCAAAGGACGGTGGGCCAGACGAGATTGAAACAGTCAAAGTACACGGAGAAGGTAGGATAGAGCTTGTCCGGCGGTCTAGTCCTCCATTCTGGATTATCCTTAGCGAAACAACGCCTCAGGATCTGATCATGGAGCTTGGTGCCCCTGACTCCATCTACCGTAAGAATGACCATCGGCTATCGATACACAAAGATCGGAGGACGAGCGACGCATCAGATCTCTCGCCCGGTGGGCTTACTCCAGACGATGACTCAGATCACGGCTCGGTGATTAGAAGCGATAATGAGGATGCATGGGAGGACGATGACGAAGCCGCGCTAGAGGCCCAGGAGCGAGAGGTTGCAGCGGCCGAGCACTTTTACAACTACTACCACCATGGCTTTGACATTCTGATCTCACAGCCGACGCAGATCTCTCCACCCTCTCCTACTGCAGAAAGACGGGATTCGGAGCTGCACAACCAAGGCGAGCTCAGCGCGCAACCTCTGAATCATCTCACTGCAACCAAGGTCATATTTCACGGCAACGTCCCTGGTTCGTACCAGTTTAACCGACATAGACGAAGCAGATGGACGCTCGAGCACGTGCCCTCAGCCATGTACCGTGATCCACTCAGCTCCGAGATGGGCTTCGGGGATATCTCAGGCCGACTAAAGGAAGTCTTCAAGCCATATTACGAGAACGAAGAGCAGGAGAGGCTACAGCAACGGGGCATGGCTCTCAACAGAGGCTGGGGTGATAGCCCAGGTAGCAGTTGCGAGCTACTTGGGGGATGGGAGGACAGCTCTGGGAAGAAGAGCAAGTTTGCGAATGCTGGCAGTGTCTTGATGGAGGGTGCGGCGGATGTTGGGAATGTAGAGCTGTTCGGCTTTCCAGGCATGGTCTTTGAGGTGTTGAAGAATGGAGCTGTGAGCTCGTTGACCGTATATTGAGACGGCATGTCATAATACACAGCGTGGTGAGTATTCGCGCGCAAGCCAGCCTGTTCAACGCATAGTGCTTGGCATGTAGTATGGGTATCAGACTGGCCTATGGTATGGTCGTCATGGGTTGCTATGACTACATCAATCGATCTATACCGACCTTGAAATCAAGCCTTGGGAAGTTCAGTCTGGATACTTTATGTGTCGTCGTATTGCTCCCAATAGCTAATAGCGTCAACATCGTCCTACTGCGATATCGTTCCCTCCGGCATCATTTCCTCTATCTCCGTGCTATCACCGAACCATGCCGAACCATCACCACATGAGTGGTCGATCCAAAAATATTGGAACTCCAACCACCACTTCCCCGCCGATCCGCCAGCCCAGGATGCTATTATGCTAACCCCAACACGCATCCTCCGCGCATCATGGTCAAACACCCTCCGACTGCCAAAATCTAGTTTTCCGCCCCGACCGTTAGCGTCAACGAACCCAACGTACCTCAAACGATGCACCGATGACCTGTATGCGTGGCAGGCGAGCCCCGAACGCGTTATACGTTATGGACATTTGGAGAAGCGGTTGAATGGACAAAATGGCGAGGAAGAAGGCAATGCGCCGAGAGAGACTTTTACCTTGCATGATGGACCGCCATATGCCAATGGCCCATTGCACATTGGGCATGCATTGAACAAGATCACCAAGGACATCATCTGTAGGCACCAGGTCGGGCAAGGGAAGAAGGTGTCGTACATTCCCGGCTGGGATTGTCATGGTCTACCTATCGAGATCAAAGCTCTCCAGGCGCAAAAGAAGGATGCGGCACAAGCAGATCCTGTAAGCGTGCGGGACGCGGCGCGCGAATTGGCAACCCGGACAATCGAGGAGCAGAAGAAGGGCTTCAAAGAATGGGCTGTCATGGGCGATTGGGACAATGCGTACCAGACGATGGAGCGGGGTTTCGAGATTAGACAGCTGGAGGTCTTCAAGGCCATGTTCGAAAAGGGCCTGATCTACAGGCAGTTTAAACCCGTATACTGGAGCCCAAGCTCAAGGACAGCGCTTGCAGAAGCTGAGTTGGAATACGATGAGGGACATAAGAGCTTGGCTGCTTTTGTGCGGTATCCTATACACCTGTCGGACACGTTGAAAAATGGAGCGCTGAAGGATGTAGACGGCGAGGTCAGTGCAGTCATCTGGACAACCACACCCTGGACTTTACCCGCAAACAAGGCAATCGCAGTGCACAAGGACATGCAATATTGCATAGTCAAAGACGCTGAGAAGGATGAGCTGATTCTTGTTGCGGCTTCACGAGTAGCGGAATACGAGAAAATCCTTGAGAGGAAGCTCGAAGTCGTTGTAGAAGATGTGCGTGGGTCAGAAATCGCCGAGCAGGTACAATACGAGAACCCGTTCCAGAAGGCGAGCGGACTGCAACCGATTATTCACGCGGACTTTGTCACCGACTCCTCGGGTACTGGGCTGGTTCATCTCGCTCCTGGACATGGTATGGATGATTATAATGTTTGCATGGCGCTCAATGTTCCAGCCTTTGCACCTATAGACGATGCCGGCGCCTTCACAAAGGATGCGTTTCCTGAACAGCCCGAGCTTCTGGAAGGACTCCCTGTTGCTGATATCAAGAAATCGGGTAGCAATGCCGTGTGCAACTATCTCCAGAAGCTCGACATGCTCCGAGGCAAGCAGAATTACCGTCACAAGTACCCCATCGACTGGAGGACCAAGGAGCCTGTCATCACGCGAGCTACTGAGCAGTGGTTTGCAAACGTAGAGGGTATCAAGGACGCTTCGATGAAAGCAATCGCCAATGTCAACTTCCTGCCTGCGACTGGCAAAAGTCGTCTTGAGAGCTTCATCCAAGGGCGAAGCCAATGGTGTATCTCACGACAGCGCGCTTGGGGTGTCCCTATTCCTGCTCTGTACAAGGTCGAGGGCGATACCCTCACAGCGACTATGGACTCTGAGATTATCGACCATGTCATTGAGGTGATCAAGGAACGTGGCATCAACGCGTGGTGGACAGATGCACAGGATGATCCAGCTTGGAAGCCGAAGCATCTTACAGGAACCTACGTGCGCGGCAGAGATACCATGGATGTCTGGTTCGATAGCGGTACCAGTTGGAAGCTTCTTCCGGAGAAAAAGGACCAGCCTGTTGCCGATGTGTACCTTGAAGGCACCGACCAACATCGTGGATGGTTCCAGTCGTCACTCCTTACCCACGTCGCCACCCAACCTTACTCGACCGAGACTGTCAAAGCACCATACAAGACTCTGATCACCCATGGCTTCACGCTCGACTCCGACGGCCGTAAGATGAGTAAGTCTCTCGGTAACGTCATCTCTCCTATGCAAATCATGTCGGGCGAGCTCCTTCCACCCGTCAAGCGGAAGAAGCAAAAAGGCGTCAAGCAAGATCCCGCAGCAAAGAACACGCCAACATATGATGCCATGGGTGCCGACGCGCTTCGCCTCTGGGCCGCAAGCAGCGACTACACGCGTGATGTCACCATTGGCCAGCCGGTCTTGATGTCTGTAAATCAAGCTTTGCATAAGTACCGCGTTACCTTCAAATGGCTGCTAGGCATCTTCTCGCTGCCATCTTGCCCGCCGCCCTTTACCTCTTTCAATGACCTCACACCCAACATTACCGATTTCAGGGAACTCACAGATCGCCTCGCTGTGCACCGACTTGTACAGGTCAGTGCGGAAGTACATAATCACTTTGGGAAATATGAGTTCTTCAAGGGTGTCAACGCAATCAACAAGTACATCTCCATGGATCTGAGTGCGTTCTACTTCGAAACGCTCAAAGACCGTGTCTACACTAGCGACAGAAATGATTGCGAAACGCTCCAGCGTGTTTTGGGACTCATCTTCTATGAACTACTGCAGATGCTTGCTCCAGTCTGTCCGCTGCTTGTAGAAGAGGTCTGGGATCATGTTCCTGCTGAGCTCAAGGAAAAGAGTATTCACCCCGCACGCGCGGTATGGTTGCCTCTTCCTGCGCTCAAGGAGTCTGGTGCAGCTAGTCTGGAGTCTATGAACGAGACTACAAGTACACTGGGAGCTGCAATCAAGGTCGCCCAGGAGCGTCTCCGCGCGGACAAGAAGATTGGTTCGAGTTTGGAAAGCGCAGCTACGGTCTACCTACCGGCTTCCAACGCCGAAAAGCTGCACGCAGAGTTCGCGGCGTGTTTGCAGCCCTCCATGCCCAAGCCCATGGACGTCGAAACCCAACTTGCTGGCCTGTTTGTCATTAGCGAGGTTAACATCCGTACATTGTCTGATGCCTCCGTTCCCGGGAACAACGGCTTTGCAGCTGAGGATCCCGATGTGATGAAGCAGCAATCGCAGTGGTGTGAAGAGGAAGTACTTTCAGGTGATAGTGAAGTTTTGGGCAAGGCGAGGGTGCTCGTGCATCCACCTAGCAGAGAGAAGTGTCCGAGATGTTGGCGCTTTGTCAAGGAAGAGCATGAGGAGGTTTGCGGGAGGTGTGGAGATGTTGTTTCGCAGCAGGGTGGTGTGTAATTGCGCTGGTCAGGTTATCTGAATTGTGGCTGAATAGCTACGTTGTATATTATTGTAAAATCCTGAACATTATGTAAAGCCAGAGTATACCATCAATGATATATGCAACACGAAATGGATTGTGTATACATAAAACAACACGGCTGTATCACCTTCACTCCTCGACAGTTTCGCATACCATGTCATCTCGCCCCAGTCAAATCCTCCCCCGGGTAAATGAAGGGAGCCATGGCTTCACTTATTTCCTCGTCGCTTTCGCGTTCATACAACGCTTCCATCGATGCAGATCTCCTCTGCGGTATCGGTCTACCAAGTACGTTTGTAGGGGCATTGCTCCTGCCTCTGTCCGTTGTAGATGATCCCTGCCGCCATGGCGGTGGGTTCACAACACTGGTGGAACCTGTGGGACTGTTGTTCGGGACTTCTGTACCCTGTTTGCGGAGTGAAGCGTCCCGAGGATCAGAGTATATGGGGCGTGGTTTGATTGAGACTCGATCCACGCCGAGCATGGCTCCGCTGTTAGGATCAAAACCACCCCCATGTCTTTGGAACCGAAGCGACGGTTCATGAAGATTTGGATTCCGAGAACTCTCCCCAGGTACCTCTGGCCACATTTCGGGATTTCTTGCGCTAGAAGGTGATGGAGACACGTCCAAGGCTCTGCCACGGTCTCGGCTCGGCGCAGGATCGTACAAGTACGCTACCTTGGGGTAAACGTCGTCTGCAGGCTGAGCTTCCTTTTGACGGCGAAAGGGAGAGAGAATGTTTGAGGCAAAACGACCAACTCGCTGCCGACGAGACAAGGGAGGAGGTTTTGGCGCAGAGCGAGGTTCTTCGTAAGGAATTGTGGGAATTTCAAGAACGTCACGCCGTTCCAATCTCGATGCATCAAATGTTGCAGATGTTTGATATGATTGAGCGGGCACATCGGGTAAAGGCTCTCGTGGGAGGTCGAATATAGCCTCTATGGAAGGGTTTCGGGTCGACTCTTCCGGCATCAGTGAATTTCGACTTGACTCAATTTGGTGCTCAGAGGCTTCTGCTTCCTGATCGCTCTCCATTGCAACACGAGCTTCTTTGAACTTTGGCGTGATTTGATCCCATGAGGTATCTACCTCGTCTCCAGAATCATCACTCATGTCTACGAAGCTCAAATCTCCAGGTGGTATTGAGTACCCTTCATTGAGCTGTTCACGTGGTGTGTTGCCTGGGTGAAGTTTTGCAAGATTACTCGCAAGATTTCCCACTTCCGGATCGAACTCGAGATCCGATATTCCGGATGCTAGATCTGATGAGCCGGCGTTGGACAGGGCGTGGAAACCCTTCCGTGCAGCGTTTGATGACGTGTCATCTTCTTCCAAAGCAGCCATATAATCCGTTTGAGGAATTGCGAATAGGGCAAGTTGTTCAAGATGTCGTGCGAGATGAGACTTTAGTTTGCTTGCATATTGACCACATAATGTACAGGTCCCCGAATGCGCATTCGAAGGTCTCTGAAAGCCACGATGAAGATTCAGAAGCTGGGTCTTATCGAGAGGTTCTGAATGAACCTTGTGCATGTGAACCAGAAATTCCTCCATATCGACAAAAGACTCGTGCGACGCAGTGTTGCAGAACCACTCGACGCGGTGCGTGTGTGACTCATGGTGAAACCAGTCGTCTTTGTTCTCGAAGAAGTAGTCGTTTAGTTGACAGTCTGCGTAGGTGCATATGTACGGCTGGAGGTCGGACAAGACATGCTTTCTTACGCGCGTGTATTAGCGACATTCTTGAGATCTACTACTGAATTTACCTACTTCCATCTTCGTTCCGATGTAGTTATCTGAGCGGTGGAACAGTAGGGACATATGTACTGTTCCAAAACTCGTCCTTCTTTTGTCCTGGGCCGATGCGGAAACCTGATCGTAATCGCATTTGCAGTCTGCTCGGATGCGATCGAAGATCCAGAATCGGATACTGACTGGGCATAAAGTCCAGTCGCCGGCCAGAGTGTTCCCATTGGGGCGTTGAGTTTCAAGGTCGTTGCCTTCGTCAGTTCTGTACGTTGACTTGGGGTCTTTAAACTGGGCGTCCACTCGCTGGCCACATCGACTTTAAGAGGAGAAGATAGTGGATTGTTTCCAGGCTCTGGAATTTTGATCATAATAGCAGCTTTTTCTTCTTGCAAGGCATCGGTGTGGTCTTTGCGGTACCGTATCAGCTGCCTGCGCCTCGATATCATTTTCGCCAGGCGTGCAGTGACTGTCTCATGAAGGCCGGGGAACTTATCCTTTACGTACATGAGATCGAACGGTAAGTATCCCGTTGTATCAGCAACGTTTTTGTCTTTCATACGATCAGCTGGCGCAGGACGTCGAATGGGTAGCCTCCAAAGACATTCAACAATGAAATTAATCGAGCCCAACAGCGCTGGCTTCGCTGGAGATTGAGGTCGACCATTTTTCCGATCTGCGTCGACAATACGCAGCTTCTTTTCCGGTTGCTGCTCGACCTCAGAGTCAGAAGAAACTTCCCACGGGGAGTCGGACGAGTCTGATTCGTCCGTACTTGGACCTGATGGTTCGGAATCCTCGGTCAATGGATGGACAGTTGCCCCATGCTCTTTCAGAAAAGATACTGAGGCTTTCAGAACTAAGGTTAGCAAGCTTTACAAGTTTTATACCTGATATGTTCACCGTACCTTTATGCAACTAAGTCTCGCGTTTCTGATTAGTTGTTGTCCTTGATACGAGATGACTATGAAAGGTCATGGCAACGGAGTTCAAATTGCTTACACAGCTCTGCAGATCCTGCATCAACTTCAATATCTAGAAATTGTGTCAGCATGAGCGTGTCAGATGCGACAAGTTAGTAATACCTGACTTTTGTAGAAAGACGCCTCTCTCAGCCGGTAGTCCAGAGATAGCCTGTACTTATCGATACCGTGTATAGCGCCAACATTTCCAGCCCAAAGCTTGTATCTATCGAAGATATCCTGCGCTTCACTCTGACGTTTCGTGTAAGAGGGAGAACGCGAGGCTTCGATGAGCGCGAGAAAAGCAGAAACGCAGTTGACGTGAGCTTGTGAGATAGACAGATCCATGTCTGTAGGACATCATCTCGTTGTCAAAATAGAATAGAGATTGCGATGATAAGACGAGAAGGCTGAGATGTGGTTTCCAAGCTTGTAGACGAGACCACGTGGTTCAGCTGAAGACTAGAACTCTTTGAGCCTAGCCACAAGGCTGAGAGATCGTACCTTCTATACAGCCTCATCAATCCTCCGTTCGAACCTTCTACAATCCAGTACTCGGAATTATTCGGGGCCCTGGCTCTATTGTGCGGCTCCTACATAACTTATACGTCCCGTCGCTATTTCCCCGAAGTTAACAGTCTGACCGATTAGCGCCACCACAAGCTCCCTCGCCATGTCTGGGTTCGAGATAGCTGGGATAGTACTGGGATCACTTCCGTTGATCATAGTGGCTTTGGAACACTATGCTGATGGGGTACGTGAAGCCAACACTTGGCATATCATGACTGATACCAGCGCAGCTCTCAACCATAAGGAGCATGCAAAAGTATGAGGAAGCATTCGGATATCTTCATGCATCTTTCGTAACTATAGCTTGCATCTACAGAAACTCCTGTGAAGAGCTTTTGAGTCCACTAGCTCTCTCCGATGCTCAACTATCTCAACTCCTTGAGAACCGCGAAAGTTCAGCATGGGAGAATCCGGAGCTGAATGATGCTCTGCGCAATCGACTTGGAAGCAACTACCTGCCCTTCAAGTCTTCTGTGAAGCAACTGAACAAGAAGATCAACCTTTTCGGCCGGAAGTTGCAGCTAGACAAGAATTTTCAGGTGTGTACAACATGGTGCAACAAAAGAGGATTTGCTAAGATATAGCAGCCACCTTGGACTACAGCAACAGGATGTGTCGATGCAACAGCGCGAAACAAGTTCTTCAACGATCCCTGGGTCCGTATTAAAGGAGGGTTCAAGTCGAAACACTACAAAGAACTGCTATCATCGATTGAAGAGGACATTAGTCGTATCTCCAATCTCACAGCGGGAGCAATTGCGCTCGAACCATTGCGACTCCAAAGAAGGCGTAAAGCCAACACAGAGTACCTGATAAAATTCCGTCAGCAGGCGGAGAAACTTTACGACGCTTTCAACACGCGGTGGTCGTCGAGGTGCATGTGCCAATGCATACATCAAGCAAACTTGCGTCTTGACATACAAAAAGACGACGAAACAGGCCAATCTTCCACGTTCAAATTGGTGTTTACGTTTGGGTCGTTACATGCTGGGAACACGACTCCATGGAAATCGATTCCAGTGGAGATCGAGGCTGTTGATGTCATTGATACAACAAACCCACACAGTGGCTCACTGCTCCCCAATATCATAGTCCACTCGAACATCAAAGCACACGACCACTGGAAATGCCTGAAAAGAGCTCCGGACATCGTCGATCTATGCGCGACATTGCAACGCTGTCCAAGTCCAGACTGCATAGGGGTAATGAGCAGCAAGCTTGCCAAACATCACATCCACACTCTTCACCTACCCAACGCAAACACGACCGACAAACGAGTCACCTTGCAGCAGATTATGGTGACACAAGGTACAACCTTCCAGATCAAAGAAAAGTGTACACTCGCCCTCACCCTCGCCTCGGCAGTCTACCACCTCCACAACACACCCTGGCTAGAAGAAACCTGGGACCTCAACGACATATGTATCCTGAGCCAATCCTTGCTCTCCGACCAACCCTACATATCGCGTGACTTTCCTGCTACAGCCACATCACCAGCTCCGAGCCAGAGGATGCGTATCATCAAGAACAGCATCATCTTCGCTCTCGGCGTCGCGTTGCTAGAGATCTCGTATGGCAAGCCGCTGAACACGTTTGTCGTTCCAGACGACCTCGATGCGAACGGTAACCGTATGGCTTTTACGGATTATCTTGTAGCGGTTCGGTTGGCGGAGGGCTTGCGGACGAGGGAGTTGCCCAATTATGCGGATGCGACGCAGAGGTGTATACATTGCAACTTTGAGGCTTCGGTATTCAGTCTCGATGACGACGATTTTAGAGAGAGGTTTTATCAGGGCGTCATTGTGCCGTTGAGGAAGGACTATGAGTATGTTGTTAGTACTGTCGTGGCGTGAAGTGTATGGAGGGTAGTATACTTGAAGTGCATCATGACTGTTCAGCGCATCAAGACATGACTGTGATTTCGCCTAATCTATAGCTATACCAGTCGAGAAGATATGAAGATGTACACCATGTACAGGAACCAGAGTTTGAAGAACATGAGTAGATGATACCCGAGGTAGATACTCAGGAGCTGTGCGAATTGAACACTGCTCCACTCAGTGGGACTGCGGAGCGATATTCCGCAAGTGAAGCGAATCTCTCACGCCATCCCACCGTTCTCAATGCTCTCCTTCCTGTAGCCAAAACCAGTAGCGTAACTTGAAGCGCAGGTTTCCTTGACGAAGACTGCGTTGGCATCCAGCACTGGCATTTTTCTTCTGATGTGAGATACAATAGTTGGGATACTTTGGCGGCAAAAGCGTTTAGCCTCCAGATGCCGGACTTGCCGACGGGGAACGCAATTGAAAAGCATCCCCGCATCTGGGATGACAGCACTAGAGTTCTCCTGCATCCGTGAAGATAGCACTAGGATTCAAGCGCCATATGCAGACAGACTACAGTGTTGGACAAGCAGAGTCCCAGTGTATTGACTTTTGCTTCTGGACTTTGGAGAGTTGATCAAGAGCCAGGCTGAAGAGCTCCGACTGAGGGACCGACCCTTGGACATGGATATACAGAACTGACAGGGTATCCGTCTTTGGGTACCAAAAGCGTACCGTGAAGTCTTGGATACGAGAAGTATGTGAGATGATGATTATATCAGCAAGTGTTTCCAGGGCGTTAGGCAGGAATGTCCCTGCGTGGGTTCGTGCTGAGGCCCGATGAGTAGACAGTACATGGTTGAGCAAGATTCACCAGTGCTTCTGGATGGCTGCAGGCCATTCCGCTCTACCAATCTCGACGTATACCGTGTGTAAGGGTTAAATGAGACAGACATGGAGGCAAAATAGGCGGCGCCATGGCAAAGGTAGGGAGCCATGGGTTTGGTACGTGCGAGGAATACTCCGGACTGTTCGATTGGAGGCGACTTTGTACAACGCGCAATCGACCCTGCAGTACGTCAGCTGAATGAGGTGCTCTGCAAACCTCAAACATAGTCAGCGATAGCTTGTAGGCTAAGGGGCCGTCGGTGGACGTGGAATGCGAGCGATTGGAGGCGTACTATGCATCTCGCGGTTTTGCAGGGTAGTGCGGTATAGCAACGAAAACGAAGGCTATTTGTTGCAGTCATGTGCTAGCTCGCAGTACACTGGCAGTTTTGTAGTGCTGGTTGGAGGGCAACAGCACTGCAGACTTGGCGCCGGGATCGGAGTGAGTGGTACAAGCAGCGGGACGAGAGCTTGTCGCGATTGCCATGGAGGAATTCATTGCCGTGACAGGTGGTGACCCCGGATTTCTGCTTACCAAGACTGAGATCAGCAGTCTTGTCACGGCCTTATCTTGTCTGTATAAGGCAGGGTTGGTGTTTGGGGAGCGAATAGCGGAGGGTGCAGAGATGGCAACGGTCTTAGCGTGGCCTCTTAGCGTAGTCGCAGCTCCTTGCTAATTCCAGAGTATGGAGCGAGTACGGCAGCGCAGTGGTCACGGACCAAGCTGCTTACGTGTAGCGTGCCCGAGGCTTCGGCATAGAGCAGTGACCTGCCGCAATCGTGTTAATGGCTGGGTGAGGCGGCTGAAAGCAAGCGCCTTGGACATGGAAAGACGGACAAGATAACGGCATATGCCGTGTGCCGCAAGTCGCGCTGTGGTACATGGAGTACTGTGTAAGACACGAGGGCAGACGGGCGGGGATCAGCAGTGGTTGATCAGCAAGCAATCGCCCGCAAGCGGACCGAACAGGGGCTCTTTGTTTCCTCGCCCCTCCCCACAGCGTGCAGCACTGACGGATGGTAGGATCTGCAGGCAGCTTCACGAGTCGCCACTTCCAGAAGACTTGTGAACTGGCTTCTCCCGGACAGATGACGACGCTGCGTGGCAACAGCTGGCGGGGCGGGCGAGCACGGGCGCGCAGGCGTGGGATGCAGGCGACGGCAGAGGGGCATGTGTACGAGAATACATGGTGTGGGAGAGCAAAAAGGAAAGCAGCAGCAGGGTGGTGCCAGCGCACAGCAAGTAGCAGATGCGATGCTGGCCAGTCATGGGGCAGGCAGCAGAGGCAGGCGTGCTGCTGTAGGTAATCTTTGCAGCGTGCGCGGGAACTGGGCCAGCCCTGGGATGCGTTTCAGGACCGAGGCCGTCCTGCAGCCAAGCTTCCCCGAGCGGCTCTCTGGGTTCGTCGCAGCCCTGCCCGGGGCGCGAGCGAGGCAGGCAGGGCGCGCGTGAACGTCTGGCTGGCAGCGCCCTGCGAGTGTCGCGCTCCAGAGGCCGACAGACGCGCACCGTGAGGCGGCGACGGCGGCGGCGTAATCATGGGCAGGCTGGTAGGGCGTGCGACGGCGCTGGGGGGAGCATGGAGACGGAGGGAAAAGCTTCCAGAAGGCCTCAGGGCTTCGACGGCTGCTGGCCAGTTTCGACATGAGTGGGGATTGCCCACCAGTGCGCCTTCCTCTTTTCGTCTCGAGTAGCCCAATCACGCACCGCCTGCACCTCTCCTCCACCACACTCACTCGATTCCTATCCCCGACCTCTGTCCCTGCTGCCCGCGCCCTCAATCCACCCTCACCACCTTGCCCGCGCCCGATGCTGCTCACACTGCAGCCCATACTGCGAGTGCGCTCATGCGACACTGACGCCGAGGACCACTAGCCCCCTGCGTCTGCGACCAAACCAGCCCACGACCCTCGCCCGCAAGCCCAGAGCACTTGCGCCCCGTCGACAAGACGCTCCCCAAACACGCTGCACTCGATTCCCCGAGACACGCCCGTCAAGCGCCGTGTGCACCTCTCGAGTCTGGCCCGCTGCCTCGTCCTGCCTGCACACGAGTCAGAGAGAAAGAGAGAGTGAGAGAGTAGAGCGGGAAGGAGAGAGAGAGACCGCGCGCGCGAGGCAGCTGCGTCCTGTGCCCTCCCGCCATCGCACCTTCCATCCCACGTCGCTACCCGCCTCCTTTGTCGCATCCGCCCGTTGCGCCTTGCTCGTATACAATAAACAGAGCACTCTAGTGTCGTGTGCACTGGCTGCCGCTCGCTGTACCGCTAGGTTCCCTGGAGCTCACTCACACGTCGTCGTTTCAGACTGCACCCCAGACCGACTGGCGCACTCCCGCGATCCCATCTCTGCGCTCCCCCACGCTTCTAGACGCACTGCACCGTCCCAAGCTCTCCTGCCTTCACTCCCACTGCGCTCGACACGTGCAATTGGCCATCGCACCCACCGCGCTTCCGCTCCACATCCACCCGTGACCCTACTCGACCCCCTTCAGCCGCCGTCTCATCGCCATCCACCACTCGCCCCATTTTGCGACTCCTCTGCAACAACCTCCCCTCTGCGCTGGAGACCAGTGCTGTCTGGTCGCCGCACATAGGTGGAGACAATGGAACATGGCGCGTGCAATGTTGTCTACATTGACCGGCGGGCCAATGACGAGCATGTGCGCAAAGAGACGCTGTCCAAGTCGCTTGTTGCGAGGACCACCACAGGGAATGTAGGCCAGAGCTACTTTGCCCTCGGCAAAACATCACCGCGCGAGGTACACGACAATGTCGAAGCCATGTTGTCCATCTCCCCAGAAGGTAGTCTGTCCGCCATCTGCACCCATGTCCTTACTGACGCGTCCTACAGTACACATCTGCAGCACCGGCCGCGCCTGCCTAAACAAGATCGATCAGCTCGTCAGCTCCACCAAATCCGGCATTCCCACTTTTGTCATAATAGACATACCCTACGATGAAGAGCAGCGAATGAAGCGCCTGTCTCGTGAACCGCGCACGCCGTCGCCTACCTCGTCGCGTCTCGCACGCATAGATACCAGCGAACCCGACGACATCTATGCCATGCACCTACTCACCCACATATCCTCCGAAATCTCGTCGCGAAACTTCTCCAAGCTCGTCGTACCTGTCGTTATGCTCTCGGGTCTTGGCACCGAAGAGCCGTCTTCAGCTGGCCCGCTCCCATCGCCCGGTCTACAAGTGTCCTTCTCGCTCGGCGACACCGTTCGATTGACTCGCTATCTGGACGCCGGTGCCGTCGACGTTCTGACGAGTCCCATGTCTAGAGATCGCATGCTTGGCTTGGCCGTCCACGCCTATCGGTTACAGAAGGAGTTCTCGAGAGAAGAAGCAAGCTTCCTGACTACTAAGAGAAACCGGAAGCTGTCTTGGGTCGGCGTCGATGATACTAAACCATACGCCTATCTCCGGGAGGCCATGGTGTCCAATTTGATGACCGGCATCTGCAATCCTGAGACAGTGGGTGATTCACTCGAATCTACGTAAGTGCACATGATCACCTGGACGTCCGCGACTGACAATGATAGGGATTTCCATCTTGATGAAGATCGCCAGATGGTTGTTGAAGATGCGGTAGGCACCTGGGCCTTTTCAGCGCACGACTATACCGACGACGAGCTTCTTTATGGTGCCTTCATCATGCTTAAGCATGCTCTACAAATGCCTGAATTAGAAAAGTGGGCGATAACTGAAGGTGAGTAAAGTACCTGCCAGCTTTCTCTCTTCTGCTAACGGGTCGCTAGACGAGATGATTGTCTTTCTCTTGGCCAGTCGTACCGCCTACAACGAATTCGTCAAGTACCACAACTTCCGTCACGTTGTCGACGTCCTCCAAGCGCTCTTCCACTTTCTCGTCCGAATCGGCACTCTACCTCCTTATCCTTCGGCTTCCGCCAGCATCTCTGCTCCAAAATCACCAATCGCTGGGCTTCTCAAGCCTTTCGATGCTCTCACGCTGTTGATATCAGCCATCGGACACGATGTCGGTCATCCAGGAGTCAACAATGCTTTCCTCGTCGCATTGAATGCACCACTCGCCCAACTCTACAACGATCGATCTGTCCTAGAATCTTTCCACTGCGCTGCCTACTCTCAAATACTACGCCGCTATTGGCCAAGAGCATTCGCTGATGCTGCGATGCGCAAACTTATGATCAACAACATACTCGCAACAGACATGGGTCTCCATTTCAAATACATGAGCGACTTGGGTAATCTCCAACAGAAGGTTGCGCATGACAAGGGAGTAGTCGACGGATGGAGCGCTAAAGTACAGGAAGAACAGAAGGATTTAACTTGTGGGCTTCTTATCAAGTGCGCAGACATCTGTAACGTGGTAAGTTTTGTGCCAACACTCCATTGGCGCACCGTAACCTAACCTTCCCAATCTAGGCGCGGAAGTTCGAGACCGCTGCCAGATGGGCCAATATTCTTACGGACGAATTCAGCAACCAAGGACTTATGGAGGAGGAGCTGGAGATGCCGTCATGTTTGTTCGGCGGCCCACCCGTACGAGAGGATACTATCAAGCTTGGTGAATCTCAGATCGGCTTTATGAACATCTTCGCTAGGCCGCTCTTCGAGGCTGTCACGGATATTCTACCTGCGATGCGCTTCGCTGTCGACGAAATACTGACCAACAAGGCTGTTTGGGAGAGAAAGATTGACGAAGAACGCCAGAAGAAAAGGAAAAACAAGGGTATGCATCTTGGACTACTTACACCTGGCTTTGCTGTCGATCCAACTCCGAGTCCACTCTCTGGAGGGGCTAGCGCACCCGCCGTGAAGATACCCCTGAGTGCGATCAAAACCATCTCTCCAGAAGAAGCAGCCCGCCGAGGATCGACAGGCTCAATCCGCTCCATTCCAGTCGCGTCTGATTCACGAAGATCCTCTTCGATTATTGACAAAAGCTCACGCCGATCGTCGACGACCGCCGTGCCTGGCCAGAGAGCCATGAGCTCTGCTGAAAATGCTACTTCGTCAAGACGAGGCAGTAGAGACCCTAGTCTCACTGCCATTCTGGTAACACAAACACCAAACGCAGCAGACCCGAAAGGACAATCTCCCGTTCCTGAGGATTGGTCAAAGACTGATCGCAAGGACACATTGACGAGATCGTCGTCTCCAAAGAAGGACGGCGCTAGACCGGTCACAGCTCCTTCCCACGCCAGACGCAGTCAGGGTGAGTAGACGTCACTTTAGACCCGTCATGGCATTTGAGCTAACTATAGAAAAGTTCTTGATCCTTACCCTGCACAACAACCAACGTCGCAAAGTCACTCCCAGGTCGATCTGTCGCAAAGTGCCAACGGAAACTACGATGGCTCAAAGTTGCAGCAATGGGACACACACAACAAGTTGAGCGCCGACAGTAATGCAACACGATCTGATGTGTCGCGTGACTCGAGTTGGTGGCGACATGTAAGCACAAAGCGACGCACTCGTGATGTGAGGAACGGCGATGCAGACGGACGAGCTCCGTTGAAGGAAGCAACACCGGATTCCGTCGCGCCTCCGAACTCCGATTCGACTACCACATCGCCCACGTGCTCTAGTCCCGGCAGGAAGACGACAACGGGCAAGATCATGAGCTTCTTCAAGCGAAAGCCCAGTCACAAGGAGCCGGAGAAGCAACTATCCAGCTTCGGTAGCTCCTCTCAGCTGCGAACACCACAGACGAGCGATCCCGGGCGATCACTCAACAGCGACGATTGATTTCACTAATACCTTTCTACGCCTCTATTGACCTTACCTTAATGACCAACGCCGCATCCGATACCACGGTATTTCCTTTAGTCTCAACATACCATTTCAAAAGCAGTCCTTGGTCTCTGCGACGCTTGCTTTTGGGTCTCCTTCATCTCTGGCACTTCTAGGATTTGATACCTCTTACGCATGGTATGCCAGCGGAAAGCAAGAGTACAACACTCCCACTGAGGTTCACTCATTCTGCCTTCGGGTGTCTTTCGGCGAGCCTTCATCCGTGTTCTACTTTAGCGCGCTAGCATTCCTGGGATACCAGGCTTGTCTCTGCATCTTCACTCTTCCTTTGTCGCTTACCTTCATCTCGGCGGGGCCCTTGGCTGCGTACGTCGAGCGCGCTTCATGTATATTGAGGGCAGTTGCTGTTTGTCATGCTTTTTAGCCTCTATAGTCAGGGAGACTTCGGTCTATTGTTTCGTGCGCGACCAGGAGGACGCATTTGTTTACGCGACTTTGCAGTTGTTACGACAAGAGGGCATTCAGACTCTGGGTGAGGCATGGACCGGTGCGAGCATGGCGCTGTCACATAAGGAGGACACTGGCTGAAGAGCTGGCACGAGAAGAGAGTGTATAGCTGGCTCTTCTCTGACCTTTTTAGACGTGGATCAGCGGCTACTATCCCAAGCTTGGCATTTGCCGCTCAGCGAACTGATGATTAACCCCGTAATGAAATGTATATTCTCAATCTCTGCTCACTCGCAGCAAGCGACTTGTTGAATGCAGCATCAGTCATACAAACCTCGTTCACAATCATGGCCGTCGGCACACGCCGATGCCCTTATCAAGGTCACGAGCGACCTCCGCAAAGTGGGTTTCTGTAGCACAGAACTACCTAATTCGGGCCAGTGCAGTCCGTGTAGTGCGGCGCTAAACCCCACTTGCTTACTTGACAACACCTACTCTGCGACGTACAGCTTTGTGATCTCTGTACACCTTTCTCAAACACACAGCAACACAAACATGGACGACAAAGTCAAATACCTCCTCTCGCTCAGCGCGGTGCGAGAGCGTGCTAAGATTGTAGGAGAGGCCGCCGAGGCCGGCAAACTGAGTCACTTTGATGTGCACGAGGAGCGCTTGGGCGAGGCTGCGGATTATGTGACTTCTGTCATCAAGGTTCGTTGTCAAGGTCATTGAGCTATTCAGTGATGAAGGTACTGATTTTGTATTCACTAGCGCGACTTTGGTCCAGATAAATTCCACACCATCCCGCCTCACGGTCGCTGGCAGCACTTTGAAGTCGGCGGCGTGCCCCGCATCGCCAACTTGCTCGATGAGTGGAAGGAATCTGGATGTGACGATCTGGAGCTGACTCGTCGTTTGATTGATCTGTTTTTCGTTTCGGTGCTGTTGGATGCTGGTGCGGGAGATCACTGGCGGTATGTGGAGCCAGGGACGAAGACAGAGTACGAGAGGAGTGAGGGCATAGCGGTGGCGAGTTTGTACATGTTCAAGAGTTGGGGATTCGCTGCGAAGAAGGACGGGGGACCGATTGTTGATGGTGAGTATGCGCTCTGCGGTTGAACGAGGACGGAGCTGACTGCGTTGCGTGTAGGAAAGGGACTACAAGATTTGAAGACGGAGACACTAGCAGAAGGCTTCCAGATTTCGGAAAGCAATCCCATGCTAGGCGTTGATTCTCGAGCCAACTTGTTACGCAGTCTGGGAAAGTCATTGCTTTCTCACCCTACCATCTTCGGCGAACAAGGCCGTCCAGGAAACGTTGTTGGTACGTTTGTCTTTTACACAATGACTATACCAAGAACTCACCAAATACTATAGACTACATGAAGACCACGACTTCCGATCCTTCAACGCTAGATATTCTAACATTCTGGGATGTCCTCCAAAACCTACTCATCCCCATCTGGCCCCAAGACCGTACCGTGGTAAACGGCCAAGCCCTGGGTGACGCCTGGCCTCTATCCACACTCAAAACGCAATCCAAAGGAGACAGCTCCGACGAAAGCAACTTCATCCAACCCTTCCACAAACTAACCCAGTGGCTCGCCTACTCCCTCACCGTCCCCTTTACCCGCATCCTCTCCCTAACATGGAAGAACATGTCTTCCATGACCGCACTCCCTGAATACCGCAACGGCGGTTTATTCGTCGACCTCGGCGTTCTGACTCTGAAACCTGCGTCTCTGGACCGTGGTCTGAAGGCTACTTCTGACGGAAGCGGTCTCCCTTCTTTCACTGCGGGAGACGATGCCATTGTCGAGTGGCGAGCAATGACGTTGGTGCTGGTGGATAAACTGTACAAGTTGGTCTTGCAGAGGATGGAAGGGGTGGAATTGAGTATGGCGCAGTTGCTCGAGGCAGGGACGTGGAAAGCGGGGAGGGAGGTCGCAAAGGAGAAGAGACCCAAGACGAAGAGCAGTCCGATTGTTATTTTGAGTGATGGGACGGTTTTCTGAGGTAGTAGTAGGGCTGTAGATTGGGGTATGATAGATGCAAGCATTACAGTAAGTACGTCAAGCTTGCTGCAACAATTGAAAAGTAGCCAAAGGTCTGTCATCACAGCCAAAAAAAAAATCATGACAGACTAGCGAGAAAAAAAAACCTACATTCTTCGCAAATCCTCACGTTCGTCCCCTCAACCCGTTTCCTACATCTCTCCTCCCCGCCCCTTGCCCATCCATCCTATCCCTCTCCGGCGACGCATCATCCAACACACCCAAACGATACGCCCCTACCCTTTCCCCTAGCTCCCCATCTCCCCTCCGTTCTCCACGTCCCTGCTGCTCAAAAGCCATAGCCTTCGTACCCCTCGACCCCCAATCGTGAGGCGCCATCCACGCCTGCGGTGGCGGATTCGAGTTTTGCATCTGCCCATCTATAGAGTTCTGCTCGCTCTTCCACATCCTGCCCAGTACCGGTGATTCCGGCTGTAATTCCCCCGCGCTATCTAATTCGTTTCTCATTCCGTCGCAGGATAGTTCGGATGGACCCCTCGCGTGGCCGTACATGAATTCGTGGCCACGGAACTGCGCTGGTGTGAGAGCGGAAACGGGAGGGGTGGAGTTGGGGAGTTCTTGGGGTAGGGTGTGCCAGTTGTGTGCGGGATTGTGGTTGTCAGAGGCGTAATTTGGATCGTGGTGGGCGTAGGCTATCTGGAGCGGATTTTGAGGATCGTAAGGGGACTGCGGGTGCTGGCTAAGAGGAGAGGGTTGGTTGTAAAAGGTGCTGTTGAAGCCTGGGTTGGGTGATGTGTAGGTCGGCGGGGCTGTATCTGTTATGTTAGTATGATACTTCAGTCCGTCAGTGAAAAAGATTCTCCTCGACTCACGGTCTTTTGGTTTCGATCGTATGTGTATGTAATGCCGTTGCCTTTGTTGTTCTTCCGTCATTCCGCCGATAGGTAGGCCGTCTTCTCTCTGCTCCATTCCGTCTGCACTCCCATCGTTCTTTCCTTTCTTCCTCCTGAAGCAAAGACACCATATTATGATTCCAACGACCGAAGCGAGCGCAAAAGCGCCACCTGCTGCGCCACCTGCTATAGCAGCGACTGGCGTTTTCTGTTCGGCTTGGACGGAAGCAGTGCCGGATGGGGATGTCGTGGTTGTTACAGGTGTAGTAGTGGATGAGGGTGCGTTTGCCACATTTACGGATGCGTCGCCGGTAGATGAAGATGGCGACGATGTAGTTGCAGTGCTGGATACTGCGGTAGATCCACCAGTGGCATGATAGGCGCTGAGCAGGTCCGGTCGATTGATGATGGCGGGCTCAAGATCGCCATCTGGACAGCCAGACTGGGCGCATGCGTTCGTTTTACAACATCCCCAGAAAGTTCCTGGACTTCATCAGCTAGCTCTCAGAAGTTCTATTCTAATCGTAACTTGGATCGACGGTCTTCGGTATACATCCAGGGATAATCAGTCTTGAATGGCGACTCA
Source organism: Alternaria dauci (assembly GCF_042100115.1). Lineage (NCBI taxonomy): Eukaryota > Fungi > Ascomycota > Dothideomycetes > Pleosporales > Pleosporaceae > Alternaria > Alternaria dauci. Next base: position 2,806,274 of record NC_091275.1, read on the forward strand.
CCACTAGCAGTGCATGTGTAGAACTTGCTCCCAGTTCCGCACGTCGCATCCGGAAACGTTCCATACGCGGCAGGGTCGAAAGCACCCGGATACAAGTTCCCTTGCGCACAAGTGATTTCGCATGGATCTCTCGCGCAGCAGCCTACGAAGAATCTGGACCCATGTTAGCGATTGGAGATGATAACGAAGACGGTCCCTCACGTTCCATAGCCGCACGACCACCACGTACCCCCAGAAGGACAGGAAGGAGAGAACGCCTGTCTGCTAGTGATGTTGATCGACATGATTCGAGGCGATGAGGCCCATCGATGGCAGATGACGCAAGTACGACCAACGTGGAACAGCAGCGGCGACTGGAATCCAACAAGAGCTCTTCAAACTGGGTGATTCGAAATAGGCAAATAAAATTCGAAAGGAAGTCAAACTGAAACTCGAACACAGCCATAAGTTGGCATATCTAGTGGGTGGTGAGCGCATAGACCTACGAACAAAGGGCAACCCTGCGGCTCAGCAATCCTTTTGGTACGCATCACGACTACCGTATCTACGACGCGTTTCCTCTCCAATCTTCGGGCTGAGAAATACCAAGGAAGCCTGCATACATGACCACATGATGGGGGCCAGCCTTTCGGGTGTTACCTGCAAGTGAGAAATCTGACGCATGTCGTGCATAGTTCCTCAGCACTACGAAGCTGCTAGAACCCTATCTCTTTTTTAGATCGCAACGTTACCTGGAAGGTGTACGCGGGTCGATATTCGAACGTATCAGCTAGAACGTAGTGAGTACCCTATCGCGAATGTACTTGTCGCGTTCCAACCCAGAAATAGGAACACCAGCCACTACTGCTGTCCACCGCACTATTGCGCAAAGCTGACCGGTAGGAGCAGCAGCAGAAAGAGTTTGGACAACGAGAAACATGCAGATCTTGGGAGTAATTAGTATGACGAAGGGTACGAGGTGGTGTGAGGGATAACCGGAATAAGTTAATGGCTGCCGCGTGGCGGCGCAGTGAGATGCATTGTGGGAGGCTGACGTTTGGCTGGGCCTTAGCTTGAGGGTGGCCGCTTTTGGTCGCACCGCGTGCGGGATTACGGAGAAGCTCATGTCTTCTGATCTCTGACGCCAGCGCGATAACTTGGTCTAATAGTATACATTTTTGTCTATTTAGTCGGGGTGTTGTCGCGAATTACAGTGAAAACTTCAGATAACCAATGCTCCTTCGGAAGGGGAAAAGGGGCAGCTTAGGCAGATCTTCTTCGACAGGGTTTCGATTCTCTATGAACATTTAATAATTTGGATGTTAGATTATACATGTGCGCTCCTTTGTTAGAATGGGTATGATATGCAGGTACAGTATAAGGTCCAATGAAACCACCCAAATACAAGGACCTAAGCGAAAAAGATACGAGAATTCCATGAAACGATATAGCCTTCGCGTAATCAATTCCTTTGTGACAGCCCTTCTTCAGTCATCACTCCCAGCCCTCGACCTTGGCTCGCTCGCTTAGCCATATCATTCGAGAATCCTGTTTGTACGGGTCGAGGGGAGACTTGCGGTGACTCCAACTCGGAGGGAGGAGCGGGTCCTGAGGCATCGGCAGGAAGTTCAGAGAATCGTCGAGTATCTACATCATTCGATGCACCAGCAGGGAGTTCGGAGTATCGGTGTGTGTTGGATGAAGAGACCTCCGCTGGCAGCTCTTGGGGTTCGCTTGCGTGGCTGGCATATTGGTGGTATGATTGATGGCCCTTGTTAGGGGAGTTGTCTTGGTAAGAGCCCTGGATAGGCGCAGAGTATGTAGGAGGTGCTGTTATGACTGTTAGCGTATCGTGAGATGAGTTGATGAGAAAGCGTACGTGATTGGCCGTGAAACTGTGACGAGTGCCTGTTGTGGTCGTGCTTCTCGTTGTTCATCATTGGAACCATGGCCGCTGCGCCCATATCGCCTTCGGCAGGCTTCTGGTTACGTCTCTTGCGAAGGACAAAGAAGATAATCAGTCCAATGATAGCAAGGCCGACGACACCTCCGACCACTCCGCCAACAATAGGACCAGTATTGCTCTTTTTATCATCTGGTGTGGAGCTTGCGCTTGGGGTTGCGCTCGTGGTATTGGAGCCGTAGGTGCTGAACTGCTCTGGTCGGCCCATGAAGGCAGGAACTAAATCTCCGGTCGGACATACGGCCCCTGGTGTTGCTTTGCATGGATCTGTTTTGCAACATCCCCAGAAAGTGCCTGAAAAGCCGCATGTATAAAAGTCGCTGTTTACTTCGCAACTGGCGCCTGCGAATTCTCCGTGATGTGAAGCGTTGTATCCACCAGGGCGGATGTCTCCTTGTTGGCAACCAATGGAACACGGATCGTTCGTGCAACAACCAACAAAATTACTTCCACCTTGAGCGTCACAGGCATACCTGGAGTTGATTTAGTATTCAGGTTGCTCATGAGTTCTGGGGTTTGCCTTACCACTGGCCTCCCTTTGGGCAATGGAAATCGTAAAACGATGAATTAGACATGATGTAAATAGCTCCAATACCCAAAAATAAGCCTTCGATGTGTAATGTTTACAGTGAAGTATATTGTTGCAAGCCAAACGGCACAAAAACAAAGATGGGACCAGAGCGAGAGAGGTACAGCGAATCCTAGTAGGAAGACGGTAGATATGATAAACAACGGGGCCTGTCAGCTAGATTAGAGATGAACAGCACACGGACAAACTTGTATCTCCATGTCTCCAAGCACGCGGAGGGAACGCCTGAATGAGGCGTTACCTGATCGGTAGCACTGCAGGAAGACATTGTGCATAGCACCCGCCAATAGAGGATCACGCGTATTCGAATGTGGTATAGTAGATACTCCGCCTTATGGTGGCTGGCCTTGTGTGGTGTATTTTGGTGTACTGTCAGAAGCTTGTCCGCATAATTCGCGTTAGGTAGCTGGAACAAGGTAAGCGAAGGATTGACGAGCCCGGAGCCCGACCCGTACCCCGTGGCAGGATTTGATCTGAGCGTGAGAGCCTCAGCACAGCCTTCTTCCATCGCGGGAGCAACGGCGTGCACAGCGGAAAGTCGACGCGATGCTACAGTGTCAGGCCTACTACCAACACGTCACAAAGCACAAACCCATCTGTTCTCTTTCTTGGTGGCATTTTGTCAAATAACCCACCACAGACCTCAGGCGTACATAAGGCGGTGTGGCATAGTGGCAATCACCACTTCGTTTCCTTTGGTGGCGTCGTTAATCGAAATGACATCCCAGATGCGCTTAGGAATGGGGCCAATTCTCAACAGCGCGCGCGGGCCCCACAAGATGTCAGCATGAGCCAACATTACCCCGAGAAGACTGTAAAGTCAGGCTCGATGTCTTAGAAATCGTGCTCATCGACACTCAGTCGCCACGTTATGCGACAAAATCAGGGCTCGCCGACCTGAGGAGATGATGCGGCTGTACGGGTAGGTCAGCCGTAAGCAGTCGGTTTGGCGTCTGCGTTCCGCTCTTGAAGTCGCTTGTGGCGCGGCTGAAGCCAAGAAGAGTTGTCTTTTGTGCTTCAGATGCCGCTCTTAGAATCGAGGGTATCCTACGTTTAGCCAATATCACTTAGTCGGATCGTTCAAAGCCCAGACTAATATGTGGAAACCTAAACAGAAGAACAGCGCACCGTACTTGGCTGAAAGGGGCTTAGGCGGCCAAGCTCTGGAGTCCGATTTCATAAGTACAGCCTGGTTGCCTTGTTGCAGTGCCTGAGGGCGAAGCGGCTGTGCTTAGACGGTACAGCCTCGATGGGGAAAATCAAGCGTGTTGTTGCGGCTACCTCCTAACGGCTACAAACATCCGCTGAAGCGAACATGGTGAGCTACATATGTCAAGCCGACGCTGCCGCTTCGGCCTGGACCTTTGAGCTGAGAGCTCTACGTTCTGCAAAACTACCATGCGCATTGCAAATAACGAATTCATGGCTCATGGGCCAAGGAGTTTGCGCGACCACCTTGGCAAGGATGCAGCGATAAGGGCGGTGACGAATATAAGAGCGTCCGAAATCACGTCGAAACGCGGTAGAGGATAAGAAACATGGCTGAAAGAGGTGGTATGCGACTTTTAAGAGTTACGGTCGGTTTTCTCCGTGAGGAGATGGCGTTGGAGGATGGACGCGTGGTGCGCACGAGCCTCTCCGACTGGGGCCCGTACATCGTCACCGCGGGGAAGCTATCGTGGCTATCTCCAGTGACAGCACAGCAGGCATACCGCAACAACATCCAGCGAATGGCATGCGGAGGATGCGAGAAACTTGTTCATTCCCGGTTCCATCGATGACTTGATACATGCGTCGCGCCAATGTGATCCCAGCGGTGATGTGACCAGCCTCCCAAGCATAATCGGGTGGCTGGCAGACAGTTTCAAGCACCCGCCTTCTCAAGTAGAAAACTTCTCCACGCCCAGCTACGAAAAACTTTACAATGCTATCATTCCTTGAAGACTCCACTTGATTAGTGTACCGAAGACGATATGAGTGTGGAGCCTGAATTCCAACTCAAGCAAACCAACGGTAGGTAAGCTGCCCAAGCTATTCACGATGCGCATCAGGCTGACCGAGGTAACCAGTCTCTCAACCTCAACTGTCCCACCAAACCTCGCAACAGAGCGTTGCCGCTTCACTGGCTGCTTCCGAAGGCTACTATAGCGCGTCAGAGCACGCGTCTAGTTCGAGCGAAGAAAGACAGCCTCTCTACCGGACACCACCTTCCAACCGAACACCAGCGCAAAGTCATGAGCAGTTGGTGCCACACACTGACGTCCCAATAACATCTCTACGAGGCATCGGTATCCCACGGCAGCAGCCTCAGCCTTCTTTTACCCACGGACGCCCTCAGTCACCCGCTGTGTCTACCATTGCCGAGGAGACGAGACCAGACACGCGCGACGCGAGGCGCTCCCAACTACTGTCCAACATGGACACCGAATCGCAGGCAACCACACCGGGCCAGGACACCACGCCATACATCCGGTTTGCTATCGACCAGCTTACGCGGGACGAGGAGGTCAGAGGATCGAGGATATACCCAGAGGTTCGGCCCGAGGACGACGATGACGACTATCCTGTCGATAGGATCGTCCACGACAATGGCCTGGGATACATGGCCCAGGAGCAGAGGACACAGCAAAGGATGTCGCAACAAATACCACGGAAACCCTTGAGAAATTCAGCCACACCGCTTGCGAAAGCCCCAGCACCCATGGCTACCACACAACCCTACAACCCGCACTATCAATCCCAGCAGAACAGGCAACACGGGTCGCCTTCGCCTCCTCGGTCACAAGACGACGTCTTTGTAGCCCACACTCAACATGCGCCGCTCCACTTCCTCCCGGCCATCCTCCGCCCACTTTGGCTTGGTATCTTCATGTTCCTATGCATCCTTATGCTCGCTGCACTGATCTTCGCCGCGGTTTACTCCAACCGCAACGACGTCAACGGCCTATGGAACTACAATGCTTTTGGCGATAGCCGCTACTTTGTCTTCCAATATCTCCCAACCCTACTGGGAATGTTCTTGCTGCTTTGGCTCATCCAGATCCAGACGGCTCTCCAGCGCCTCATTCCCTTCATCTCAATGGCTTCTGATTCTTTTCACAAGCGATCTGAAGCTGTCTTCCTCCGACTGTACCCCATGCAGTTCTTGTTGCCCAACTTTGAGCACTTCCGCTCTGGACACCCCGGCGTCGGAGTTTTCTTCTTCATATCATGGTTGTTTACTTGGACGATACCCCTTCTTGCGTCTGCTTTCAACGTACGTTATGACTTGGAACGTAGTGTCTGGCGATGGGTAGCCGTCCAAGGCGTCGTCTGGACCATCGTTGTTCTTTACATTCTTCTCGTCGTCGCCCTGATCTATTTGCTGGTTTTCCTTATCCGCAACCCGACTGGTCTGAAGTGGGATCCTCGATCGCTCGCCGATATCATCTCGCTTCTCGAGCGCTCGAACAATCTCACAGATTACAACGGTTCCGAGACATTTGAAAAGGGCGATTGGCATCTTGTCAGCAACCGCGCAGATCGCCTCGGATACTGGACAACCACTCAGAGACCTAGCGACGTCTTCTACGGCATCGGTGAAGAGGGTGCTGGAATCCGGAGGTTCTCGGTCCAGCAGGGGCGCATCACGGAGAAGGGAGCAGAGCGCTCCAATTCTGAGCCAGGCCAGGGCAACGATTTCACCATCCGCACTGACATCCGCAACCCGAGCGTACGACTACGATATCTTCCATGGTATCTGAAGGACACTTCCGTCATTGCATGGATCGTCATCGCCGGAGTTTTGTTGGTTGCCTTTTTTGTCGTCAGTTTTGTGAACGACGCTGTTCGTCTTGGATTCCTGCCCCAGGTCTTCGCCCGCACAGGCTCAGATGGCTTCTCGGCTTCAAACTTCCTCTACTCCTTCATCCCGGCGCTGATTGCCAACTTCCTCTTCCTGGCCTTCTTGTCCTTGGACTACTCCCTACGTGTCCTCCAGCCTTATATTGCGCTCTCCGCAAAGGGTGGAGCCACCGCCGAAGCCTCCCTGCTCGTCGACTATGCCTGTCGCCTACCTCTCTCGGTCACTCTATCAGCGCTCGAGAACAGGCATTGGCAAACAGCAGTTCTGTCTTTTGTCTCGTTGACATCGGCCACCATTCCTGTTCTTGCTGGAGGCTGCTTCTGGACGCAATACTACGGCAGCGAAGACGTCGTCCGTGTCGCAGCAGAGCTTGCAGGATACTACGCCCTCTGCTTCTTCCTCGCCTTGTACGCTATCAGCCTCCTCGCTCTCTTGCCAGGTCGCCGCCGAGCCGCCCTTCCTCACCGCAGCAACACTCTCTCTGAGATCATCAGCTGGGTATACCAATCTCCCATCCTCGCCGACCGCGCCTTCTCTCGTCCACAGACAAAGCCCGAGCTCGTAGCAAAGCTAATGGGAACCACGTACGCCGAGCGCACATGGGCGCAATCTGCCTTTTCCCTGGTCCGCCCGTCGCGCAACAACCTGCGCAACGAAGAGGCTGCCGAACCTGCCCTGGGCGACAAGAACAAGGGCAAAGAACGCAAGAGCGACAAGCACAACTCCTACACCGATCCTCACAAGATTCGTTATGGCTTCGGTATCCACATAGGCCGCGATGGTCTCGAGCACCTCGGTATCGACCGCGTACACCGCGGTGGAGAAAGGAGTGGTCGCGAGCTTGTCATCTGGGAAGAGCAGCAACAGAGTAAGAGGAAGAGTTGGACGAGCCAGGCTTAGGCTTCTCACACTCACACTCACACATACACACGAACGTAACGCAACGCACGTTTACGACTACAACCGCGCTCGCATGCAATATTCGAGCTTTTGTTTCCACAGCACAGTCACATTTTAGCATCGGCGTTTTTTGGGTGGTGGTTTACCATTATTTTCAGGACTCACGGGACTCACGGCATTTTGAGATGACTGGCGCATTGATTTTTGGAATAGAACGAATCTTACGCAACGTAAAAAGAATTGTATAGTACGATATGGTAATAGTTGGGAGGGAATTTTTGGATACATAACGTGGGACTTTCTCCCATGTTGTAATGATATGTACACGGGAAAGGCAGGCATGATAGGCCTAAGTAATTATGAGAGCTGGATAGAGCAGCGACGTGGATGACGATGATGATGATGAATATGGAGAGAATGACAACATACCAACGCACACATTGTGATGCGATTGGAGATTTAGAACCTTTGTTTCCTCAACTCGTTGTATTTGATGCATCTGAAGTGTGAAAAGTCTTTGATATTCAAGTCTCAAAACGACTACGCAGCAATAGCCGCCTCGGTTAGTCTACTAATCTCCAACTCGCCATCCCCACCCAGGTTATCCAATCCATGGAACCCTTCCTCGACAATCCATCGTTGTTCATACTTCATAAGCACTTTACACGCGTTACCCACGACCAGTAGGCCAGGCGGTCTGCTGCCCTCCTCTTCGACAGCAGCACAGACATGTTCTAGTGTTGTTCTAATGACTCTCTGGTCGGGACACGAAGCCCGTTCTAGTACAGCGACGGGCAGATCTGCAGGGTACGCTTTGCCGACTAGACTCTCGACTAGTGCAGAAAGACGGTGGAGCGACATGAGGAGGACGAGGGTGCGAGAAGCTACGAACTCCGGTGGGTCGAGGGGCGCACCCTTTCTACCCGTGCCGGTGCAAATGAGCACTTGGTCTGCGATACCACGGTGTGTGGCGGGTATCGCTGCGAAGAGGGGTGCGCTCAGGGCACTTGTGATACCAGGTAGGACACTGGGTATGAAACCGTGCGCGCGGAAGAAGTCGTACTCTTCGCCGCCACGACCGTAGATGTACGGGTCGCCCTGCTTTATCCGGACTACGACCTTGCCGGCCTTGAGTCCTTCTAGACCCAGCTCCAAGAGCTCTTCCTGCGCCTTGTCTGCGTTTCCGGGAAACTTTCGTGCAATGTGGACGGTTGCGCGGCGGGGAACGAGGTCGAGAATGGGTGCAGGGACGAGTTTGTCGGCGAGAATCAGATCGGCGGAGAGAATGGCTTTGTGTGCTGCGCGGGTAAGGAGATCGGGATTGCCGGGGCCAGAGCCTGCGAGGATGATACGACCTGCACGTCTTTCGGGAGTGGTAGCAGTGGGTCCGACTTTCGAGGGGCTACTGCTGGCGAATTCGCGGAACAACATATCGACGTCTGCATCTGTAATATTCGCAAGACGGCGTAGAGGCCAGTATTCGCATATTTGTGCCAACCAGCGCATGCGACGTCCCCGTGCTGCTTCTTTGCTTTCTTCCAGGATCAGCTTGTTGAATGTCGCTGGCTGACCACTATCCTCCTCCTCTGCTTCCAAGTCTTGCGACAGTTCGGCTGCGTGATCTTCCTCCCATATGCGTCTCCGCAGTGTCCCCAGCCTCTCTACCGCATCGCCCAGCCGCGGTGGGAGCGAGGCCGCAATCTCCCTCCTTATTCTTGCGGAGAGTTTGCATCCCTTGCCAGATGTTGTGATACCGATCTGTAGGGGGCCATCCGAATGTGTGGAGAGGAGAGTGAAGGAGCATAGGTTCGGTGCATCGGCGACGTTGACTGGTATGCGCAGTCTCCGGCAAAGACTTGAGATGTGGGTTGCTGTGGCGAGTTAGAAAGAAGACTGGAATGTAGAGGCATGCCACCTACCTGATGTGTGTTTACCGCCCGCAGTAACAAATACGGCATCCACGACGCCGTCCACCTCTGGCCGTCCAAGTGTGGTCAAGTCTTGGTCGACGAAACTCCGCTTTAGCCATTTTACTTCGCCCGCTTCAATTCGCTTGACGAGACCGTAGTGAAGTGTAGAGTCCTCTGGCGCAAGCAGTATCGGTTTCGCACCGACCTCTATTGATCGTGCGCATCGCGCGCCTGCAAGTGGATTGGAGCCGACTATAAGGTGGATGTGGGATGTGGCGTCAACCGCGGTAAGAAGTGCTGGAGCCATGTTGAAGTGTGATGTGGAATAAGTTGCAACAACTTGGAATTCCAGCAAGGAGGGGCAAGAATATGAGTAGAAACAATCGCCGATGCGGTAACTCCTCGGCGGCGTTGATAATGGGGGTGCACATTATTTGTTCCGATAGCGACGAGCCGATATGGCGCGATGCGCACTAAGGACATCCCCGCGGAAAAAGGCGACATGTGAGTGGTGGTCCCGCCCAATGGTCGATGGTGCAATTGACTGCTGTCAAACTTGCGCGGAGTTAGTCTATTTGCTCGTCGCGGCCCATGACAATGTTGAGCGCTTTTCGGCTCAGCATGACACTGTGTCCAAGGGCGTTGAGCTTTGCTGAGGCAGAGATTAGAGCAGGGTCTTGGCTCTCCACCCGTATCTTCTCTTTGACGCGAACGTCGTGGTCCTTGTATCTGAATGTGCGATCGGCTTCATCGTGTGCAGGCGCTCTGGCACCACCGAGCGCCGATGCAAACGTGTTGCGAATGCTGAAGCCGGTGAGCGACGTGCTGTCGCCGGCATTATGTGGTTCGAGAGTGCGGATTTCGAGCACAAGGGCGGCGTCGAAGACGAACAGATGGAAGGATACGTTCGCTGGCAGTGGAGGGTCGAAGGTCTGTGACTTGTCAGCAATGCGCGCATGTGTTGTACATGTGAAGGCTACCTTGTCGTCTACCGGACTCTCCCACCACGGCTTCTGCACGTCCGAGTAGCCTTTCAGTGCGGCCTGGGCTT